>NC_140973.1:76789796-76812296 GCF_056783735.1 Eptatretus burgeri | reverse complement strand
GTGTGTGTCTGTCTTTGTGCCTGTGTGTGTGTCTGTCTTTGTGCCTGTGTGTGTGTCTGTCTTTGTGCCTGTGTGTGTGTCTGTCTTTGTGCCTGTGTGTGTGTCTGTCTTTGTGCCTGTGTGTGTGTCTGTCTTTGTGCCTGTGTGTGTGTCTGTCTTTGTGCCTGTGTGTGTGTCTGTCTTTGTGCCTGTGTGTGTCTTTCTGTCTGCCTGTGTGTGTCTTTCTGTCTGCCTGTGTGTGTCTTTCTGTCTGCCTGTGTGTGTCTTTCTGTCTGCCTGTGTGTGTCTTTCTGTCTGCCTGTGTGTGTCTTTCTGTCTGCCTGTGTGTGTGTCTTTCTGTCTGCCTGTGTGTGTGTCTTTCTGTCTGCCTGTGTGTGTGTCTTTCTGTCTGCCTGTGTGTGTGTCTTTCTGTCTGCCTGTGTGTGTCTTTCTGTCTGCCTGTGTGTGTCTTTCTGTCTGCCTGTGTGTGTCTTTCTGTCTGCCTGTGTCTGTCTCTCTGTCTGCGTGTGTGTGTCTTTGTGCCTGCGTGTGTGTGTCTTTGTGCCTGCGTGTGTGTGTCTTTCTGTCTGCCTGTGTGTGTCTTTCTTTGTGCCTGTGTGTGTCTTTCTTTGTCTGCCTGTGTGTGTCTGTCTTTGTCTGCCTGTGTGTGTCTGTCTTTGTCTGCCTGTGTGTGTCTGTCTTTGTCTGCCTGTGTGTGTCTGTCTTTGTCTGCCTGTGTGTGTCTGTCTTTGTCTGCCTGTGTGTGTCTGTCTTTGTGCCTGTGTGTGTCTTTGTGCCTGCGTGTGTGTGTCTTTCTTTGTGCCTGTGTGTGTCTTTCTTTGTGCCTGTGTGTGTCTTTCTGCCTGTGTGTGTCTGTCTTTCTGCCTGTGTGTGTCTGTCTTTCTGCCTGTGTGTGTCTGTCTTTCTGCCTGTGTGTGTCTGTCTTTGTGCCTGTGTGTGTCTGCCTTTGTGCCTGTGAGTGTCTGTCATTGTGCCTGTGTGTGTCAGACATTGAGCCTGTGAGTGTCTCTCTTTGTGCCTCAGTGTGTCTGTCTTTGTGCCTCTGTGTGTCTGTCTTTGTGCCTGTGTGTGTCTGTCTTTGTGCCTGTGTGTGTCTGTCTTTGTGCCTGTGTGTGTCTGTCTTTGTGCCTGTGTGTGTCTGTCTTTGTGCCTGTGTGTGTCTGTCTTTGTGCCTGTGTGTGTCTGTCTTTGTGCCTGTGTGTGTCTGTCTTTGTGCCTGTGTGTGTCTGTCTTTGTGCCTGTGTGTGTCTGTCTTTGTGCCTGTGTGTGTCTGTCTTTGTGCCTGTGTGTGTCTGTCTTTGTGCCTGTGTGTGTCTGTCTTTGTGCCTGTGTGTGTCTGTCTTTGTGCCTGTGTGTGTCTGTCTTTGTGCCTGTGTGTGTCTTTCTGTCTGCCTGTGTGTGTCTTTCTGTCTGCCTGTGTGTGTCTTTCTGTCTGCCTGTGTGTGTCTTTCTGTCTGCCTGTGTGTGTCTTTCTGTCTGCCTGTGTGTGTCTTTCTGTCTGCGTGTGTGTGTCTTTCTGTCTGCCTGTGTGTGTCTTTCTGTCTGCCTGTGTGTGTCTTTCTGTCTGCCTGTGTGTGTCTTTCTGTCTGCCTGTGTGTGTCTTTCTGTCTGCCTGTGTGTGTCTTTCTGTCTGCCTGTGTGTGTCTTTCTGTCTGCCTGTGTGTGTCTTTCTGTCTGCCTGTGTGTGTCTTTCTGTCTGCCTGTGTGTGTCTTTCTGTCTGCCTGTGTGTGTCTTTGTGCCTGTGTGCGTCTTTGTGCCTGTGTGTGTCTTTGTGCCTGTGTGTGTCTTTGTGCCTGTGTGTGTCTTTGTGCCTGTGTGTGTCTTTGTGCCTGTGTGTGTCTTTGTGCCTGTGTGTGTCTTTGTGCCTGTGTGTGTCTTTGTGCCTGTGTGTGTCTGTCTGTCTGTCTGTCTGTCTGTCTGTCTGTCTGTCTGTGTGTGTCTTTCTGTCTGTCTGTCTGTGTGTGTGTGTCTTTGTCTGTCTGTCTGTCTGTGTGTGTCTTTGTCTGTCTGTCTGTCTGTGTGTGTCTTTGTCTGTCTGTCTGTCTGTGTGTGTCTTTGTCTGTCTGTCTGTCTGTGTGTGTCTTTGTCTGTCTGTCTCTTTCTGTCTGTGTCTCTGTCTGTGTGTCTCTTTCTGTCTGTCTGTCTGTCTGTGTGTCTCTTTCTGTCTGTCTGTCTGTCTGTGTGTCTCTTTCTGTCTGTCTGTCTGTCTGTGTGTCTCTTTCTGTCTGTCTGTCTGTCTGTGTGTCTCTTTCTGTCTGTCTGTCTGTCTGTGTGTCTCTTTCTGTCTGTCTGTCTGTCTGTGTGTCTCTTTCTGTCTGTCTGTGTGTCTCTTTCTGTCTGTCTCTTTCTGTCTGTCTGTCTCTTTCTGTGTGTCTGTGTGTCTCTTTCTGTGTGTCTGTCTGTCTCTTTCTGTGTGTCTGTGTGTCTCTTTCTGTGTGTCTGTGTGTCTCTGTCTGTGTGTCTGTGTGTCTCTGTCTGTCTGTCTGTCTCTGTCTGTGTGTCTGTGTGTCTCTTTCTGTCTGTCTGTGTCTGTGTCTGTGTGTCTGTGTGTCTCTTTCTGTCTGTCTGTCTGTGTCTGTGTGTCTGTGTGTCTCTTTCTGTCTGTCTGTCTCTGTCTGTGTCTGTGTGTCTGTGTGTCTCTTTCTGTCTGTCTGTCTCTGTCTGTGTCTGTGTGTCTGTGTGTCTCTTTCTGTCTGTCTGTCTCTGTCTGTGTCTGTGTGTCTGTGTGTCTCTTTCTGTCTGTCTGTCTCTGTCTGTGTCTGTGTGTCTGTCTCTTTCTGTCTGTCTCTGTCTGTGTCTGTGTGTCTGTGTGTCTCTTTCTGTCTGTGTGTCTGTGTCTGTGTGTCTGTGTGTCTCTTTCTGTCTGTCTGTCTCTGTCTGTGTGTCTGTGTGTCTGTGTCTGTGTGTCTGTGTGTCTCTTTCTGTCTGTGTCTGTGTGTCTCTTTCTGTCTGTCTGTGTCTGTGTGTCTCTTTCTGTGTGTCTGTGTGTCTCTTTCTGTCTGTCTGTGTGTCTGTGTGTCTCTTTCTGTCTGTCTGTGTGTCTGTGTGTCTCTTTCTGTGTGTCTGTGTGTCTCTCTGTCTGTGTGTCTGTGTGTCTCTTTCTGTGTGTCTGTGTGTCTCTTTCTGTGTGTCTGTGTGTCTCTTTCTGTCTGTCTGTGTGTCTCTTTCTGTCTGTCTGTGTGTCTCTTTCTGTCTGTCTGTCTGTGTGTCTGTGTGTCTCTTTCTGTCTGTCTGTGTGTCTGTGTGTCTCTTTCTGTCTGTGTCTGTGTGTCTGTGTGTCTCTTTCTGTCTGTGTCTGTGTGTCTGTGTGTCTCTTTCTGTGTGTCTGTGTGTCTGTGTGTCTCTTTCTGTCTGTCTGTCTGTCTGTGTGTCTCTTTCTGTCTGTCTGTCTGTCTGTGTGTCTCTTTCTGTCTGTCTGTCTGTCTGTGTGTCTCTTTCTGTCTGTCTGTCTGTCTGTCTGTGTGTCTCTTTCTGTCTGTCTGTCTGTCTGTGTGTCTCTTTCTGTGTGTCTGTGTGTCTCTTTCTGTCTGTCTGTCTGTCTGTCTGTGTGTCTCTTTCTGTCTGTCTGTCTGTCTGTGTGTGTGTCTCTTTCTGTCTGTCTGTCTGTCTGTGTGTGTGTCTCTTTCTGTCTGTCTGTCTGTCTGTGTGTGTGTCTCTTTCTGTCTGTCTGTCTGTCTGTGTGTGTGTCTCTTTCTGTCTGTCTGTCTGTCTGTGTGTGTGTCTCTTTCTGTCTGTCTGTCTGTCTGTGTGTGTGTCTCTTTCTGTCTGTCTGTCTGTCTGTCTGTGTGTCTCTTTCTGTCTGTCTGTGTGTCTGTGTGTGTCTCTTTCTGTCTGTCTGTGTGTCTGTGTGTGTTTCTTTCTGTATGTCTGTTTGTCTGTGTGTATGTCTCTTTCTGTCTGTCTGTGTGTCTGTGTGTGTCTCTTTCTGTCTGTCTGTGTCTGTGTGTGTCTCTTTCTGTCTGTCTGTCTGTCTGTGTGTGTCTCTTTCTGTCTGTCTGTCTGTCTGTGTGTGTCTCTTTCTGTCTGTCTGTCTGTCTGTCTGTCTGTGTGTGTCTCTTTCTGTCTGTCTGTGTGTCTGTGTGTGTCTCTTTCTGTCTGTCTGTGTGTCTGTGTGTGTCTCTTTCTGTCTGTCTGTGTGTCTGTGTGTGTCTCTTTCTGTCTGTCTGTGTGCCTGTGTGTGTCTCTTTCTGTCTGTCTGTGTGTCTGTGTGTGTCTCTTACTGTCTGTCTGTGTGTCTGCGTGTGTCTCTTTCTGTCTGTCTGTGTGTCTGTGTGTGTCTCTTTCTGTCTGTCTGTGTGTCTGTGTGTGTCTCTTTCTGTCTGTCTGTGTGTCTGTGTGTGTCTCTTTCTGTCTGTCTGTGTGTCTGTGTGTGTCTCTCTGTCTGTCTGTGTGTCTGTGTGTGTCTCTTTCTGTCTGTCTGTCTGTCTGTCTGTGTGTGTCTCTTTCTGTCTGTGTCTCTTTCTGTCTGTCTGTCTGTCTGTGTGTGTCTCTTTCTGTCTGTCTGTCTGTCTGTGTGTGTCTCTTTCTGTCTGTCTGTCTGTCTGTGTGTGTCTCTTTCTGTCTGTCTGTCTGTCTGTGTGTGTCTCTTTCTGTCTGTCTGTCTGTCTGTCTGTGTGTGTCTCTTTCTGTCTGTCTGTCTGTCTGTCTGTCTGTGTGTGTCTCTTTCTGTCTGTCTGTCTGTCTGTCTGTGTGTGTCTCTTTCTGTCTCTGTCTGTCTGTCTGTGTCTCTTTCTGTCTGTCTGTCTGTCTGTGTGTGTCTCTTTCTGTCTGTCTGTCTGTCTGTGTGTGTCTCTTTCTGTCTGTCTGTCTGTCTGTGTGTGTCTCTTTCTGTCTGTCTGTCTGTCTGTGTGTGTCTCTTTCTGTCTGTCTGTCTGTCTGTGTGTGTCTCTTTCTGTCTGTCTGTCTGTCTGTGTGTGTCTCTTTCTGTCTGTCTGTCTGTCTGTCTGTCTGTCTGTGTGTGTCTCTTTCTGTCTGTCTGTCTGTCTGTCTGTCTGTCTGTGTGTGTCTCTTTCTGTCTGTCTGTCTGTCTGTCTGTCTGTGTGTGTCTCTTTCTGTCTGTCTGTCTGTCTGTCTGTGTGTCTCTTTCTGTCTGTCTGTCTGTCTGTCTGTGTGTCTCTTTCTGTCTGTCTGTCTGTCTGTCTGTGTGTCTCTTTCTGTCTGTCTGTCTGTCTGTCTGTGTGTCTCTTTCTGTCTGTCTGTCTGTCTGTCTGTGTGTCTCTTTCTGTCTGTCTGTCTGTCTGTGTGTCTCTTTCTGTCTGTCTGTCTGTGTGTCTCTTTCTGTCTGTCTGTCTGTCTGTCTGTGTGTCTCTTTCTGTCTGTCTGTCTGTCTGTCTGTGTGTCTCTTTCTGTCTGTCTGTCTGTCTGTCTGTGTGTCTCTTTCTGTCTGTCTGTCTGTCTGTCTGTGTGTCTCTTTCTGTCTGTCTGTCTGTCTGTCTGTCTCTTTCTGTCTGTCTGTCTGTCTGTCTGTCTCTTTCTGGCTGTCTGTCTGTCTGTCTGTGTGTCTCTTTCTGTCTGCCTGTCTGTCTGTCTGTGTGTCTCTTTCTGTCTGTCTGTCTGTCTGTCTGTCTGTGTGTCTCTTTCTGTCTGTCTGTCTGTCTGTCTGTCTGTGTGTCTCTTTCTGTCTGTCTGTCTGTCTGTCTGTCTGTGTGTCTCTTTCTGTCTGTCTGTCTGTCTGTCTGTCTGTGTGTCTCTTTCTGTCTGTCTGTCTGTCTGTCTGTCTGTGTGTCTCTTTCTGTCTGTCTGTCTGCCTGTCTGTCTGTGTGTCTCTTTCTGTCTGTCTGTCTGTCTGTCTGTCTGTGTGTCTCTTTCTGTCTGTCTGTCTGTCTGTCTGTCTGTGTGTCTCTTTCTGTCTGTCTGTCTGTCTGTCTGTGTGTGTCTCTTTCTGTCTGTCTGTCTGTCTGTCTGTGTGTGTCTCTTTCTGTCTGTCTGTCTGTCTGTCAGTGTGTGTCTCTTTCTGTCTTTCTGTCTGTCTGTCTGTGTGTGTCTCTTTCTGTGTGTCTGTCTGTCTGTGTGTGTCTCTTTCTGTCTGTCTGTCTGTCTGTGAGTGACTCTTTCTGACTGTCTGTCTGACTGTGTGTGTCTCTTTCTGTCTGTCTGTCTGTCTGTGTGTGTCTCTTTCTGTCTGCCTGTCTGTCTGTCTGTGTGTGTCTCTTTCTGTCTGTCTGTCTGTCTGTCTGTGTGTGTCTCTTTCTGTCTGTCTGTCTGTCTGTCTGTGTGTGTCTCTTTCTGTCTGTCTGTCTGTCTGTCTGTGTGTGTCTCTTTCTGTCTGTCTGTCTGTCTGTGTGTGTCTCTTTCTGTCTGTCTGTCTGTCTGTGTGTGTCTCTTTCTGTCTGTCTGTCTGTCTGTGTGTGTCTCTTTCTGTCTGTCTGTCTGTCTGTGTGTGTCTCTTTCTGTCTGTCTGTCTGTCTGTCTGTGTCTCTTTCTGTCTGTCTGTCTGTCTGTCTGTGTCTCTTTCTGTCTGTCTGTCTGTCTGTGTGTGTCTCTTTCTGTCTGTCTGTGTGTGTCTCTTTCTGTCTGTCTGTGTGTGTCTCTTTCTGTCTGTCTGTGTGTGTCTCTTTCTGTCTGTCTGTGTGTGTCTCTTTCTGTCTGTCTGTGTGTGTCTCTTTCTGTCTGTCTGTGTGTGTCTCTTTCTGTCTGTCTGTGTGTGTCTCTTTCTGTCTGTCTGTGTGTGTCTCTTTCTGTCTGTCTGTGTGTGTCTCTTTCTGTCCGTCTGTGTGTGTCTTCCTGTCTGTCCGTCTGTGTGTGTCTTCCTGTCTGTCCGTCTGTGTGTGTCTTCCTGTCTGTCCGTCTGTGTGTGTCTTCCTGTCTGTCTGTCTGTGTGTGTCTTCCTGTCTGTCCGTCTGTGTGTGTCTTCCTGTCTGTCTGTCTGTGTGTGTCTTCCGGGCTGTCCGTCTGTGTGTGTCTTCCTGGCTGTCCGTCTGGGTGCGTCTTCCTGTCTGTCTTCCTGTCTGTGTGTGTCTTCCTGTCTGTCTTCCTGTCTGTGTGTGTCTTCCTGTCTGTCTTCCTGTCTGTGTGTGTCTTCCTGTCTGTCTTCCTGTCTGTGTGTGTCTTCCTGTCTGTCCGTCTGTGTGTGTCTTCCTGTCTGTCCGTCTGTGTGTGTCTTCCTGTCTGTCCGTCTGTGTGTGTCTTCCTGTCTGTCCGTCTGTGTGTGTCTTCCTGTCTGTCCGTCTGTGTGTGTCTTCCTGTCTGTCCGTCTGTGTGTGTCTTCCTGTCTGTCCGTCTGTGTGTGTCTTCCTGTCTGTCCGTCTGTGTGTGTCTTCCTGTCTGTCCGTCTGTGTGTGTCTTCCTGTCTGTCCGTCTGTGTGTGTCTTCCTGTCTGTCCGTCTGTGTGTGTCTTCCTGTCTGTCCGTCTGTGTGTGTCTTCCTGTCTGTCCGTCTGTGTGTGTCTTCCTGTCTGTCCGTCTGTGTGTGTCTTCCTGTCTGTCCGTCTGTGTGTGTCTTCCTGTCTGTCCGTCTGTGTGTGTCTTCCTGTCTGTCCGTCTGTGTGTGTCTTCCTGTCTGTCCGTCTGTGTGTGTCTTCCTGTCTGTCCGTCTGTGTGTGTCTTCCTGTCTGTCCGTCTGTGTGTGTCTTCCTGTCTGTCCGTCTGTGTGTGTCTTCCTGTCTGTCCGTCTGTGTGTGTCTTCCTGTCTGTCCGTCTGTGTGTGTCTTCCTGTCTGTCCGTCTGTGTGTGTCTTCCTGTCTGTCCGTCTGTGTGTGTCTTCCTGTCTGTCCGTCTGTGTGTGTCTTCCTGTCTGTCCGTCTGTGTGTGTCTTCCTGTCTGTCCGTCTGTGTGTGTCTTCCTGTCTGTCCGTCTGTGTGTGTCTTCCTGTCTGTCCGTCTGTGTGTGTCTTCCTGTCTGTCCGTCTGTGTGTGTCTTCCTGTCTGTCCGTCTGTGTGTGTCTTCCTGTCTGTCCGTCTGTGTGTGTCTTCCTGTCTGTCCGTCTGTGTGTGTCTTCCTGTCTGTCCGTCTGTGTGTGTCTTCCTGTCTGTCCGTCTGTGTGTGTCTTCCTGTCTGTCCGTCTGTGTGTGTCTTCCTGTCTGTCCGTCTGTGTGTGTCTTCCTGTCTGTCCGTCTGTGTGTGTCTTCCTGTCTGTCCGTCTGTGTGTGTCTTCCTGTCTGTCCGTCTGTGTGTGTCTTCCTGTCTGTCCGTCTGTGTGTGTCTTCCTGTCTGTCCGTCTGTGTGTGTCTTCCTGTCTGTCCGTCTGTGTGTGTCTTCCTGTCTGTCCGTCTGTGTGTGTCTTCCTGTCTGTCCGTCTGTGTGTGTCTTTCTGTCTGTCTGTCTGTCTGTCTGTCTGTCTGTGTGTGTCTTTCTGTCTGTCTGTCTGTCTGTGTGTGTCTTTCTGTCTGTCTGTCTGTGTGTGTCTTTCTGTCTGTCTGTCTGTTTGTGTCTTTCTGTCTGTCTGTCTGTCTGTGTGTGTCTTTCTGTCTGTCTGTCTGTGTGTGTCTTTCTGTCTGTCTGTCTGTGTGTCTTTCTGTCTGTCTGTCTGTGTGTGTCTTTCTGTCTGTCTGTCTGTGTGTGTCTTTCTGTCTGTCTGTCTGTGTGTGTCTTCCTGTCTGTCCGTCTGTGTGTGTCTTTCTGTCTGTCTGTCTGTCTGTGTGTGTCTTTCTGTCTGTCTGTCTGTGTGTGTCTTTGTCTGTCTGTCTGTGTGTGTCTTTCTGTCTGTCTGTGTGTGTCTTTCTGTCTGTCTGTCTGTGTGTGTCTTTCTGTCTGTCTGTCTGTGTGTGTCTTTCTGTCTGTTGCCAGGTCACAATTCTCAACGGATCGGCATAAAAGTTTACCTAGTTATAGAGGTAGTCTCAACTGAGAAGCCTATCGATTTTGAGGTCTAATTTCTAAAATCATCCGATTGACTTAAAAAGTGAACAATATTTGCATCTTGGTCACTGGATTGGGAAAGAAACTACTTTTGAGGTCAAAAGGTCAAAAGTCAAACTTCTAAAATCTATTTCAATCTCTGAAAAAAAAAAAAAAATTTTGAACAAGGCTCACTTGGCTGTGCCTGGATGAATTTGAGGATAGAGGAGTAGCAGCTGAAATGGAATCCTATCCAGGTTCCTCCTGATGACTCCAATGCAGGACTGAACCAATTTGGTCTTCCGTTTGATCTGAATTGAATTTATTTTAATCCCATTCAAACACCACACAAAACAAGTTCTGGCAAGGGTCTGCAATCACTGATTGCTCTTTCTAGTTCTTATTGCAATTGGTAGATCATCAGTGTCTGACTCTGATAGAGCGCAGGCATAATGTCACATGGTTTCCTCTGTTCCTTGTACCTTCACAATAACTTAAAGCAATGCAGATTTTTGTTGAGCCGAAACAAAAAAAAAAAATACACTAAGGAGAGAATTATACAATTTAATATTCCAAGGCAAGACATGCCTATGCTGACATTATGCTGGAAGCAAAGCCTGCATAGCTGAAGACACCATTATGTCTAACCTGAAACCCAGGAAGAGAAATGGTAGCACGATTCAGAGAGAGCCAGAGGGGCAGTACAGCTTAGCTTCGATCAGGCGTCGGCAACCTAAACCAGGCCACGGGCCACCTCGCGGGCCGCACCCCCCTCCCAACCCGAAAAAACAAGCACACCGAAAATCAATGATAATAAATGTAATTGTAAATTGAACCTGAAGACCTTCAGCCATCTGAAACAACAACGAAAAAATATTTAAGACCAAGTTAAGTGGACTAGAAGCGAAAATAATTTATTGTGACGTACAGAGACTGTGATATATGTGGAAGAATCATGTCAACATATGTTAAATTTGCCGTCGGTTCAGAAAAATGTTTCGCGGGCCGCACCTAATGGAAATCCGGACAAGGCGCTGTGGGCCGCACGGGAGGAGCTCGCGGGCCGCAGGTTGCAGACCTCGGGCTTAGATGATCGAGCAACATAGCCCGAGTTTTATATCAGACAGATTATATCGATACTAGCATCTTCAATTCGTATCATTATTTTAGTCCATTTTTGTTCTTTTCAAACAGGTATTCCACGAGGACGTTTTGATTGTTAAGCCTCACACCATGCCACCATGGAGCAAGTTTTCACTGGTGCATCACTTCATGAAAATTGAACGATGTTGAACTTCTGGAATCCTTTGAAATTAAAGTTGGTCTGAAGCAACTACCGATGGGATATTTGGCAAGTTCCTTGCAAGGCGAGTGCATGCCAGTTACTACTGCTTTGTACAGCCATGCTCACACTGAGATACAGTTCCTCATTTTGGGATTTATTTTATCGTAAATATGATTAACAAGTGTAGCATCTCCAGTTAAAACTTTTCAAACACTACGATTTTACACACGGGACATTATATATTATGGTTTCTTTTCAGGGATACGTCTGCAAGAACAGAGCCAAATTCCCAGCTTAAACAATAGCAATTGATGACTTGCAATGCATGGGCTAGCAGGACAGCCAAGACCAGTGTTTCTCAAGGTGGGGCGTGGCAATATTTTGGTGGGGCATGAGGATTCAGAATTAATGAATCAATATATGATCGCTTTCATAGCTTTGCTAAGAGTTCCCTTCCTGGTTGACTCAGCCATTTCTGGTGGATTTATCTCAAGTACCAGAGCAATACCAAGAGGAGTTATGTGAGTTGCAACAAGATGAGTCTGTGAAAACTATTTTCAAGATCAAAGGAACCATGATGTGGCTGTCTGAGGAGAGCGAAAATAAATACCCAAACTCGACTACTTTGGCAAGGGAAGTATTGATAAATTTTCCATCATCTTACTTCGTCGCATGTGGATTTAGTGTTGTTACCGATTTGCTGCAAGCCAAGAGAAATCGACTGGAAATCACGAAAAGTGGTGATTTAAGGCTGAAACTGACAAAATTGGTTCCTCGAATCAAACAAATCTGCAGCCAGCATCAAGGGCAGGGCTCCCATTGAAGTGAGTAGCAATTGAATAAAATTTGCAATAAAGTTTTAATTAAAGCCTTTTGAATACATAATGTAGTATATTCTGTAGTGTCTCCAATCATAGTGGGGTGTACGATTTTTTTGAAAATCAAAGTGGGGCGTAGGACAAAAAAAAAAAGGTTGAGAAACACTGGTCTAGACCTAGAGCGATGCGAACTCACTTCCGAGTTGTATCGCCTAAGCTTGAACATCTCAGCAAAGCCATAAACCGTCATAGTCGTGTTTCGTAGACGGGGCAAAGGAGTGGCGTGAGCATGTGCCGTCCCTCGGTGGGTGTTAACCTGGGCGTCACCCTAACCATAAAGCTAACACCAGGCATAAATTGGGTCTACCACCACACATTTAATGGTTCTTGTATATTGTTTTTCATGCACCTTTTCAAAAGCACAAATCAAACTGCATCCAAGGGGATTATTAGAGTGGGTGGGCATTAAAGATCGTACGGCGTCCTCTGCACAAGGAGACGAGCAGTCTCCAGAAGCCTGAAATGGCAAATGTTTGCTGTTCACCTACAGAGGGCACTGCAGCATTGCCACAACCACACTCCCAGGATCAATTTTTAAAAAAAAACATGACGCACACAAGCAGCTACGTGCTGCAGGATACAAGGAGGCTTATAACAGGAGTTCAGTGTGGTCATTGTGGACACATGATGGGCTAAATATAATTCAACTAGTGTCTTACCTTGTGGAAAAAAAACAGTCAAGTACAAATATCAGTTACCACTCCTTTTCCAATGTTATTGGAGCACCGGTAATATGGATGGAAATTTCCACTCGACCCCACCCGTCCCGACAATGTTCCATTTTGATTAGTACAAACACCACAAAAAGCACACGCCGTATTAGAGTGGTAGGATAGCGATTCTAACGAATTCCCCCACCCCAACCTTAAAAGCCACAGTCTTGTGCATTACCAACAACTTTAACCTCATACGAAAAGATAGTCTCATTCATTCCTCGTCACATTTAATGACGATTAAGGAGACGAAGACGTTGGATGTTCTTCACACACACAGTTTCACGAAGCCACACACATCCAATGACATTGAACATTTGAATTCCAACTCCCAAATGACGTTCAATTCGTGAGCGATACCGAAGGAACCGCCAAAGGCCAAAAAAAAGAGCCCAAGGGGGGAGGGGGGGCGATCGAGCCGGTTAACGACATTTGAAAGCACAATACGTCGACTGTCGTTTTTCGAATGCAAAAAGTCGGTGACGTAAAATGGTGGAGGCGTTCGCTCCAAGTCTGGGAGGTCGGTGGTTCGAATCCCGATCGAGTGGTATCGGGAAAAAAAAAAAACGAGGAAACAACCATAGCGCAGGTTTTTAATGGATGCAATGGACTCCCGCGTTCAAGTTACTTGTAAGGGAATAATATATACGTTCTGCGGCACAATCGAAACATCTACACGTCCGGCGACGGCTGTGTTCCACACTGCCATAACCAGCTTCACCCTTCGTCCGCGTCCATCATTCTCCACACAAGGCGCACTTCTCGTCGCAAAATGAACATCGCATCAAACGCATCGCACATCTCGCACACGACGGTGACTGTGTGTGAGAATCCGAGCGACTCCATCGACACATTTGGACTGATTGGTAATTATTTCACAAGATCGAGTGAAGAACGCTTTCTTTACGGGGATATATGCTTTCACGTGTCGAGCAGCTTCACCTCCCGCCAAATCAACCTCAACAAACGCAGCACATTTTCTTTGTTTCATTTCTCGATTTAAAAAAAAATTAAAATAAATTAAAAAAAATGTATAGAAACAACAGGAAAATGTGAAATAACGTATTCATGAGGAAAAAAAAAATGTTATTTTTTTTAAAAAAACACAATTAAATCGATTAATTTAAAAACACGAAATGCATTTACCTCAAATTCGTTTCACCTTTAAGAAACAGTTTCTGAGCGAGAGAGAGAGAGAGGGAGAGGGAGAGGGGGGAAACGACGTCCCGTAATCCAAAATGGTGTCAAAAGCGGACACCTCGTGCCCGATCAACACAAACGTTACGCACCGTACGTAGATCCGAAGGAAAATTCCACTGCGAAACTTTCAATTCCCCTCCTTCGTCCAGAAAGAAAAATTAAACAAAAGATCGACTGGAAATAAATAAAATTAAAAAAAAAAAGGAATAAGGTTAACTTCGCTCAAACGATAAACTCATTGAAGAGGAGAAGAGGGTAGAAAATGTTAAATCAGATATTAAATTTTAGTCTATTTTTTTTTTCTTCCCCTCACGACAAAGACAAAGCACCAACCGGACAAAGCGCCGTGAATCTTTAAATAGGGAAAGCACGAGCTGCTCCTCCCTCAACGATTTTTCTCCTCACAGAACGCCCCCCTTGCTCCCGCCCTGACGTCACGTCCTCGCTCCACCCCCTTTTGAAACCGCAATGCACCCAGAAAATAAATTAATTAATACGTTTAAATAAATAAATAAATATATAATGAAATAACACAAAAAGCCCAACAAACTCTTCCTGTTATCCCGATTGCGACGTCGAAGCCTCCCTTTCTCGCCTCTGCTCCGAGCTCGTTTTTCCCTTGAGGTTTGTTCACTCGTCGAGTCCGCCGAAGCAATTTCATGCCTGAAAACATCGTGCTGGGCGCTTTTCCCACAAATCTCGCGGTCGCAGTTAGGGCAGGAATTTGGAATTTGTTCATGGCGCCGGCGATGGCTCGCCTCCTCTTCGCGAAGGACATCGTGAGATCTTTAACGTCCAAAAACGAATGTGGGAAGACGAGAGGGACAGCGTCCACACACATTGACGAATCATCCCTACCGACGTACCTTGTGAAAAATATAAAAAAACAAAATCCTGTCATGGCGAGTGAGTGTGCGTACCTCGAGGCCATCCTGTCAGCACCGATCAGTCCTCCGTATAAAATATAAATAATTCAGGATTTTTTTTTTAAACATCGATGATATCGATGCACAGGGGTGCTGCATCCTGGAGCATACCCACATCTAGAACGGAGAGCTCGGTCGCTGCCCTGTCGCCATCGCAACCGCATGACGTCAGGGAGTCGAAGATAATATGAACGATCATTCATTTGGGTTTGAAATACATGTATCGTACGTCGTCTTTTTATACGGTATATATACCATACTCTTTAAAGAACGTTGTTGTTGCTGAAGCAGTTTCTTGGCAAGGGATATCGTGAGTGGTTGGGAATTGCATTCCCGGGGTTGTTTGTCCGTGCTCTGTCCTCTTAAAAGGATGAAAAAAAAAAATTTTGGAGCCATTTTACCTCACGTCCCGAGAGTGTATTATTTCATTATATTGGGTGAGAAAGAAATCCCTTTTTCCGAAATTTTTATCCGATTTCACTCAATATTTCGACGTGATTGATGATTGAGCCCATCGTCAAATTGCAATCGTCAAAATATGTAATTACATTTCGAATATCAGCTTTTTAATAAGCCTTGATTCATTATTCATTATTCAATTCATTATTTTAGTGTTCAAATCATTATCGTCATTGAATTCAATTCATTATTCTTCATTATTCAACCTTTGTTCAGATTCAAACTTGCCAGGAGCCAATCACATTGCGCCAAGCCTCAAAGAGCCAATCAGCATTTTGGAAATCGGCAAACATCACTGCCCTGCACAAAAAAGGTGCAAAAACAGATCCCTGCAACTACAGACCAATCAGCCTTCTCCCAATCATCAGCAAGGTTATGGAATCCATCATTGCTTCAGACAACAAATCCTTCCTCTTCTCTAATGGCCTGATTTCTGATCATCAATTTGGTTTCAGACAAGGTCACTCTACCCTGGATATGCTGCTTCTGCTCTCCCAACAATGGATGGAAGCCCTCAATGCCAGACAGGAAATCCGAGCCGTATACCTGGACATATCACGTGCTTTTGACACCTTGCCCTGCTCACCAAACTCTCTTCCCATGGTATCCAAGGCCATCTCCACTCGTGGCTCGCAGACTTCCTCTCCTGTCGCAGTCACCGTGTGGCCCAAAATGGATTTCTTTCATCCCCTCTTCCTGTCCAGGCTGGAGTTATTCAAGTTAGCGTTCTGGGCCCTGTTCTTTTTCTAGTTTTCATCAATGATCTCTCCGACTCTCTAGAAAATCCTCGATATCTCTTTGCTGATGACTACACCCTCTGCCGTACCATCGGTCATCCCTCAGAACGGCAGGCAGCAGCTACTTCACTCACTGCAGATCGGGATAAAATCACAAACTGGTCCAACACGTGGAACATGTCTTTCAATCCGGACAAATCTCATACTCTCACTATGTCTCTTCGAAAGGACCGTTTGGAAACCCCCCCCCCCCATCCACTTTCTCAACAATCCTCTGGAAGAACTCCTTTCTTTCAAACTTCCGGGTCTCACTATCTGCCATGACCTTTCCTGGGAAAGCCACATTTCAAACCTCGCCTCCAAAGCCAGTCGCCGACTGGGAATCCTCCCTCGTGCAAAGTCCTTCCTCGGCCAACCTGAGCTCCTGACCACTTACAAAGCTTTTGTCCGCAGCCTGATGGAGTACTGCTCTCCCCTCTGGGCTGGTGCTCCTGCCACCCACCTTTCTCGGCTTCACGCTGTAGAAACCAAGGCATTTCGGATCATTGGCATCTCCCGCAATGAGGCTGAGTCTTTGGGCCTCTCACTCAATCACCGCAGGTTGGTCGGTGGTCTTTCTCTCTTCTACCGTCTCCTCTCCAGCCTCATCCCCCTGCTCTCTCTGCGATTTGTCCCCACCACATTTCCACAGGGTGCTCAAGGTCCGCCAACAAACCCCTTCTGGTAAAACTACCAAAATCACGAATCGCTGCTCACCTTCACTCTTTCATTCCTCTTTTTTCCCGCCTTTGGAATAAACTCCCTCACTCTATTCATTCCCATTCTTCCCCCAGGCCTTCAAAACAGCTGTTCACCACCACCTCTTATCATCCCCCATCCAAATCCTTGATCTTTTCTACCCCCGATAATCCACCCAAGCTCACCTCCTTCAAATTCCCTGCTTTCCTTCCTGAAAGTCCCTGTAATGTCCATCTTCTATTCCCCATGTTTCCCGTCCCATCCCTCTCCCTCCCACAGATCTCCTAATGTCTCTGTTCCCCACTGTTTTGTCCTTCCCACTCCCTCCCCTCTTGTCTCATGCCCCCCTTGATGTGCGTTGTGTGTTAGCTCTCACACGAGCCTCGACAAGGTATACAAAAAACAAACAAAAAAACAAGCAGTCATAGAGGGGTACTTACGAAATCGTCAACTTGACTTCTCACCTTGTCTAATAAAAGCTGTCTCAAAAGAAGGTAGCGACGCAAACCAGAAGTTTCTACGATGATTCTGTACCAAACCATCAAAAATCGTAACGTCGACCGAAGCAAAAATCTCCATTTCTCGACGCAATTATTTAATATTATTTTATTAAAGTCACAAAACCGTAATATTCGGCCATCCACCAACAATCTTTACATAATCCGACGGCTTAGCGAGTCAGGCATGCGGCGATAACCATTATTTGGATAAAAAATGACTTTTAAACACCATCTTTATCGAAAACACCGTCAGCGCGCACACGGAAAACCTTTACGTGATCAACGACGCCTCTGCTCGAGCGTGCTGCACCACGTGACGACCCGTGATGCGGCGAGTGAAATATTTTTATACAATCTTAAAATGTCTCCACAACATCCGATTTTTACCATAATTTCGACAACCGAGTTTTCAGCGTCCTAAGCGATTGCAAAAACTGAAGACAAAATTAAAATCAAAGTTAAAATGAACTCGTAACGTCAATCGAAGCAACAATACTCTATTTCTCCACATGAATTTACGGAATTATGTTTGACCTCACGGTGACCTTGACCTTTGACCGATTTTGACCAAAATCTAAGCAACACAATCATCATGCTCCTGAATCACGTGATGTAATTTGGCATTGGTAGCTTCTTCTGTTCTCGAGTTATCGTGCCTACACACAAACACACAAACACAAACACAAACAAACAAACAAGCAGTCATAGATTGGTACTTACGAAATCGTCACATTGACCTCTGACCTTGTCTTATAAAAGCTGTCTCTCGAGAAGGTAGCGACGCAAACCTGAAGTTTATACGATGATTCTGTAGCAAACCATCAAAAATCGAATGTTTTGGATGTTTGACCTCACTGTGACCTTGACCTTTGATAAATTTTAACCAAAATCTAATCAGCACTAGCCACCACCCTCCTGAATCACGTGGTGTAATTTGACATTGGTAGCTTCTTCCGTTCTCGACTTATCATTTTTTGTATGTTTGACCTCACTGTGACCTTGACCTTTGTCCGATTTTGACCAAAATCTAATCAGCACTAGCCATCACCCTCCTGAATCACGTGGTATAATTTGACATTGGTAGCTTCTTCCGTTCTCGAGTTATCTGTACCAAACCATCAAAAATCAAATATTTGACCTCACTGTGACCTTGACCTTTGACCGATTTTGACCAAAATTGAATCAGCACGAGCCATTACCCTCCTGTATCACGTGGTGTAATTTGACATTGGTGGCTTCTTCCGTTCTCGAGTTATCGAGCCTACAAACAAACACACAAACACACACAAACAAACAAACAAGCAGTCATAGACTGGTACTTACGAAATCGTCAAATTGACCTCTGACCTTGTCTAATAAAAGCTGTCTCTAGAGAAGGTAGCGACACAAATCAGAAGTTTCTACGGTGATTCTGTACCAAACCATCAAAAATCGAATGTTTTGGATGTTTGACCTCATTGTGACCTTGACCTTTGACCAATTTTGACCAAAATCGAATCAGCACTAGCCATCACCCTCCTGAATCACGTGGTGTAATTTGACATTGGTAGCTTCTTCCGTTCTCGAGTTATCGTGCCGACAAACAAACAAACACACAAACAAACAAAGAGAAACGGAAGTCATCATATCAATATACTTACGAAATCTTTATATTTCGCAAGTAACAAGCGGTCATAGACTGGTACTTACGAAATCGTCAACTTGACCTCTGACCTTGTCTAATAAAAGCTCTCGAGAGAGAAGGTAGCGACGCAAACCAAAAGTTTCTACGATGATTCTGTACCAAACCATCAAAAATCGAATGTTTGACCTCACTGTGACCTTTACCTTTGACCGATTTTGACCAAAATCTAAGCAACACTTGCCATCATGCTCCTGAATCATGCGGTGTCATTTGGCATTGGTGGCTTCTTCCATTCTCGAGTTATCGTGCCTCCAAACAAACACACAAACACACACACACAAACAAACAAACACACAAACAGATGACGGAAGTCATCAATATACTTACGAAATCTTTAGATTTGGGAAGTAACAAGCAGTCATAGACTGGTACTTACGAAATTGTCAACTTGACCTCTGACCTTGTCCAATAAAAGCTGTCTCTCGAGAAGGTCGCAACGCAAACCAGAAGTTTCTACGATGATTCTGTACCAAACCATCAAAAATCGAATGTTTGACCTCACTGTGACCTTGACCTTTGACCGATTTTGACCAAAATCTAATGAGCACTAGCCATCACCCTCCTGAATCACGTGGTGTAATTGACATTGGTAGCTTCTTCCGTTCTCGAGTTCTAACTTTTTTTTGGATGTTTGACCTCACGGTGTCCTTGACCTTTGACCGATTTTGACCAAAATCTAATCAGCGCTACCCATCACCCTCCTGAATCACGCGGAGTAATTTGACATTGGTAGCTTCTTCTGTTCTTGAGTTATCGTGCCTACAAACAAACACACACAAACAAACACACACAAACAGACAAACACACACAAACAAACACACACACACAAACACACAAACAGATGGCGGAAGTCATCAATATACTTACGAAATATAAAGATTTCGTAAGTAAAAAACCGCAAACAGATAAATAGACAGCCACCTTTGAAACACCCCGTATACATACTTCCTTCCTTTTACCCTCAATATATATGTACTTGCTACATTTTGTAATTTTTCTGCAAGAAAACATTCAAATAGTCCACTTTTTTTGAAACACACTGCATACATCCAGGTAAGGGTGTTTTAATATATATATATATATATATATATATATATATATATATATATATATATATATATGTACACACACACACACACACACACACACACACACACACACACACACGATAGAGAGATAGTCTCGATCCTGTCCGGTTTTCATTCTGGACGTGTACACTCAGGCCTAATCAATGTGTGTAGGCCTGTGTTTGTGTGTTTGTGTGTGTATGTTTGTGTTTGTGTTGTCTGTGTCTCTGTGTGTGGATGTGTTTGTGTGCCTGTATGTATGTGTTTGTGTGTGTGTGTATGTGTGTGTGTGTGTGTGTATGTGTGTGTGTGTGTGTGTGTGTGTGTGTGTGTGTGTGTGTGTGTGTCTGTGTGTCTATGTGTGTGTTTGTGCCTCAATGTCTGCTGTATGGGTGTCCAATTCATTATTATTTAAGAAATCAATTTCATATTTCAGTGAATAGCAAAATGTTACATTATAATTAATTCATGATTATTTCTTTTCAGATTTTGGCATGTCTAAAAAATGTACATACCTGGATTCATACGTACAATATGGCTTTGACTTCATTGTTGAAGATGGTGTGGATAAGCCTCAGTATCTGCTGTGCTCAAAAGTTCTTGGAAATGGTTGATTGAAACCTTCAATACTAAAACAGCACCTGGAAGCTACACATCCTGCTCATGTATCTGATGACCGCGCTACCTTTGAGGCAAAGACAGCTAGGTTTAGGGCTGCAGGAACACTGCCCAAACATGGCTTCGTATCTAACAAGAAACCAATGCTTGCAGCTTCCTATCACGAAGCACAGCGAATAGCAAAGGCAAAGACACCTCATGGCATTGCCAAGAAATTGATTAAACCTTGTGCCTTAGACATGGTTGAACATGTATGTGGGAAAGAAGCAAAACAGAAGATTCAAGACATTCCCCTTTCTAATGACACAATTCATCAACGTATTAGTGAAATGTCTCAAGATACTTGTCAACAAGTTATTGAACAGATCAAATCTAGCCCAGCAAAAATTTCTTTGCAACTTGATTAATCTTATGATGTTGCTAATTTTTCACAACTGCTTGTTTTTGTTCGGTACATGTGGAAATGAACTGAAGGATGAATTTCTCTTCTGTGAAACTCTCCAACAAACCACAAACGCTGCTGACATAATGCAGAAAATAGAAGATTTCTTTGAAAGGAACAATCTCACATGGGACATAGTTGGTTCAAATTGTACTGAAGGAGCCCCAGCCATGATGGGAGTTAGATCAGGCTTCACTGCACTTGTAAAACAAAAGGCACCCCATGTGATAACAACGCATTGCGTTCTTCACAGATATGCATTGGCTGCGAAAACCCTTCCTGAAAATCTGAAAATGGTTTAACAGAAAGTTATTGAGGCTGTCAATTTCATTCGTGCCCAAGCACTGAATCACCGCTTGTTCAAAGCTTTTTCTGATGAGATGGGCTCTGAGCATTCTGTTATTTTGCTTCATACTGAGGTGAGGTGGCTCTCATGTGGACTTATTCTTAACCGACGTGTTTGAACTCCGTACTGAGGTGGACATTTTTCTTCGTGACCGGGATTCAAAGCTGTGGGAAAAGTTTTCTGATTCAAAGTTCATCGCCTCTTTAGGGTAACTCTCAGATATATTTACCCATCTTAACCAAGTCAACAAACAACTCCAGGGAAAATCAGTAACCATCGTCGAAGTAGGTGAAAAGATGAAAGCATTGCAGACAAAGCTGGATTTATGGGCACGAAGAGTTCATCAAAAGTTTTTTGCAAATTTTCCATTCTTGGATGAGGCCATTGGAGAAGAACCTAGTGCGTTACCTGAAATAAATGAAGACATCACAGCACATTTGAACATCTTGAAGCATCACTTCACTGGCTACTTTCCAGAAGACATGATACCGACAGAAAGATGGATATTAAGACCTTTTACCACGGATCTCTCAGAAATGAGAGATGACAACCCAGCAAAAGAGGAGCTGATTGATCTTCAGTCCTCTGCTCGGCTTAAGGAAGAATATGATAGAGTTGGTGTTGATTTCTGGATGAAACTCACAGATTCATTCCCACTTCTTACTCAGCGAGCCTTCAAAGTGCTTGTACCCTTTGTCACCACATATCTATGTGAATCAGGTTTCTCTATTTTAGTAGCAATGAAGACAAAGGCAAGGGACCGCCTGAAAGCCGATGACGACATGAGGGGAGCGTTGTCATCAACAGCTCTTCGAATAAATAAACTGGTTGACTCAATAAATCAGTAGAGTTACCACTAATAATACTTCTAGTATTTTTGTTTGACCTTGTTTGATATAAGTGAACTGTGTGGTATGTTTTTTTTCCCTTTATCAAAGTTTATTTTATGCAAAACCTTAATAATAAAGTTGGCCCATCTTCTTCTTTTCTGTGCCTATGCCGGCTATGCATTTTTTGCATGGGAGTAAGGGGGTAAATGGTGAAATACATCAAGCCGAGGGGGTAAATGACAGAGGAAGGGTTGAGAATCAGTGGGGTAGGGGGTCATCGTTAAGCTGCACGCGCTCCATGCAGCGCTGGCGTTTATTGTTGGCTTCTACTGCTGCCCTTGGTCTTCTGTGAGGACGTATTCTTACGCGAAGGGCGCGGCTGGTGTTTTTACCGATGGGTATCCGAGCGTAGTGCCTGCTGGCACACGCGAGGACCCTTTGCTTGAATTTACCTCAGAAATAGAGAAAAAAGAACAGGAATGAGTTCAGAGGTTTAATCAGACCTAACTATGAGATTTGCACAACCCACTGTCCCGTTCGACCCACTAGACAAGAAGGAAGGGACTCTCTGAACGTACATTAATGAAATAACTGACTGGTGACCACTGTATGTTGGCTGCTATTGGTGTTGGAGGGATGCAGTTTCGAGAACCGCAACAAAATATATATATATATATATATATATATATATATATATATATATATATATATATATATATATATATATATATATATATATATATATATATATATATATATACATTTTTTTGTATAAGATTGGGGCGGTTGGGATTACAACTTTTTAAAGAAGAAGACGCTTCCAACCAAAAGTAAAAAGTTGATGGACTCCGCTAATTAACTCATTTGAGTAAAAAAACAAGAGACCGGGTCTGCTGTTGCTTTTTTGCTCAAATTAGCGGAGTCGATCGAGTTTTTACTTTTGCTTGGAAGCGCCTTCTTCTTCTTTAAAAAAACATTATATATATATATATATATATATATATATATATATATATATATATATATATATATATATATATATATATATATATATATATACACATATACATATATGATGTATATATATACATATATGATGTGTATATATATATATATATATATATATATATATATATATATATATATATATATATATATATATATATATATATATATGCAATGGATTTCATAAAAAGTGGACTTTTTGAACCTTTAATTGTGGAAAAGTTACAAAAGGTAGAAAGTTCAGTGATACAATGATGGAAAGCATACACCATGCCCTTTTGAAATCCCCCATTATAC
>NC_140973.1:76772296-76784796 GCF_056783735.1 Eptatretus burgeri | reverse complement strand
CCCACTCTAATTTACCATAAGGTAGAGATTGAGACATTGCCCATCCATACAAATTATTAGCATCAAAATACATCAAATAATTACTATCTTTTTCACTATCATAATTTGGGAGATATTTATTATTTGCTTTCGCATATCTTTTTGAACATACTTGTGATATTCCACCTCTCTTGGACTTCTCAATCATCAAAAGCATATCAACATCACTGATTAAATCTATATCTTGTTTTGTCATTTTCAACATTGCACTCCAAGCTAAACCAGGAGCTGTGAAATAGTGGGCAGGGTCTAATCCATAACAATTTTTATTATGACAGAGTGTTCTAAAAGCCTCAAACACATCAGCTAACAATAAAACATCTGTTTTTAGATATAAATCATGATATTCTCCAAGGTTCTTTATCTTAAATATTTTCCATATTTCTTGTGCGTGTTTATATTCCTTATCACTTATCTCTTCTTCATAAAGGTTATTATAGAAACTTTCTTTTGAAGGAAGTTGTGTTTCTTTAAATCTCATAAATGAATCCATATAATCATAAGGATAAATTCCCTTACTTGTAAGAATTTTCTCTTTACTTTGAATTTCATTCCTTGTTTGAATTTCCTCTCTCGTAAGAATTCCTTCTTTAATCAGAATTTCATCTTTAATCTGAATTTCCTCTTTAGTTCGAATTTTCTTTATAATTAGAATTTCATCTTCAGTTAGAATTTCTTCATTAATTAGAGTTTCCTCTTTACTTTGAATTCTCTCTTTAATCTGAATTTCCTCTTTAGTGAGAATTTCCTCTTTTGGAAAGAATGAATTAAGATTTGGAAAAGAGTCCGTGGAGCTTAGATTTGATGCGAGGTAGGCTAGTGGTGTTCCCATAAACTTGTAAGAATCTAGAAACCTAATACGAGTTAAAGGTTTTGTGAATATCATTATTGAAAATGAAATATACTTTTGACTTGTGTTTGTTATAGCAGAAATATTCCCTGGTGTTTTTGAAAGTTCATTTATAAATAGATGTGTATCATAGTTGGCGCTGTTGTGAAGAAAGACTGGAATAAAAGAAGGTAATTTATAATTAAGATTACAACAGGAATGAGCGGGACCTCTATATTTACCAGTAAGATGACAATGGTCTCTAACTTTAGACTCCTTAATTTCCCCCTCACAAATATGACAGATATTGTTCATTCTAAATTCTAATTTTTCTTCTTTGGTTAATTTCATCGGTTCATTTGTTTCTTTCATTAATTTAGTGAGTCTTATACAATCCTTTTCTAATCGTTTTACAAACTCTTGTGAAGCATTTTTTCCACGATAATGTTCAAGTTTGTTATACTTTTCTCCAACAGATGATTTGATATAATAACAGAAACCACAAGGAATATGTTTTTGATATTTATTTGTATATGGTTCTTTTGGATTAGGAGAAGCAGTATTTATCTTTTTAAGGATACATTCAAAATCAGCGTATATCACAAATGGGTGCATGATAGATTTATTATAATCTTCAAAATAAATCTTTTCACCAGGTTTAGGCATTGTAATTACAGCTGATTTATGATTACTACAATATTTTGAATGTTGTTCTAATCGTTCTTTTGTATGAAATGAATTAAGACATCGCTTACAAGGATATATTTTGTTTGCTGTTCTGAATACCTGAGAAGAGATTAATCTTGATAAATTATTGATGTATGTGTAATGTGAATTCTTTCCAACACTAAAATATAAAAGGTCAATGTGTGTTTCTTCATTTTTATAGTTGTTTGAAATTTTTAATATTTGAACTTTGTTTGTATCCGTTAATCCATATACATTAATAGAAAGATTATTCTTTTTCTCAAATTTAGGAATATCTGTTAGTGGCATTGGGAATTTTAAATCTTTAATGTCCAAGGTATTCTCATATTTCATATATTGTTTTACTCTTTCTGAATTACATTTTGGTGGATGAAAGTGAGCAAGAACAGACCAGAGAAAACATTTATTATCATTGTTCTTAATATTAACAACTGCCTTCTTTCGTTTTATTTCTTTTGGTAATTCAATATAAGAAGAAGCTTTAAGAGGGTTTGATTTTAGAATGTGTATATCTAAAAAGATGATTTTTTTAATATTGAATCCACTTCCTACCACTGTATTATCAACATCCTCCTCTTGTCTTGATAGTTCTTCATAAACCCCACTATTCAAAAAAATCTTGAAATGATGTTATAAAATGAAGACCTGTTCTCATATAAGGAGTATGTTCTTCATCTTGTCTTTTCATATTCATTTTCACTCCCATATAAAACTTTAAAGTTTTCATTTCTTTTAATGTCTTTTTAATAAATTTTTCAACATCGGGTTTCACTATTTCAATTGATTCAGCTATTGATGATGGACCGGGTTCTCCAAATTGAAAAATCCTTATTTTTATATGCCCTTTAAATGCCCCATCAGTGTTTTTAATATAATAGTCTCCCTTTACTTTAAACTCATTTTTCTTGTGTTTTTGTGATTGAAGATGTTGATTATAACTACTCTTCAAAACATCCTTTGAACAGATATCACAATGTTTTCTTTCCAACTCAAGAGGAGATATTTGATGAAATAGATTAAATGTGTGTTTGTTGGTTCGGAGGTGTTTTCTATAATGTTTATATTCGTGATTACAAACATCGCAGTACGTTGTATTCACCATATTTATAGAATAAAACTTTGCTTAAACTAAAATTTTCTTGATGAAAATTTCGTTTAATTTATAGGTGAATCTGTGCTTAAAAACATTTTATCCTCCAACTTTTTCACTTAATAAATACAATGTTTCAAGACACAAAAGACAAGTTTCAATCAATCTATTCATCTGTTAAAGATACTGAGAAATATGTCAAGGATGTAAAATTGAACAAAGATAAATATAACAACTATTGGATAAAAACTATTATGGTAAATAATATGAGTTCTTCAATTTCCTTCAGTGGAAGGGCTTTTAGTATACCTGGTAGAACATCAATTAAAGTATCTCTAACAAAAGTTTCTCCTCTCCTTCTAGTAATATATTCAAAACTAGAAAAAGCAATGAAACAAGAAAAAGTATCAAAGAACAAAAACCTTATGGATGAAGCTTTAGAAAGAAAAGATAAGACCATCTGTAATATGCAAGGAGAAATTTGTATTTTTTTCAACAACCCTAAAGATGTAAATCCTGATGAAATAAAGGATGTTAATATATCAGGTAAAATGACATTTCGTTCAATAGTAGTTAACGATAATTTTAAAATTACCTTTAATATAAAAAATGTTGTCGTTGAATCTGATAATGAAAAAAAGTATATCGATATCGATGGTAATATACAACTGAAAGTATAGATGAATTTCAGTTTAAGTAAAGTTTTACTTTATAAATATGCTAGACTTTCCTGATTCTCCATATGACAAATTTGAGAATTGTCCTGCGTGTGAAAGACGGGGATTAAACACAGAGTCAAAAGCCTATAAACAATGTATATTCTGTGATTATCTTCTAATTAATGATAATAAAAAATATAAAAAGGAAAATAATTCTTTTAGATTTACACCAAAAATGAATTACTTTACAAGATTGATTAGAGAAATGAATGTAAAGTATGAGGATGATAACACACCTTTCCTTACAAGGGAAGAAACTGAACGTATAAGAGAAATGTTCAAAGGATTGTTGTTGTATATTATTCATGGATGTAATTTTCAGGGAAATATCAACACAAGATATTGTATAAATAAAATAATGGATTATCTTGAAATTAAACCTGAACTTAGGATAAAATATAGAGTTTCTAAAAAAGCCAATAATAAATTAAATAACCTGTTTTTCAAATATATAAATGAATGATTTTTTACCTATTTGGGACAGAAAAACATTTTATTTTATTTTTTTTTTATATATTTTACCGACAGAAAAACAACCATAAAAATCTCCCAAATTCATTAAGATGTCTCATAGTTGGTTCAAGTGGATGTGGAAAAACCTGCTTACTTTTAAAAATGCTCCTCACTCCCAACTTTTTAGATTATGATAATTTAATAATTTTCACAAAGTCGAGTTTTCAACCAGAGTATCAACTACTCTCACAAGGTTTTAATGCTGGTCTTCAAAAAGAAGATATAATAGGTTTATTTAAACGTCAAAAAAACCTAAATGATTATAACATTGAAGATATAATTCAACTACTTTGTGATACACAGAGATGTAAAAAGAAATCAAATCTTATAACTTGTATTCTTAGTGATAATACGGATGATATACCGTCTCCCCAAGATTTGGATAAATCAAAAAAGAACCTCGTTATCTTTGATGATTGTGTTAATGAGAGAAACCAAACGGTAATGGACAGCTACTACACAAGAGGGAGACATTCTTCTTGTAATTGTATTTATCTTAGTCAATCGTACTTTCAACTTCCTCGTCGTTCCATCAGAAACAATGCTAATACTTTTATTTTATTCAAGTTAAATTCAATAGATATCAATAATTTTTGGAGAGATAATTGTTCTACATTATGTAGTAAAAAGAAATTTGAGGATTATATGAAGCACACGACTGAAAAATATAAATATATTGTTGTGAAACAAGATGAGATATTAAGGGATATATTTTTTGTTTTATAAACAATTACATATATAAATGACAACTATTATTATAAATCTTGTGGGTAAATCTGCTTCTGGAAAAAACTTTCATAAATCAAGGTTCTTGTGTAGTACAAATGAGAATATTGTAAATTTACTTAAAAAACACCCCGTGATACGCATTGTATCAACAACAACTAGAGCAATAAGACCTGGAGAAGTAAAAGGTGAAGATTATCACTATATTTCAGTGGAGGAACATATGCGATTGAGGAATGAAGGACAAATATTTGAGGAGGTTTCTCTTGGTACAACAAAATATTCACATTGTAAGAGTGAGTTAAAGAAACTAAAATCTGGTGGTGTTGGGATATTAGAAACTAATCCAGAAGGAACGAGACAAATTATTAAATATCTGAGCGGAGTGAAGATTTTATCATTCGGTTTTGATGTTGATGAAGAAACTCAACGCAAACGTATGAAAAGCAGAGATGCAAGGATTAGTGAAGAAGAAATTACAACTCGCATTAATGTTAATAAAGAATTTGATGAAATATTTAAAGAAAAGGATTTATTTGAACACATCTACTTGAATGATGAAGAAAAGGAAAATTTCCCTGTTGATCTTTACAATTCATTAAATGATATTTTACAATAAATAAATGGATACAAAAGAAAGAGCAAGAAGATTTAAGGAACATCAAGAGTTGGTTTCAAAAGTTGTAAAACAACAGGAAGACATAAAGAAGAAACGCAGACAGAAACTAACGGGCGAAGAAGCATTTGAAAAAAAACAAGAGAAATTTTTTTCAACCACTTTTAAAAACTTCCCAAGAAAAAATGAAAGATGTTTCCACAGTTCCCACAGTAGAATATACTCCTAGAAAGCTTCAAATGTTAAAAGATTTCAGTCAAATGACGGAGGAAGAATTAGAGCATTTAGGAGAATTAGAATATGATGATGAAGGTTTATTTCAACAACTGGAAGAGATTAATCAACCCCCTGATTATATTGTGAATGCTGTTCAAAACAATGAATATTCAGCGGATTCAAAAACCAAAGCAGGACTCATTCCAACAGAACAACCAGCAATATTTCATCTTGTTCAAGAAAAGGTATTGATATTTAATGATGAATTAAGGTTCTTAAGTTCTGCTCAACCTCCTGTAAAACTAACTCCGAGATTAATGTTTCTTCTCACAAAAGATGGAAGACAAGGTTCAACTGTGAGGGATGAATCAAAGTATATTGATAAACCATTGGATATGGAAAATAATGATGATAGAGTATATATTGATTTGCTGAACACTCTAAATTATAAGGTTATTCTTTCTGGTAAAAGTAGGAAGAATGAGAAGGAGAAACACATTATTCAGGCTTTAAGTATCCTTGGTTCAGGTATTAGTTTTCTTCCAAATGACCCATCGCAATTAGTTAATAGACTGTTATTGTTGTTCGGCAGTAAGAAGGCTGGAAATAACAATTGTTTTAATGAAGCATCAGCCATTTTAGACCAGTTGATGAACATGAAAATAATTAATAAATCTCAATATAAAGACATTTTATCTCATATTAAATAAGATGAGAAGCACAATCCTGAGTTTTAATTTCACAACAAGCGACCACACATCTTCATTCCCATACCCACTACAACTTGACACAACAAAAGAATATGAGGCATCTTTATTGTCCATGGAGACTTATAATACCTTATTTAATATAACCGAGAAAAATGACAAGTTTAGTTATAATCCGGGAAGTGGATACAAAACGATAACAGTCTCAATTCGAGCATACGAGATTTCTCAAATATCTTCCGAAATTGCTCGTCTTATGAAAGAACAGGGTGATGAACCAAAAATATTGTTATAAACATTCAAAAACATACTTCAAAATCAACGATTAAAGTTAAAAATAACTACAAGGTTGATTTCACAATTGATAATTCATTTAGAGAGTTATTAGGTTTCTCCTCAAAAAAGATTGAAACTAATGGGACGTTTTACAGTGATAATGTCATTCAAATATCCTCAGGAATAAATTCGGTGTTAATTCACTGTGATTTGATTGATGGTGCTTATAATGATGGATTAAAAACAAATACAATATTTTCATTCAGCGCATACTCAACCCCAATTGGTTATAAATTCAATATGGAACCTAAAAATTTGGTTTATCTACCTGTGTCAGGAAAAACCATACACAGAGTAAATTTTAAGATAACCGACCAAGATAATCGTGTGATTTCTTTTAATGGAGAAGTTATATCCATCAGAATTCACCCACGTGAAGTTTTTCAATAAATAAATACGATGGTTATTGTGAGGAAGCACGAGTTGGGAAAATATAAAATAATTACAGGGGATGGGATGTTCCTTTCCCCGTACTACAAGGGTGAAGGTATGTATCTTGGTAGAGGATACTATAAACCTAAGAGACAAAGGGGTGTCGGACATCAATTTAGAGGAGATGGGATAATTGATACTCTCATTGGTATTGGTTCAACTATTCTTAAACATAAAGACCTAATTGGTTCAACTGCTTCTGCTGTGGGAAATGTAGCAGGTGCTGTAAAGAGTATAAAAGATGCTCAGAAGGAATCTCATAAATTACAAGCAATAAAATAAATTAAGAAAGGTAAAACTCAGTTGTCCCCCCAAGAACGACAGAAAATAATTCAAATACTTGGAACAGGGTTTCAAAAGTTTTAACATCTTTTTTCCTAAATAAATACAAGTATGGAAGCAATTGATAGTATCTATGATTTGGATGATACTATTATTATCTCAAACTCCACTAAAAAAGAAGATTACTTCAAGGTAAATGCAATAACTGGAACAGACTGGAATACAAATGGTACAAAAAGTTTTGAAATAAATAATCAACAAACCTATTTGAATCTCTCCGAAAGTTTCTTGTTGTGTAAATTTAAATTCACTAAGGCTGGGAATAACACAAACGCTACACTTGTAAATGATTTCTTCTGGAAAATGTTTGATAGTGTGCGATTGTATATTGGAACACAAGAAGTTGAAGCGGTTGATTATGTCTCTGCTGTATCTGAAATGATGAAATTTACACTCTATACATTCAGTGATAGAATGGGAAAGGGGTCTGTCGAAGGTTTTATTCCTGATATGTCAACGGGAACAAACACAGACCCTGGATATATTCAAAGGAAAGGAATGTATAATGATGATACAAAAGCAGAAAATAGTTTTACTGTGGCAGTTCCTCTTAAAGGTATATTTGGATTTTGTGATTATGATAAAGTTCTGTATGGTCTTAAAATTAGATTTCAACCACAAAGGAATGATAATGAAAATAGATTGCTTTTTGGTGTTGGTAGTGCTTTTGGTGAACAGAATAAATTTGTAATTGAGGAGATGAGTTGGTATATCAGTGAATATACTCCTAATCTTAAAACAGAAGAGATGTTGAATCAAAGACTTAACTCAAAGAAACCACTCAGTGTATCATACCTCAAAAGAAGATGTCAACACGTTAAACTCAATCAAACTACTTACACGTGGAATTTGGGTGTTCTGGAAGGAAAGCCACGATATCTGTGGATGATTTTTAAAAAGCCAGATGGTGATACTGCGACTGATAAGAATAATGCATTGAGTGATAATGCTAAGGTGAAACAACTTCGCGTTTCTCTAGATGGAACATTTTATCCACGAGATAGATTGGAAATTAATTGGGAAAAAAATGATTTTGCTGAAGCATACAAGTCTTACCAAAAGGTGTGTGAAAGTAATGGAAATAAAGAACCTATTTTGGATATGACAGCATTTAAAAGTTTGTATACAATCTATGCGTTTGACCTGAGCGCTCAAAAGGAAACTATAAAGTCTAATCGAGTGGATACTTCCCTATACATTGAAAGAGGAGAGAGTGAAGAAGTTGATACATATTGTTTGCTTTTGGAAGAAACAGAATTGCAGATTAATACAGATAATGGTGTGATGATTAGTCTCACATAATTTTTTGTTAAATAAATGAGTGGCAAAGTACCAACTGGGGTATATGTTAATCAAATCAATCTTCATAAACTATCATCTTGTGTTCAAAATCAAAAGCCTTGTACGATTAACGTTAATACAATTCAGAGAAAAGGAGCAGTAAGAATTGATGTTTTGCTCACAAGAGAACAGGTTAAAATCTTGAATGACACTGGCTCACTTAAAATTAAAATGACAAAACCAATGTTGAAAAAATATTCAATAAGAGAGACGAGTGGAGGATTTCTTCCATTTCTAATTCCTTTATTTGCTGGTTTAAGTGCGGTTGGAGCATTGACGGGTGGTATTTCAACAGCGGTCAAAACTGCCAACGAAAGGAAGGCTCAACTCCAGGCTCAAAAAGAATTGGAAAGACATAACAAAGAGTTGGAGAAACAAATTAGTGGAAGTGGTGTAATTGTAGATTTTGCTGAAAAACTTGAAGGTCTGCCTGATAAAGCGAGATTGTTAGTTGGAGATATGCTTTCTTCTATAGCACAAGCAGGTGTAAAATTAACGAAAAGAGGTAATGGATTATATCTTTCTAATAAATAAATGAGCATTGATGAGTGGTTGAAAGAATTTGGAAAGAATACAACATCAAATTTACAACTTGCCAAATATTGTAAGAAATTAAAAATTCATAATGTGGTTATTTGTATGAGAGATGAATTAACAAATGTGCCGAAACATACAAAGAATATTATTATGAACTTAGAAGATAATAATGGGAACGGTTCTCATTGGGTTTGTATTTTTAATAGTCAAGACAAATATTATTTTGATAGTTTTGGTCTTCCACCACCTGTTGAAGTCATAAAATTCTTACAGAATGGTGTTTATCAAACATTTCAAGTCCAAGAATTAAATTCCAAGTGTTGTGGTCAATTATGTCTATATGTGTTATTTCAACTCAACAAAAATAAAAAATTTTATGATATTATTTTTAATCTAATATAAATGACTTATGTTGGTAAAGATGGTTCTATCTTTGGTGTATCTCAAGAACTGGATATTGATTTATCAAATTATTATACAAAGGCACAGGCTGAACGATATAAATATAATATAAACAAAAATATTAACATGAAAAATGCTTATAAATTAAAAAATTATCCAAGCCCAACTGACGCGAATGACTTGGTGAGATTAAGCGATTTATCACAATATATATACTTAAATAAAACGGCTGTGTATTCTAAAGATACAGAAGTGTTGATATTATCTCCAGGTCATACAGAATTCACAGTTCGAATTAAAATAAATTTTTATAAAGAAGGGCGTATCGTTTGTATGAGAATAGAACAATGGGGGTATGATATGAATGATTTAGGGTATAATTGGTCATTTAAAATTAACCTCGAAGACCTGGAACAATTAAATCAGTCTCGTAAGGAAGAATATTATCCACTTGGTATCGAGAATGAGTTTTGTGGAGCCACGATTAGTAAACAACAAATAAAAGAATTTAATAAGGGTAAATATAATAATGGTTTTGCCCTTGTTTATCTCATGAAAACAGAAAAAACAGGATTATATATAATAAGTAAGGAAATACAAAATGATTTAACTATGGGAAGATGGGGAGGTGTTTCGTGCCATAATATTATTCTAACATATATTTCTAATACATAAATGACAGCAAGAAGGCTTCAAGAAAATTATCATTTCTGTGTCCAAGCATACCTTCAAGAAAAGGGTATTCGGTATTTTAATAAATATGTTCTACAACATAAGAATGAGGTATTTTCAATAAAAGATTGGCATTATGCTGATGTTGATAAACCGACAACTTTAGATTTAATTAGAATGTTAACTAATGAAAAAATTATAAGGTTAAGAAAAGGTAAGGCTCTTTTAGAAATTCAAAAGAAATTTTATTGGTTTCCTGTTGTAAAAAAAATTATTTTGGATACAGGAATAACAAGAAATCCTGATGAATATATGTATAATATTCTATGGGGTGTAAACGATTCAAGGATAGTAAGGGATGAGGAAGGAGTTGAAGAAGAGAGGGAAGAGGAGGAAAAGGAGAAGGAGGAGAGGGAGAAGAAAGAGAAGGAGGAAAGAGAGAGAATAAATAAATATTATAGTATGGAAACCAGTGAGATTCAAAAAAGAATAGAGGTATTACAGAAAATAACTCAACCCACCGAGGAGGAATACAAAGAATTAACAAGTCTATTTGCAATACTTTCGACAAAACTATTGGCATCGTCAAGCTATTCATTTTAATTCAAGTTTTTTCTTAAATAAATGGAGGAGAGAGTGAAGGCATTTCTAAGGATTCTTTATGTTTTAAAAATTAAGATTCAAATGTGCATGTTGGAAACTAAAAAGGTTTTTGCACTCTGCAGGAATTTTTCTCATAAATAAATGAGTTATTGTCTCAAATGTAAAAAGAAAACTAATACTAAAAATATTTCATATATTAAAAGTAAAAATAACAGGGTTATACAAAAAGGTATATGTTCGGTGTGTGGTTCAAAAAAAATCAATTTATCTCCAAACACAAACTCGGAGGAGATATACAAAAGTTTTTATCAGGAAGTAAATTTACAACTACTGGAATACCAGGGGAATTACATCTTCCAGGGTATTCTTTCTGTGGTCCAGGCACAAACTTGGATAAAAGATTAGATGAGGCAGTCAATCCTAAATCCTGGAGTAAACCAATCAATAGAGTTGATGAAGTGTGCATGAGACACGATATTGATTATGGGAATACCACAACGTTGGAAGAAAAGCATGAAGCCGATAGAGAAATGTTGTATAATTTGTCTCTGATACAAAATCCAACCTTGAGAGAAAAAGTTGATAGGTTCATCGTGAAGAAGATGATTAGTGCTAAATTGAAACTTGGACTTGGAAATTCAAAAACTTATAGGCTCTAATGATGCCATTAAGACTGAAGAGCAATTAGCTGATGAATTACATAAACCAATATTCACAAAGTTTCAGAGAAGGAAAGTTTATTCCAAGGAAGTTGATTATATCTGGTCTGCTGATTTGATTGAACTCAATAATGATAAGGGGTACAAGTATGCTTTAACCGTTATTGATTTGAGGAGTAGATATGCGTGGGTTGTCCCTTTAAAAAACAAAACAGGTAATACTCTTATGTTAGCTTTTCAACAGATATTTAATAAAAGTAAGAGAAAACCTAAAAATTGTGGACTGATGAGGGTAGAGAGTTTTATAACAAGACATTTATGAATTTTCTAAAAATAACAGTATTACATTATACAGTACCTTTAATGAAGGGAAGGCAGTTGTTGTTGAACGTTTTAATCGTACCTTAAAAGAGAGACTATATAAAAAATTCACACAACTCGGTTCACAACAATGGTCATCTTTTATTCAGGATATTGTGGATAAGTATAATGACACGATTCACACGTCAACAAATATGAAACCATCAGAAACATTTACAAAATTAAAATATGAAAAAGAGATTAATGTCAGAAAACCTAAGTTCAAAGTTGGTGATATCGTAAGAATATATAGGTGGAAATCTCATTTTGAAAAGGGTTTTACTGAACGATGGACGAAAGAACTTTTTAAAATTGTTGATGTAATAGATACAGTTCCTTGGACTTATAAAATATATGATTTGGAAGGGGAAGAGATTTTAGGTTCATTTTATTCACAGGAATTACAAAAGACAAAACTAAGCAGATAATACACCTTTGTGGACACTCGAGGGCCAAGTCCGAGGTGTATAACAGTATATAATGTGTGTCAAGGGGTGGACGTTCTTACATCTGTGAACCCCAAACACAGAATCCTCAACTGAATAGTCAAGGCTTAACTTTTGTTTGTGTGTGTGTGTGTGTGTGTGTGTGTGTGTGTGTGTGTGTGTGTGTGCAATGGGAGCAATAGGTTGGCGCTTCACTCCCTCCTACTA
>NC_140973.1:76732296-76759796 GCF_056783735.1 Eptatretus burgeri | reverse complement strand
CGATGGAAATACTGATAATAAGGGCAGAACAAATTTCCAAAATTTTTTTTTTTCGACGAGATCGACTACCCAACAAACAAGCCGGTAGGTGGCGATGGGTCGCCCAGCAGGACTGTTAGTATTGCGACACTTTGACCACTGACCTTGTGGAGATAGGTCATTATGCAAATGAGCAAACTTGTACTCATCGGGGAGTATTCATGTGCAAAAATTTGTTGGGATCAGTTGAGCTGTTTTGCCGGTAGGGGGACTTGAAGAGACATTTTGACCGAAAAATGCACTTATTGACCTTTGACCCCTGAACTAATCGAGATAGGTCATTATGCAAACGAGCAAAGTTGTAGTACTCATTACGGTCTATAAGCATGTAAAGTTTCATTCGATTCGGTTCAATCGTCTTGGAGCTAGTGTACTTTGAAGTTTCAGCAGGAATGCTCAATGGCCCTCAGACACCCAAGTTGAGAGGGTTGCTATTTGGAAACTACAAGATATATAGCAAAATGGATGTCATATAGCAGATAGGGAATCACCTTAAGATTATGCATATCAAATCTCATCCAGTTCCATCCACTGATAACTACTCGGTATCCATTTGAATGAAAAGTACCAAAAATGCGGTTTGAAATCGGAAATCCCCAAAGTTCGAGGGGGTGCTGTGGGTGAACAAAGATCTAAATCGAAAATCCGGCTGGATCGTTTGTGCACAATGTATTCCAGACGATTAGTGTGAATTTTCATGACCATCCGACCAAAACTCTAGGAGGAGTAGCATTTGGCACGAAGGCACCTCCAGCTCTCGCATTTTATCGATTTTTGCACTAATTGACCTTTGACCCCTGACCTAAGCGAAATCAGTCAATATGTCCTGAGGCAAAGTTGTAGTACGCATTGAGTACCATGAACCTACAAAGTTTCATTCGTATCGGTGCACTCACCTGGTTGCTTGGGAGCCTTCAATTTTCGCGCATACCATAATTGTAGGGCGCGCTGCAGGTAAAGTATTCCATATATCACAAAAAACGGAATATATTTGATAGAGCATCACCTGTAGATCATTCGTGCCAAATTTCATAACCCTACGTTAGTGGGATAATGGCTTTCGGAATTGATTTCGCGTGAACAGTACCGATTTTGAAGGTTTTTCGGGTGTTGTTAGGGAACCAAAGCGTCCCTAGCAACCATCACAATTTCCAAAGCACTAGGTCATAAGATGTACCTACCACCCGAGTTTGGTCAAAATCTGCCCACCTTTCCTACCAATTATGCTGATGACAAACGAACAAACATCCAAACAAACAGACAGAATTACTGACAATAAGGGTCACCTATTTCTGTGACCCAACAGACAGACAGACACAGAATGAAACACACAACCGACCAACATAATTGCCAAAATCCGAAGGATTCCGGCAATTAATAATCTGGTGGATTCTGGGCCAATTATTTGATAGGAAGATGAGCAACAAGTAACTAGCAAAGAAGCAAACTTTTCTTTTACACTTTTTCAAACTCGTAAATTCCGAGTAGGTCGACGATTTGTCTCCTCTCGACATGTTCATACACGTGTTTGTGACCTCGGCAGCAGCCGGCAGGCCCGTGGTCACCTTCAATTGGTGGTAGCAGCTCTCTGTGTTGAATTTTCAGTTACTCGTACAAGAAGCATCAGGAAGGGTCATGTTATTATCCTCTGGGATATGTAGATGACAGTAGATCTAGGCTCGGGTCCATTCGTCTGTGGGGGACGCGATAAGCAAATGATGCCTCAAGAACGTCGGGTGTCCTCCCTTTCAGTTTGTGTTAAACAGCAGGAGCGACTTTGTTTGAAAAGGTAATAATGTTGTGGGGACAGGTGTCGGCGGCGGGCACGACCGCTAGATGGAGCATTGGAGTCGGCTCCACCGAACACCCAGAATTTATAGGTCGTCACCCCGGATAACTCCGGAGTCGACGGGTCCCTTATCGGACCGAAGATCGCCAATAGGTCGACCGCGTGGGATAGGGTCGATTGCCAATTTCAATTTACCTAAATACCCACGTCGTCCAAACTACCGGGGAAATTCGCCCTCAGCGGAGCTCGAGCGGAACGAGCCGTTAGTGTGCTCGAACCGTGCGTAACCCGAGCGGATGGTTACCGAGGTCCGTCGGTCCAAATGCACAATTTGCCGCTTCCCAATTTCCCAGCACGCACCATGCTAAACCAATGAAAGAAACACAGAAACGAGCTGAAACATTTAACGGGGGATTTATTTATAATGGTGGGGGCGGGGGGAGGGAACACACAAAGAGCAGAGTTATCCGACTATAAGAAATGCAGTCAATGTACAAGGCACTTAAACAATTCTACTTGAAGACGGGGCCCAAGGACACAAACACACACACACGCACACACAAATACCCAAAAGAAGATGGACCCCAATGGTCTTTATTGAAGGTTCCCAGCTCGAGGGAAGATGAGCTGGAAACCAGAGCTATCTTGGACCTTCCCGCCTCTTGACGATCCGGCTTGGCGGGACTTGAACCCGCAACTCGATGCTGCCGCAAGCACCTGGTACGGAGGGCAGCGTCGGGCTCCGAGATGAGATGAGACCAGAAGCCAGCGACGAGACGAGACCAGAAGCCAGCGACGAGACGAGACCATAAGCCAGCGATGAGACGAGACCAGAAGAACCAGCGTCGAGACGAGACCACAAGACCAGATGACAGCGCCGTCCCGTCTATTTCTTCCCTCCCTGGCGTCGGGGCGGGGGAACGTGTTGTTGTGGATTCGCGCCCGCCGGCGTGCGAACGGCCACGTAACTCGAATCGCGGCACGTCGATCCAGTCGTGACCCTCTCGGACTAACGCCGGGAACCAGTCACGGGTGGACCTTTCGGTCTCACCGCGATCGTGCCAATCGGCCCCCGCGTGGGATAGGGTTGCTCGCCAAATTCGACCTACCTAAGTACCCACACGGAGGGTAGACCGGGCGATCGCGCCTCGCCGCAGGTCGACTTCGGACACGGGCCACTTAAGCGACCCGTTCCGTACTATCGGGATAACCGAGCGGTGTTATTCGTCGACCTCGACGGTTCGATTAATTATCGGGCGTCTTAACCCACGACCAACCCTTTACGTGAAGCAAGATGAGGATTCAATGAAAGAAATGACGAAGCGAAGCGGGAAAACAGTTCAATAATAAGCACATTTATTTCGCGATGAATGGAAAGCACACATATACAATTCCACCAAAAGCACATGGAAAAGAAGAAGACAAAAAGCAAATGCGACAATGCAGATCTATCCGACTACCGGGCACTCGGCAACACTTATACAATTTTACTTCACAGACGGCGCCGACAACACATATTCCCAAAGCAAAAGAAAAGAGAACCACCCTCCAGGATGAGGGGGTAGGCGGGCCTGGGGCCGAGACCGTGTCGGGCCTACCCGTCTGATGATGAGACGCGGAGCGGCGGTGGTGCCTCAACTCCGCGGGCCTCGCGGACAGTGTCTGGTAGGGGGTGGGAAGGGGGCCCCCTTTTGTCGCACTATCTCAGCGCGGGGGGAAACAGGAGGGGGTTGCTGATGCTCGGGGAAAGGAGGATTTCAGAAGAATCTCGGGTCCCGCGACGAGCGTCTCCACCACGACCTCGGTCGCGCCGCCGGCCTTTCTCTCCGCAGTTCCCCGAATCCGACGCGAGCACCCCCTCAACCGCCTTCGCCGCCGCTGCCTCTCCACAGCTCCGTCCTCTTCACTCCGACTCCGCGGACTCCCAACTGCGAACTGCCCACTGCGAACTGCTTCTCCGCTTCCAACTCAACTCTTCCTCCTGCGAACTGAAATGCTTCGACTGACGAACGCGGCCCCTTATATCCCCCGTGGCCTCGCTCCTTCATCTTTGACCCTCTGCCTCCGACCTTTCACCTCTCTTGCTGGCTCCCCATTGGCCCGAGGAAAAGTGGGTGTGAATGCTTTTTGATCCATGAATTTGCATATAGCGACCGCCCTCCAACGCCCTGGAGGCGGGGCCAAATCGCCCCTCGCTCACCGATTGGACGGAACAAAAGTGGGCGTGAGTCGTTTTTGATCCGTTTTTCTGCGGAAAGTCCGCGATGCTTTTGAACACGCTGCTCGGTGCGCGCTCTACACGAGTCCAGCATCGGTGCCCACGAGTGGCGCGAGATGACGGTGATGCGATGGTGGCGAGTTGTGACGGTAAAGGTCGTGGCGGTTGTGGTGAAGCGGCGTTGTGGTTGGTGGTTGTTGTTGTGATGGCTGTTGAGACGTGGTTGGTGGTGGTAATAATGGCGGTTGGTCCAAAATAAAGATAGTAAAAGAAAAACGGCTATCCTGAAGAGTCGCAGCCCTCATGAATGACATTTATTCCCTCTAGACAACGGGTTTGGGCCTAACTACACATATACTTACCGAGATATCTCACCTAAGGGACCTGAATGGTGGTTTGCGAATTTGGTCAACCACAACAGTGTCTCACCTCTCCGCACACCTCATTCGCCTGGGAAATCGGTCGTCTCTCCATGATTGGTCGGGGGGCGTGGTGGGGCGTCTCAATCCCCCTCCCCCTGATGAGGCTCTGTTTCTCTTGTAACTTGCTCTGCGCCCATTGGCCGACCGACGGCAAACTTGCTCGCATCTCCCTGATTGGTCGAGAGCCGCCGCAAGGTCCCTCCGTGAACTCCGCCCACCGCAGGCGCTATGGCGTCTGGTTGAGGAAGCTAGGTGAAGGCGTGTTGTTGTTATAAGTGTAAAAATCCTATCTATAAAATAACTTCGCAGCGCATGCCCACTTAATTCCCATTAGATATAGGGGAAAGGGAGCTATCTATCCACATTTACTTATCGAAATAACTAAGCTATGGGGACCTGAATGTTGAGTGCTCATGGCTGCCAAATCCGTAACAATAATACCTGTTTGTGGTTTATTATATAGATATTTCAGTTCTGCTCGGGATGCCCCACAAAACGCCACGATAAGCTATTTATACACTTCCAAGGAGGAAAAACCCCTTGGGGAGATGGGGATGTCATTCATATTAATATTAGTTTGTAATAACATTTAATATTATACTATTATTAGTAGTGTTGCTGGCTGGAGGTTATGTTTTCAGCCCTGTCCATCTGTGAGCAGGATATCTCAAAAACCTGTGGACTAATTCGACAAAAATTTGGTGGACAGGTTGCGTGTGTGGCAAGGAAGAATTGATTCGAATTTGGTGAAGATCTGGATCTGGATCTGGATCTGGATATGAGAATTAAAAAAAAAAATTCAGAAGTTGTGTGTGTGTGTGTGTGTGTGTGTGTGTGTGTGTGTGTGTGTGTGTGTGTGTGTGTGTGTGTGTGTGTGTGTGTGTGTGTGTGTGTGTGTGTGTGTGTGTGTGTGTGTGTGTGTGTGACAAGGAAGAATTGATTTGATTCTGGATCCAAATCTGGCCTATTGAACGTAAACTGTTCAGCCCAGCAGAGGTATGTGCTCGACTGAGTGTCGTTCTAGTTACTTTTGTTGTTTTAAGTGGCTTTGGAAAAAGAAAAAAAAAACACCATCATTAGTTATCTTAACACAGATATACACCTTGATATGGATTTTTCCCCAGGTGGAAAACCCCCTTTGGGTGGGGGGCAAATTAAGTCGCTATAGCCTCCATCGTGTAACCATTAGTCCTCCTGTTAAGTTTGGTTGAGATTGTATAAGTAACGACCGAATGCATTGCCGTCCAAAAGACAGACAGACACCAAATTGTGTATTTTAGTGTGAGGGTTCTGGCATTGGTGCAAGCTGTTTTGAAGATGTTGATTGACTTGTATCTCCATTGGGAATGTATATATTGAGGCATTTCTCAAAAATTGGCCAACCCAGTTGCTTTACTGGATCAGAAATGCATGCTTATTCATGTGCTCATAAGAAATGAAGCATCAACAGGATCATGCAGAGACAGAGTATCATTGATTTTTGAACTGCCTAGCCTGGGTTTTGTTACCTGACCTGACGATAAACTAGCAGGGCATTGCATTATAAAGTGCACCGTCCTTTGGATGGACGTTAAGCCAGATGTCCCGTCTGCTTGCATTCATTGGTGGATAATTATCATTGTGTCTTTTGTGAGGAGTCAGAGAGTTATTGCCAGCACCCCGAACAAATTCCTCGCCAAATCGCCTTCAGTCGGACGTTACGTTTGGAAAGCTGGTTCGTGAAAGACTTGGGATAAATTTTCCTCATGGCCAACCCCACACAAGAATGAGGGATTTATTGTGTCCGTTGAAATAGTAACTGTGCTCGTCGTAATCGTGAGCATTGGGTGAAGCGTCAACTCCACCATCCTGCCATCATACTTGTTCTCGTTAATATTGTTGTGGTTGACGAAATTCGCAAACCACCATTCAGGTCCCTTAGGTGAGATATCTCTGTAAGTATATGTGTAGTTAGGCCCAAACCCGTTGTTTAGAGGGAATAAATGTCATTCATGCGGGCTGCGACCCTTTTAGATAGCCGTTTTTCTTTTACTATCTTTATTTTGGACCAGCCGCCATTACTACCATTACTACCACCACCAACCACGTCTCAACAGCCATCACACAACAACCACCAACCGCAACGCCGCTTCACAACAACAGCCATGACCTTTACTGTCACAACTCGCCCTCGCAACCATCGCATCACCACCATTCCCGCGCCGCTTGTGGGCACCGATACTGGACTCGTGCAGGGCGCGCACCGAGCAGCGGGTGCAGAAACACCAGCCTTTCCGAAGAATTCGGATCAAAAACGACTCACGCCCACTTCTGTTCCGTCCTATCAGTGAGCATGGGGCGGTTTGGCCCCGCCTCCAGGTGCGTCGGAGTGATATCGCTATATGCAGATTCATGGATCAAAAAGCATTCACGCCCACTTTTCTTCTGTCCAATGGGGAGCCAGCCAGAGGTAAAGGGTCGAAGGTGAAAGAGCGAAGCCACGGGGGGGCTATAAAGGGCCGCGTTCGCTCGCCAAACAGGGCAGTTCGCAGTTGAGTTGGGAGTTGGTGGAGTCGAGTTGAGTAGGAGTCAGTTCGGAGTTGAGTTGGGAAGAGCCAGTCAAGAGAGGAGTCGGAGAAGGCAGTTGGACGGAGCTGTGGAGAGTTGGAGAGGTGGCGGCGGCGAAGGCAGTCGAGGGGGTGCTCGTGTCAGAGTCGGGGAGCTGCGGAGAGGAGAGGCCGGCAACGCGACCGAGGTCGTGGTGGAGACGCTCGTCGCGGGACCCGAGCCAGGGAGATATCCTCCTTCCCCCGAGCATCAACAACCCCCTCCTGTTTCCCCCCGCGCTGAGATAGTGCGAGAAGGGGGCCCCGTTCCCACCCCATTCCAGACACTGTCCGCGAGGCCCGCGGAGTCGGGGCGCCACCGCCATTTTGCGGCTCATCATCAGACGGGTAGGCCCGACGCGGTCTCGGCCCCAGGCCCGTCTGCCCCCATCATCCTTGAGGGTGGTCCTTTTCTTTTGCTTTGAGTATATGTGTTGTCGGCGTCGTCTGTGAAGTAAAACTGTATAAGTGTTGCCGTGTGCTCGGTAGTCGGTGGTATATCTGCATTGTGTTTTGCTTTTACATTTGCTTTTTGTGTATTATTGTGTGTTTCTTCTTCTTTTACATTTGCTTTTGGTGTAATTGTATATGTGTGCTTTCCGTTCATCGCGAAATAAATGTGCTTTATGTTGAACTGTTTTCCCGTTTCGCTTCGTCTTTTCCTTTATTGAATCTCCATCTTACTTCACGTAAAGGGTTGGTCGTGGGCTAAAACGCCCGATAATTAATCGAACCGTCCAGGTTGACGATAACACCGATCGGTTATCCCGATAGTACGGAACGGGTCGCTTAAAGTGGCCCGTGTCCGACGTCGACCTGCGGCGAGGTGCGATCGCCCGGTCTACCCTCCGTGTGGGTACTTAGGTAGGTCGAATTTGGCGAGCAACCCTATCCCACGCGGGGGGCCGATTGGCACGATCGTGGTGAGGCCGAAAGGCCCACCCGTGACTAGTTCCCGGCGTTAGTCCGAGAGGGTCACGACGGGATTGTCCGTCCGGTGGGCGACGTGTCGCGATTCGAGTTACGTGGCCATTCGCACGCCGGCGGGCGCGAATCCGCAACAATATTTTACAATCATTTGGTGTACTTCAAAGATAGCACCATGTTTTTGTTTGGAAAAAGAAAAAAGCCAAGGTGGTCGCTACCGTAGAATGGCAATATTTAAACAACACTGTACGAAAAATCCTATCCCTCCACAAATGATGTCTCCTCTGCTTTGCTCATCTTTATCTCTGCCACTGAAGGTGAAGGCGGTTATGTTTTTACCTATTTCTGTCTGTTTGTGTACAGGATATCTCAAAAAGTTGTGGACGGATCTGGATGAAATTTGTGGACAGGTTTGGTGTGTGAAAAGGACGAACCGATTAGATTTTGGTGAAGATCCGGATCCGGATCTGACGACTGGACGTTTTAAAGTGATTCTTCACCATTGAGAGATAGGGCCAAAAACGATACATAGCACGATATCTCAAAAAGTTGTGGACGAATTCGGATGAAACTTGGTGGACAGGTTGGGTGTGTGACGAGGAGGAATTGATTCAATTGTGGTGAAGATCCGAATCCAGATCTGGATACGAGAATTATTTAATTTTTGAAGTGATGCGCCATTGAGAGATAGGGCAAAAAACGATATAGTGCTGTATCGCACGATATTTCAAAAATGTAATAGGCCCGATATGTTCTCGTGGATCAGGCATTGCATGGCAGAGGGATGCGCTCTACCGAGCGCCCTTCTCGTTCATCTCTGTATCTACCCTTTCGTTAATTAATTCAAGATCCCTTTCACATGATTCAGACGCTGGGCTATTCACTATTTGGCCTGCTCTCTCTTCTTGGCAGATATGATATTGCTTGTCATCTACATTGTCAGGCTGTTTTGGTGGTTTTTTTTTTTATCCCCCGCCACATGGCGGAAGGGGGATATTGTTATCACCCGGGTCGTCCGTCCGGCTGGCTGGCTGGCTGGGCGTCAACATTTATAGCTGTGAGTGCGATAACTCATAAACTGTTCGCCATATCGATTTGAAATTTGGGTCACACATGTACCACCTGAAAAGGAAGAACCCTATTGATTTTGGGCGTGGCTGGCTCCAAGATGGCCGACTGGGGCGGCGTCAACATTTATAGCTGTGAGTGCGATAACTCATAAACTGTTTGCCATATCGATTTGAAATTTGGGTCACACATGTACCACCTGAAAAGGAAGAACCCTATTGATTTTGGGCGTGGCCAGATCCAATATGGCCGACTGGGGCGGCCATCTTGAAAAAAATGTTTTTTCGCCATATCGATTTGAAATTTGGGTCACACATGTACCACCTGAAAAGGAGGAACCCTATTGATTTTGGGCGTGGCCGGTTCCAAGATGGCCGACTGGGGTCAGGTTCTATAGTCAGGTCAGGTTCGATCTGTGACCTGCTACAGGTACCATGTAAACCTGTACTAACCTGTTCCATGGTCGGGTTGTCGGCGACTAAACCGTCTCCCCCACCAGGTGTTCTGGTGAGGAGGGTGTTTGGATATGGACACCCAGCAGGATTAAAAACAAAACCTGTCAAAGGGCGGAGGAGCTCCTTGTGAGCCAACGGCCATCCATATCTAGTGCCCAACTGTGTCTGCGGACGTCCTCCTGCGGTTGGGCTACTTCTTATTAGGAGGTTGGTGGCAGGATTTGCACTCCGGCCACCGTAAAACGCTTCATTCCGCAAAATGCAAAAACGCAAAAAAATCTGAAAACCCACTCCGTGGGAGTACCTCCTGTGCAGCTTCCCTTCGCAGGGCAGCTCACCGGATGACAGGATTGGGGCAAAGCCTTCGGGACCCCCAATCTTTGATAGGAGGGAAACCACGGGGTAACATCCCTGAGTCAGATTGCGGGAGAGTGTGTCGGAGTGGTGCTGAGGTGTCGTCCACCAGACGGCGGTCTCCTTGGGTTAACCTGAGGCGGTCCCTTCTGGTGGGTGCCTGGAATGTCCTATCCCTAAGAGAGGATGATCACCTGTCTCTGTTATCATCTGAGCTCAAGCGTTTGGACATCGGGATTGCAGCTCTCTCTGAGGTTCGGAGACCGGATTGCGGCGAGATAATGGTGGGTGGTTACACCTACTATTGGTCTGGTCGCTCTGATGGTTACCATACCCAAGGAGTTGCTGTAGCTGTGTCCAATAAGCTGACCCCAATGATAATTGAGGTGTCAACGAGCGTATTATGAGATTAAGGATTCGTCACTCCTTAGGTGTCATTTCCCTGGTCTCTATTTATGCTCCGACTGAGGCGAGTGATCTCACCGTGAAGGACACATTCTACGCCACACTCGAGTCTGTGGTTGATCAGTGCCCCAGACGAGATACACTTCTAGTCTTGGGGGATTTCAATGCATCGACTGGAACTGATAGGGATGGTTATGAGGTGTGTGTTGGTCCCCATGGGTCAGGAACTATGAACCAGAATAGCACTAAGTTCCTTGACTTTGCAAGAAGTCATGGACTTAGGGTGGCTGGTTCATGGTTTCAGCGCCCACAAGCTCATCGCTGGACTTGGTATTCCAACGCTGGCGGTGTGGCAAAGGAGATTGACCATGTCCTCATTGACGGTCGTTGGAGGATGATCCAGAACTGCAGGGTCTACCAGAGTGCTCAGTTCCTCAATATTGACCACAGGCTTGTTGTAGCAACTCTAAAGCTGCACCTTAAATCCTGGAGAATGGTACCATCCCAGCTTAGGCTGGATGTTGCCAAGCTCAGGGATGAGAGAGCAGCTGAGGAGTTTGCGAACAGGCTGAGTGGACACTTGGGGGGTCTGGGTGCTTTGGGGGGTCCTGAAGAGTTGTGGAGCACCTTCAAGACCACCGTCCTTGATGTTGCCGGTGGATGCCTTGGAGTTCACCGCAGGGCAAAGAAGAATTTTGTCTCTCAAGGGACACTGGATACCATTGACCAGAGTCGCAGGGCCAGGCTGAATGGCAGAGCTGAGCTGTTCAGGGAGCTGAGGCGTAAAACTGTACATGCACTGAGGGTGGACAAGGAGGCCTATGTGCGAGGAATCTGTGAGGGGGTAGAGCATCACCTGTGGACAGGTTATTCTCATCCCGCTTACAGGGGAATTAGCGCATTACGTTCATCCAAGCCCATCCCTCAGAGCACTACAGTTCGAGCAGAGAGTGGTAGGCTCTTGACAGAGGAGTCTGAAGTGAAGGCCCGCTGGGCCGGTTACTTTGAGCGGTTGTACCAGGCTGATCCCCCAGCTGTCGAGTTGGACGTCAAGGGTGTTACAATCCCTGTTGCTGACCCTCGAATCAACTGTGGTCCACCATCGCTTGTGGAAACACGGGCTGCGGTGAACCAGTTGAAACGGGGCAAAGCTCCAGGGATCTGTGGCATCCATGCTGAACTTCTCAAGGCTGGTGGAAATGCTGCACTCGTGTCGTTGCATGCAGTTTTGTGCTCTGCCTGGAACACAGGCATCATCCCAACTGACTGGAAGAGGGGCCTTGTTGTCCCTCTCTGGAAAGGGAAGGGTGATCGCCAAGACTGCAACAACTACCGAGGGGTGACGCTGCTCTCAGTGCCGGGCAAGGTCTTTGCTCGGATAATTCTTGATAGGGTTCGCCACCATCTGCTTGAGCACCAGCGTCCAGAGCAGTCAGGCTTTACACCAAAGAGGTCAACGATTGACCGTATCCTTGCACTCCGTGTCCTCACCGAACGCAGACGAGAGTTTCGGCAGGGGCTGCTTGCAGCGTATGTTGATCTCTGTAAAGCGTTCGATTCAGTGAATCGGGATGTCCTCTGGAGGATTCTTGGTCTTCGTGGGGTGCCACCGAAACTGATCGATCTGATGTCTGAACTCTACTCTGGTACTGAGAGTGCTGTGAAGTGTGGTGGTACCATCTCTGACTTATTTCCAGTTGTTACTGGAGTTCGTCAGGGATGTGTACTTGCCCCCACACTTTTCAGCACTTGTATGGACTGGATTTTTGGGAGGATGTCGGAGAGATCAAGTTGCGGTGCATCGTTTGGCAATGTCAAGATCTCGGACCTTGATTTTGCAGATGATGCAGTCATCTTTGCGGAGACTTTAGACATCCTCTTGGGGTCCTCGAGGTGCTGAATGAGGAGTCGGAGCCGTTGGGATTACGGGTTTCTTGGGTCAAAACTAAGATCCAAGCTTTCGGTGACATCTTGGATGCTGCTGTCCTGTCTGTGTCTGTTTGTGGTGAGGATGTTGAGGTCGTGGATAGATTCACTTACCTTGGCAGTGATATTCATGTCTCCGCAGGTTGTGATCCGGAGGTCAATAGACGTCTGGGTCGGGCCTGGGGAGTCATGGATTCACTGGATCATGGGGTGTGGCGCTGCCGGTACCTGTGCGGGAGGACGAAAGTCCGAGTCTTCAGGTCCTTGGTACTTCCAGTCTTGCTCTATGGGTGCGAGACTTGGACTTTGACCAAGGATCTGAGACGGAGACTTAATTCCTTTGGTACCAGGTCTCTTCGAATTATCCTTGGCTATCGCTGGTCGGATTTTGTGTCCAACGAGCGGTTGCTGAGAGAGACTCGGATGAGATTTGTTACCTGCATAGTCCGTGAGCGTCAGCTGCGGCTGTATAGACATGTGGCTCGTTTTCCTGACACTGATCCTGCTCACCAGATTCTCTCAGCGAGGGAGTCTCATGAGTGGAGGAGGCCAGTGGGCCGACCACGTGCCTCATGGTTGCAGCAGGTTGACCATCATCTCAAGGAGATGGGGATGGGCCTGGCATCTGCCTGGGGGATGGCCAGACGGAGGCCCCTGGAGTACCGGCGGAAAGTGGACGCAGCGACGCGCTGTTCTGGCACATGCTCCCATACCTGACCTGACCTGACTGGGGTGGTCCGGCTGGCTGGGCGTCAACATTTATAGCTGTGAGTGCGATAACTCATAAACTGTTTGCCATATAGATTTGAAATTTGGGTCACACATGCACCACCTGAAAAGGACGAACCCTATTGATTTTGGGCATGGCCGGATCCAAGATGGCCGACTGGGGTGGCTATCTTGAAAATAATTTTTTGTAATAAATGGAAAACCGCTTATCTGATTTCAATTATTTATGGTTACTACGTTCCTCACCCCTGGGGAACTTTTTCGTGATGATGACCAAATGGTGTCTTGTTTCCAATTCACCTCCCTCATTATCTGGAATATGTATGACCTTTTTCAATGGCGGGGGATTCCCCATCTCTGATGGTATATTTGCAGTTGCTCGGGTCATGAATATTCATGAGCTGTTTTGTGCATATTATTTTAATTATACTTTGTGACTTTTCAGACAAATTAGGAATGCAAAAAGTTTTTCAACATGTTTGTTGTCATATAAAGGCACACTGTTTAAAACAAACTACAGAATCATTATCAGTAAGCTGGCTCGTAGCACATGACATTTTGTTGCAGTTCACAATTCCTTAAAAATAAAAATAAAAACTAGAACTGCCACTTTATAACTGCTGGCAGTGATGATCGGGTACCCACACGTCTGCCTTTGATACAACATGGGACTTTCTGCAGATGACAGTTTCAAAGTTTCGCTTTGATCGGGTAAGTGGATCCAGAGAAAACATAATTCAAGAGTGATACAAACGCAGGCCTGCTTCGATACGGCGTGGGACTGAAGAGCGATGAACCTGGCAGCACAAAGTGTTCAATTTGGTTATTCCTGGCTACCAGATTCAAATAATTAAATAATTCTGGCGGCCAAACCGTGTGACCGATCAGGTTGAAATTTTAAACTTTTGTTTCACATGTCGCTTCAATTATAAATGTGAAGTTTCGCATATACAAACGCAGCGGTTCCAGAGTAAACAATAATTAATATTTATCCTTCATTCCAAGATGGCGGCCAAACCATGTGACTTATGACGTCATTTTTACCACGTGTGCATACACGATGGTAGATGATTATTGCAAATTTTCGCTTCGACAGGTTAGGCAGTTCCAGAGAAAACATTATTTAATATTATTCTTAAATCCAACATGGCTGCCAAACCCAAGGTCCGATCCCGTTGAAATTTCAACCCTTCATTCCACAAGATTGTTCCATCATAACTCTGATGTTTTACATTTATTGAAACAGTAGTCCCAGAGTAAACATTAATTAATATTTTTCCTTCAATCCACTGGCTGCCAAACGTTGTCGTACATCAAAAGGGGGGGGGGGAGAACTTTTTATTCGTCATGGATAGGCGGTCATACTGGTGGAGTTTCGCCGGAATCTGTTCAGCCGTTTCAGAGAAGAAGACTTTTAAAGTTATGATTTTTCAATCCAAGATGGCTGACGAACCATGTGAACTATGACATCACAAATTTAGATTCTGATTCCAACTGTGTATTGGAACACGTCTGTGAAGTTTCGTGTTAATCGGTAAAGGTGCGTTTTTTTCTATCCAAGATGGTCACCAAACCATGTGACTTGTGACGTCATAATTTTTACCACGCGTGCATACACGATGGTAGATGATAATTGCAAATTTTCGATTCGTTAGGTTAAGCAGTTCCAGAGAAACCATTATTTAATATTTTTCTTAAATCCAACATGGCGGCCAAACCATGTGACCTATCAATTTGAAATTAACAAACTTGTATCGCCTACCTGTCCCGAATATAATTGTGAAATCTCCCCTTCATCGGACCAGCGCTTCTGGAGATGTTTGAAGGTTTTCGGGTTTTTTCAAGATGGCTGCCAAACCATGTGACCAATCAAGAAGAAATTAACAAACTTCAGAAAGGACCTCATGAGGAATATATATGTCAAGTTTCGTCTTAATCTGTCTTGCCCTCTGGAGAAGAAGATTTTTAAAAATTTATTCATTTTCAATCCAAGATGGCTGCCGAACCATGTGACCTATGATATCATAAATTTAAATTCTGCTTTCCATCGTCGACCTGAACAAGTGTGTGAAGTTTCGTGTAAATCGGATAAGGTCTATTTTTCTATCCAAGATGGCCGCCAAACCATTTGACTTCTGAGGTAAAAAAAAAATTCTATGTATGCAGACTTGATGGGAGAAGGCAGTTGCAAATTTTCGCTTCGATGGCTTAAGGAATTCCAGAGAAAACATTATTTAATATTTTTCTTAAATCCAACATGGCGGCCAAACCATGTGACCTATCAATTCGAAATTAACAAACTTATATCGCATACATGTCCCGAATAGAGTTCTGAAACCTCGCCTTCATCGGACCAGGGCTTCTGGAGAAGATGTTTGAAGGTTTTAGGGTTTTTTCAAGATGGCCACCAAACCATGTGACCAATCAAGAAGAAATTAACAAACTTGAAAGAGGACCTCTTGGGGAATGTACCTGTAAAGTTTCGCCTCAATCTGTCCAGCCGTTCTGGAGATTTTTTTTTTTTAAAAAACAAGATGGCGGCCGAATGACGTCATGAAAAACATTTTCGACGGTGAATTTTTGAGTAGATGACGCACAAAAAATTTCATATTTTTCCCATGCAGGGTTCTACCTGACGAATTTTCACCGGTATATCGCTTCACCTATGACGTCATGAAAAAATCACACGTGTTCCCCATCGGGAGCTTTGTAAAATGTATCAAACAAAAAAAATTTCCATTGCACGGTTTCTGAGATAGAGGTCCAAAGTTTATCGTTTTTTTTCAAGATGGTGCCCGCACCACGTGACCAATGACCTCATAATTATAACGTGATTGTGCTATCAAAAAAGACACATACTATGGTGAAAATTTTGTGTCGATCGGACTTAGCGTTCCAGAGAAAATGATTTTTAAAGCGAAAAAGGCCGCAAAATGCCGGCGGAAGAATATATAATCTATCTATAATTCCAGCAGTGTGTGTGTGTGTGTGTGTGTGTGTGTGTGTGTGTGTGTGTGTGTGTGTGTGTGTGTGTGTGTGTGTGTGTGTGTGTGTGTGTGTGTGTGTGTGTGTGTGTGTGTGTGTGTGTGTGTGTGTGTGTGTGTGTGTGTGTGTGTGTGTGTGACAGACAGACCGCTGTTTCTTGACAACCACTGGTCCGATCTAATTGAAACTTGCCAGATGTATTTCTGGGGACCTGAGGATGTGCCTTTTCAAGGTTTGGTATTGTTACGGCTGTGGAAATTCGCATTACACCATGAAGGGCCCGTAGGTGAGATATCTCTCAATACGTGTGTAGTTAGCCCAAACCCGTTGTATAGAGGGAATTTATGTGATTCATCTGGGCTGCGACGCTTTGAGTTAGCTATTTTTTCTGTTCTATCTTTATTTTGAACCAACCATGTCTCAACCGCCATCACACAACAACCACGCCACCGCCACCATCTACGCTCCCACATCATCGCTTCACCGCCATTCCCAAACGGCACCATAACCATCAAACCACCACCGAAAACCCTCCACCACCTTCACCTCTCTCCTACGCCCATTCCCGCACCACCTGTGAACACTGAACCTCGGGCTGTCTCGGGCCCGTTCGGCGATTGGTGCCGAACACACCGAGCCGCGAGCGCGAATAGCGGCCTTTCCGAGGGAAAATGCGGATCAGAAACGCTACATGCCCACTTCTCCTCCGTCCAATTAGCGAGTGCGGGGCGGCTTGGCCCCGCCTCCAGGCGTGTGTGTGTGAAGTCGATATATGCAAATTCTAGGATCAGGGGAGGTTCACGCCACCGTTTCCTCTGACCAATGGGCGAGCGTGGCTCCGCCCCCGAGGTCATTCTGATCCGAATATTTGCATATTGGCTTCTCCTGCCCGCCTATAAAAAGGCGAGCGCAAGGCGAGAAGAGTGGCAGAGTCGAGTCGGTCGGTTGAGGAGAGTGCGGAACTGAGAAGAGTTGCAGGAAGAGTTGAGTTCTGGAGTTGCCTGAAGAGGGTCATTGAGAAGTGGCTGTTGGGGACGCGTTGCATTGCGTTGGTGAAGTCGAGGCGAGTGCGCGCGGTGGAACTGCAGGCAAGGGAGCTCGGGTCCGAGGCGGGAAGGACAGCGGTCGGCGACGAGGTTACGGTGTGGGGGATCGCTCGTCTCGTCACGGGACCCAAGCCAGCCAACCATCCCCCTCCCCCAGGGCATCAACAATTCCCCCTTTCCCCCGCGCTGAGATAGTGCAAAAGGGGGCCCCGTTCCCACCCCACCCCAAACATCGTGCCAAGGAGCACGGAGTCGGGGCACAGCCGTGCGGCCACATTTTCGGTTCGCCCGCCAACGCGTCACGAGGACTCGGGTAGGACCCCCACCCCTCCAGGTCCCGCGCACATTTGGCCAACAGGCCTGTCTGCCTCCTTGTCTATGAGGGTGGCTTCTTTCTTTTGCTTTTGTGTCAATGTGTGTTGGCGCCGTCTGCGAAGTAAAGCTGTATAAGTGTTGCCGTGTGTGCGCGTAGTCGGTATTAACTCTGCGTCGTTGTTGCTTTTATTGCTTTGGTTGCTTTATGTGCATTTTGACTGTATAGCTGTATATACGTGCTTTCCGTGTGCCGGAAATAAATGTGCATTGTGTGAACTGTTTTCCCGTTTGGCTTCGTCTTTTCCTAATTGAATCTCCATCCTGCTTCACGTAAAGGGTTCGTAGTGGGTGCAAAATGCCCGGTAAATAATCTGAACCGTCGAGGTCGACGATAACACCGCTCGGTTATCCCGATAGTACGGAACCGGCCGCCCAAGCGGCTTGTGTCCGGAGTCGACCTGCGGCGAGGTACGATCGCCCGGTTTACCATCCGCGTGGGTACTTAGGTAGGTCGAGTTTGACGAACAACCCTATCCTAGGCGGGTGGCCGATTGGCACGATTGTGGTGAGGTCGAAAGGCCCACCCGTGACTGTCTCCGGGCGATAGTTCCTGGAGGGTCACGACTGAATTGTTCGTCCGGTGGGCGACGTGCCACGATCCGAGTTACGTGGCCGTCCGCACGCCGGCGGGCGCGAATTCGCAACAATATTAATCGGACAAGCGCTTCCCAAGTTATGGCCATTTATTTACCAAACCAATGACAAGACACATTGTTGCGTGGGCGTGGCCGATGGGGAAGGGAAGCTCAGCCGTGTTCCCCATTACGGGTTACAACGTACGGGCTTCCGGATAGTGATGACTTCGTGTATTCTAATAATTTCTCGATTTCTTATGCGCATTTATAGATAAACACAATGCCCCAAGTTATGATCGTTTTCATATTATACGTTGCATAAATTTCGGTAACATCAGAGTGCTGGTATGCTCCGAACCAGGAAGTATAAAATTTTTCTCTCTCTTCTCTTCTCTTTTTGTTTTTCCTTGCCACGACATTGCGAAAAGGTAAAATACGTTGGCGCTAATTGAATAATTGGGTTTTAAAACTAAATTGCAAATAATCGTAACTGCGAATAATATGTGAACTTCCGGGCCACGCACGTACGGGCACGTGAGAGCGAAGAAACGGCCTGTGTGGTTGTTGTTTGTTGCTCGCGGTTTGAATATTTTTATATATATATATATATATATATTTTTTTTTTTTTATGGGCACGTACTAGTAATAATAAAGAATAAATAATAAACAGAAGAAAAACAATAGGGTGTACCCCAATTGCTGTACTGACAATTGCTGTACTGAAAAACAATTGCTGTACTGACAGGGTACCCAAATTAACCCCTGACACTTTGTAATACAAGCACTCAATGATTGTCCACATAGTCTCGCAGCTACAATTCACCTTCTTCGTTTTCTCAACACAAGGTTTGTCTTCGTACAAATCTAGTATTCGGATTTGATTTTTCCTCGGCGCTCTGACCGCACCATCTCCTGCCACCTCAATGACTATTTCTCTACTCCCGATTCGCTGGGGCCCGTTCGATTTCTCGATTCCATATCCGCCACGTGACTCACCTGAAAGCCCAAAAGCCCGTTCGCAGCCCACAAATGATTGGAGCAGTCCATCTGAGACACGAAGACCTGTCTCTCCCTCCCTGTAACCTCTCCTTGTTGTTGTTCGTCTTTTGGCTGCTCCCATTAGGGGTCGCCACGGCGGATCATCCGTTATGATCCGCATACTGATTTGGCATAGGTTTTACGCCGGATGCCCTTCCTGACGCAACCCTGGTCGCCTCTTACGACACAGGGATAAGGATTGGGTTTCGCCATGATTCCGGGCTGCCCTCCACCTTTTCATAGCGCGGCCCAGCACAGAGCTCCCGTCCTCAAGCGATCCTCCAACCCAAGCCTCCGAGTAGCCGGATTACAGGCGCACGCCACTACGCCCGGTTCCCTGTAACCTCTCCTGTCCCTTATATTTTGGTGAGTACCCCTGGAACTGTTCATTTAATTGTCCATTTGTGTGTTTCGTTTCTGCTGTTTGTTGATTTGTTTAATATTTGTCTCTAATATGCAGTTAAGCGAGGTTTAAGTTATGTTAGGGTGACTGAAAATCTGCTCTGGCAACGCATCCTCCCCATTTATAACACACCATCTATGGGAATATGTCGACTGCTTAACACCATTTTGCTTAACATCGCATTTTCTCGGAACGCAATCTACAACATTGTGGAATCTTGCTGTAGTGCATTTTAAATTAACAATTGTACCATTTATTTCAGAAAATATTATACTTTGCAATTTTTTTTTTTTGTTCCATTTACGCAATTTTTTTTCATTGATGCAATTCGATGTATTAAAGTAGTCCCTATAAGTCGAGTCCCGGGCTTCTGGGTGAAAAGTATCGACTTGTATGCCAAACAATACAGTACTGTCGGACCCCGCTATTTGTGGATTCACTATTTTGCAGACCCCTTGTATTCGCGTGTCATAAAGTGTGACCTGCTTTGACATTCGTGCTTCACGTACTCTTGTTTTTTTTAAAATTTGTTTATTTATGTATGTTTAACACTTCAAGGCTGGTATCTCATATCGACCTGGGAAATTGGAAATCGGAAAACATCACAGCATTACATAAATAGGTGTAAAAATGGATCCCCTCAACTACAGACCAATTAGCTTATTTCCAATCATCAGCAAGGTCATGGAATCCATCATCACAGTTTACATAAAATCATTCATTTTCTCCAACAGCCTTACCTCAGATCATCAATTCAGATTTGGACCTGGTCACTCCACTTTGGACTTGCTGCTTCGACTCTCCCAACAATGGTGGAGACCCTCAATATCAGTCATGAGATCAGGGCCTTCTCTCTGGATATATCTCAAGATTTTGATACAGTCTGGCATCCTACCTTGCTCTCCAAACTGTCTGCCTATGGAATCCAAGGCCAACTCCACTCTTGGATGACTGACGTCCTTCACTCTCGTAGACAACGTGTGGCTTTCAACGGAACCCTTTCATCTCATCTCCTTGTCAAGGCTGGAGTTTCCCAAGGCTGTGTTCTTGGCCCCATCTTATTCCTAATCTTCATCAATGATCTCGCTGACTCTGAAAAATCCTCTATCTCTTTGATGACTCCACTCTCTGCCATGACATCTCTCATCCTTCTGACAGACAGACAGGCAGACAGACAGATGCCTCTTCCCTCTCCTCAGACGTTGACAAAATCACAAACTGGTCAAGCACAATTTTGCTTAAATGTATCCATATTTTCCACCCTTTGCGTTTTCCATTGCCCCTCATTGTTACCTGTATCCCTTGTTTGTTCGTCTCCAACTACTTTCTCTCTCTGCTCTGCTGTTGTTGTTTCCCCTTTATCCTGCTGTTCTCTTTGTTCTGTTGTCCTGAGTTCTGTCATTGCTCTTCGATGAGCCGAGACCCTGTTAAAAATTTTTTTGTTATTTTTCAACAATGCCCCGACATTCGCGGCATTTTCCAGGAATGCATCACGCGTAATTGGCGGGGTCCAACAGTACTTGTACTTGTGTTTCAGTGAACATTTAGTTGTAAATGAACATAGCAAATGTTGATAAGGGGTTCATATTTGTATGAAAGTCATGGGGATTTTGTATTTTTGGAGTTGTATATGAATTTGCTCATTTTCAAGTCTTTCTTGGTGAGATTAAAAATTCTCAACATGTATTTTTAAAAAGCTCCAATGAATCAGACTTCAATGATCATTTTATATATTGTTACGGTATTCGCGCCCGCCGGCGTGCTGACGGCCACGTAACTCGAATCGCGGCACGTCGCCCACCGGACGGACAATCCAGTCGTGACCCTCTCGGACTAACGCCGGGAACCAGTCACGGGTGGACCTTTCGGTCTCACCGCGATCGAGCCAATCAGCCCCCGCGTGGGATAGGGTTGCTCGCCAAATTCGACCTACCTAAGTACCCACGCGAAGGGTAGACCGGGCGATCGCACCTCGCCGCAGGTCGACTTCGGACACGGGCCACTTAAGCGACCCGTTCCGTACTATCGGGATAACCGAGCGGTGTTATTCGTCGACCTCGACGGTTCGATTAATTATCGGGCGTATTCAGCCCACTACCAACCCTTTACGTGAAGCAAGATGAGGATTCAATGAAGGAAATGACGAAGCGAAGCGGGAAACAGTTCAACACAAAGCACATTTATTCGCGACGAACGGAAAGCACACATATTCAATTACACCAAAAGCACATGTAAAAGGAGAAGAAACACAATATTACACAAAAAGCAAATATAAAAGAGAAACACAATGCAGAGCTATCCGACTACCGAGCACACGGCAACACTTATACAATTTTACTTCACAGACGGCGCCGACAACACATACCCAAAACCAAGGAAAAGAATAGAGAACCCTCAAAGATGAGGCGGGCCTGAGGCCGAGACCGGGTCGGGCCTACCCGTCTGGTGATGAGAATCGGAGCGGCGATGGTGCCTCAACTCCGCGGGCCTCGCGGGCAGTGTCTGGTAGGGGGTGGGAAAGGGGCCCCCTTGGTCGCACTATCTCAGCGCGGGGGGAAACAGGAGGGGGTTGCTGATGCTCGGGGTATAGAGGATTCCTATTCTGCCTCGAGTCCCGCGACTAGCGTCTCCACCTCGGCCAGGTCGCGCTGTCGGCCTCCCTGGGGTGCAGCTCCCTGCACGACGCGAGCACCCCCTCGTCTGCCCTCGCCGCCTCTCCACAGCTCCGTCCCCTCCGCTCCGACTCCAACGCACACGACGACCAGCTCCTTCTTGCCAACTCCACCGCCCGCGAAGTCTTAACTCTCTGTTCTCTCTCGACTCTACTACTCACTGGACTGACAAACACGGTCGCTTATATCAGCCCCGTGGCTTCGCCCTCTCATCTTTGACCCCCTCCCTTCGACCTTTCACCTCGCTCCCCATTGGCCCGAGAAAAAGTGGGCGTGAATGCTTTTTGATCCATAAATTTGCAAATATCGATCGCCCTCCAACGCCCTGGGGGCGGGGCCAAATCGCCCCTCGCTCACCGATTGGACGGAACAAAAGTGGGCGTGTGTCATTTTTGATCCGTTTTTGAAGCACAAAATCCGTGATTTTGTACACGCTGTTCGGCGCGCGCCCTGCACGAGTCCAACACCGGTACCCACAAGCGGCGCAAGAACGGTGGCGATGCGACGGTTGCGAGGTGTGACGTGAAGGTCGTGGCGGTTGTGGTGAAGCGGCGTTGTGGTTGGTGGTGGATGTTGTGACTGGTGGTGGTAACAATGGCGGTTGGTCCAAATTAAAGATAGTAAAAGAAAAACGGCTATCCTGAAGAGTCGCAGCACGCATAAATGACATGTATTCCCACTAGACAACGGGTTTGGGCCTAACTACACATGTACTTACCGAGATATCTCACCTAAGGGACCTGAATGGTGGTTTGCGAATTTGGTAACCACAACAATATATATATATATATATATATATATATATATATATATATATATATATATATATATATATATATATATATATATATATATATATATATATATTGTGACGTCCACGGGACTTGAACAGTCCCGCCAACATAGAATGAGCCGAAACGATGGAGGCGGTTTATTTATATATAACCCAAACATGGCGGTTCTAATCGCTCTACCGCAAACGGGACGAGGAAGGTGGCAAGAGTCACTTTTCACTGAGTTGATGATGTTTATTTGTTTTTATTATTAACCAGAAATAACAAGACTCGGCAAGAAGAGGGATCCGGGGCAATTCGACGGGATGGTGTGGGATCGGGCGTAGGGAAAACACAGACAATTCCAATGAATATACAGATCTCAAACCCTCTAAGGCGCCAAGTACACACACACACACACACACACACACACACACACACACACACACACACACACACACACACACACACACACACACACACACACACACACACACAAAACGTAGCTACTTCTGGTGGTCAGGCTGGACCGTGGTGTGGACGCAACTGTCCCTGGATCAGCGTCGGACGAGCTGGCCTTGCTCTTGTCAGGGGGTGGGGGGCAGGAGAAACCGTGGTGCTGTCGACCTCCTGGTCCTGGCCCAAGTCCGCTCACAGCCGCCAGGGAACCAGTTCTGGCGCCAAATTGCGAGCAGGAGAGGGAGGCAGGTCCGCCCGCCGTTCGACCCCGTACTCCGAGTCAGCAGAACCCCAGAGCCAACCAAGGTGAGGCACGAGGCTCAGCAAGGCTCCAAGACACGATGAAGAACACGATCGAATCCGCACAACAACAAGTATGCTTCCCGCGCAACAGCCTCCACACCAAAAAAACACGATCGTTTTGTCCCGATCTTCTTCCTCTTCCTTTTCGACCCCGAACAGAACCTTTTTATCCTCCTGTCCTCGTCACTTCCAATCGAGACGTTTATTGGCCCACCGCCGTCGCCTTCTGCCAATCGTGATCACGGGGCGGAGCCATCCGCTGCACTGTCCTGTGACGTCACGGCCAGTCTCCAGAGAATACCAAAAGGGGTTTACGCAGACACACTTACCCTATCCCGTGTCCCTATCTAATTACGTGACAATTATCATTTCCCCCTTGAAGAAATGAACATTTACAAGACAACTTATCACCACTGAATTGCTACTTATTACATCGAGATCCTGGTAAACTCGAACAGCATGGCATACCTAATTAAACATCCGAATTACCCTTTGAATGCATACCCCCCCTCAAACGTAACACTGCCCCCTCCTCTGGTACCGCAGCTCCTGCAAGGTATATCACAGGCGCTACCGTACCAGCCTTAACACTTACTGACTCACACCTAATTAACCTAACGAAATAAAGTAGGAGGGGCAAATGGGCAGCGAGTCGCAGCTGACTTACCTATCCTGCTTAATGTACTACCCCCTTATGGCCTTATCCTCGCCTAAACAATCATTCGTTTTTTTTATTTTTATTTTTATTTTTATTTTATCACATGAGAGCACTGAGCGAAGTTGCACTCCATCTTCTGGATCATCGCTCTTGCCCAGCACTCTTCCAGTGATCTGGGGGAGGGGAAACAAAAGGTTCCACAAAAACACAACACTTATACTTTACATTCATACTCTAAGCCTTAACGACACTATTCACAGGATATTTACACTTGACCGCCTCCCCCAGTGGATGCTAATAGACCCAGCGTTACCTGGGGAGCCAATTTTCAAATTTGCTTGCCCCAAAATTATGCGGACATCATGCCCTTGCTGCACATGCCAAGTTGTGCGGGATCGAGTGGGACTCATACATCTTCACAACACTCACACCATGGTCATCATCACATTTCTAGGTCATGGTCCTCATTTTAATCATGCAGGCTGAATCCCGTCGTGGCCTTGGGGTGGGTTACCACAAGATGATGGGGGCATCTCAGGTGCAACCATGCCCACAGGTAAGCTTTAATCCAACCCGGACGTTTCTCCGCCCCGCTCCCTTTGATTCCCTCCCCCCTGGTAGCCATCAGCTCTAATCCCGTACAACACTCTGGAAGGGGTCTCACTGGCTCCTCTGGCCTTCCTGGGTCACCAAGGTCCTACCCGCCTTGGTCGCCCAACCAGACCCTCTCCCAGTTGCCTCCAGACACTGTCACCATTAGCCACCAGGTGGTGAATCTCCTTGAAGGGGGTCGCAATTCATGCTCACCGTGAGCTTCAGCAATCCCTGTGGACAAGCACATCATCCCCACCCACAAAACCCACATGACTCCCCCACCCCATCGGCCTTACATGTGACACCTGCATTTCTAACACTTTGCCGACCATGACCTTCCCTGTTACCACACCATGTCCAATAAAAAAATCAATGTGTGCACCATACATTTCACTTCTTAACTTAAAACAACTCACACAGCACTTCTCACCCGATCCACGCACCAGTCATTGGACAGCCACTTGTGCCCGCTTTGTTACCAATTACCCACTGTCCCGATTGTCACTCTAAAACCCAGCAGAACTCACAAACCCATGCCAATTTTCCCACAATTCATTTTTTTTTCCACCAAAGGAGGGCACTTCGCCACAATCTCAGCAGCCGAGCATGGCCGTATATGCTCAGCCCAATCTAGTCTCCCCGACCCCCGACAGTGATCTCCGGACCCGACCTATGAAAGGGCATCTCAGATAGACCTGGCGGTTCAGCAGGCGGATTCACCCTCTCCGAGTCTAAAAGTCCATTGCAGGGTCCCTCCATCGCTGGGTACCGGCAATATCGTTGCATGTGTCCTCTTCGCCTGCACCGGAAACAACTCCCCATAAAAGGCCCCCGTGAGTATCGGTGAAATGTCTCTTCCGGTTCCGGACCCCCTCGGCCATAATCGAATTGCTCTATTGGCTGGGCTGGACCCCGCCGCTTTGGCGCACTAACTACCGGATTACCCTTTATCAAACTTGACAGTTTCTGGCAAATTTCCTGAAACATTTGGGTAATGCCAATTTCTCCCAGCCCCCCTCCCTGAACCTTCGATCTCCTCCTATCGGATCGTCACCGATGGCCTCTCTGGAACCCGACCCGGCCGACTCCACGAGGCCAGCCTGGCCGCGCACTCGGCCGCTCGGTGAACGGTGGGTGGATCCTGTAACTCCACTAGCGCTCGGACCTCAGGGTCAGGAAGAGCAGCTAAAAATTTCTCTAGTGCCAGTCTGTCCCATGCCTCCACTGTAAGGTCCCGATACGCGATCCTGACTGATTGGTAACTGTCCTGTGCCAGCTCCTGCACTGTCTCACCCGGCTTTAATCTGCGGTGCTGGAGCTGGGCCCGCACCAGATCACAGTTTGCCGCGAACCCAAACCGACGGCTCAACGCCTCGCAAATGTGGGAGCTGGTCAACATCCCCTCCGCGATCACGTTTAACACATCTGCGGCTGGTCCCCGCAACGTTGCCACCAAATTCCCTGTACGTTCCCGCTCATTCCACCCGTTTAGTCGGGAAATGCACTCAAATTGCGTCAGAAAAGCTTCAACGCTCCCTGACCCGTCAATTTACCAGGGGGATCACTTTTACGGTGGCCCGCTTCTCAGTTTCTCCCTTGTCCGAATCCAGCGCAGGGATCAAACACCCTTGTGGCTGCGTATCCAATTTCGGAGCCCACTGTGGCCAAAGATGTTTTGTGGTGAGGGTCTCATGGGTCAATTTTGCCTCCTGTTCCAAACGTTGAATGGACCGATTCACCTCTTCCCACAGGATCTTCTGGGCCCGCACAACCTCCTCCAAGGCTCCGTCGCGAGTTTGTAGCTGCTCCTCAACCAACCCGGACACTCTACTTACAAAAGACGGCTCTACCAGGCCTTTATCCAAGACTTCATCTTGGCTCATAATTTTATCTTGTTCATCCAAACGAGCCTCCAATCCTTTTACCTCCTCCGCCAAATTCATCCCTTGCTTCCTCAGCTCTCCCCACTCTTCAACTTGCAGCTGCATACGAGCATCCACACAGGCACGATGACGTTCCAGGCTTTCATCCACTTTATCAACCCGAATGTTCGTTGCATCAATTTTATCTACCAATTTTTTCTGTATATTTTCCCCCTCCAATGTAATTTCTACCTTTGTTTCCTCCAATCTATCCTCGAATTTACTTTGTATTTCCCCCAATTGAACATCCACACACTCCTGCATCTCAGTTTTCATTTTCTCCATCTTTTCCCCCAATTCATCCCTCATTATATCAATCCGTGCACCCAACTGTACCCCCATTACCCCCAATTGATCTGTCATTTCTGCCCTCTGTGTCACGAATTGATTTTCCATTTGTGCCGTCATTTCTGCCCTCTGTGTCACGAATTGATTTTCCATTTGTGCCGTCATTTCTGCCATTTGTGCCCCCTGTGCCGTCATTTTTGCCCCCTGTGCTGTAATTGCACTCATTAAACGTTCCAACATTGTCCAGATCGTCATCGTGCCGGTTTCCGGCACTGCCGGCCCCGTTACGGGCGATGAAGCACGGTCCACGCTCGGAATGGGGGAGGTTCCAACCCTACCCCCGTCTCTCCCTTCTTCCCCCGACTCGCTGCCAGACACGTGGCCTTCCTCCTCAAACATCTGCACATCCGCCATGGTGCAGAAGTCCCGTTTGCCGCCAATTAATTTAAATTTGAAAAATCCCGCCAAAATTTTCCCGCGCTCGCGCGCTTT
>NC_140973.1:76629796-76727296 GCF_056783735.1 Eptatretus burgeri | reverse complement strand
GTTTCTCATTGAATTTAATTTTAATTAATGTTTATGTGTGCTCTTCTGTGTCTGACGAAAATTTGTTGATTTGATTGTAAAAAATACATTTCATCTCCCTATTAACAGATGTGGTGTTCTTTCACAGATGATGTGGAAAGAAGCTGCAGCCCCATTGCTGATGGCTTCAATGCCGTGTGCAGTGAGAATGGTACCCTGAACACCAAGATTGTGAGCATACCCTATGAGCACTCGTGCAGAATTGCAAAAGTCCAGGAAACAGATTGCGGTCAGAGAGGAGATGGTGATTTGTGTTTTAATGGAGAGCTCATGAACGCAATAGATGGAAAGCAACAGGAGACAAATCTCTATGATCATGCAACATTGTTGGGGATGCAGGATTCCCATCTTATTTCCACATCTCATCTTCACTTCAATGACAGTGACATGCTGGGCATGCCAAAAACAGACTGGAAAAGTGAGTTTATGCCACAAAAAATGTGTACCAGCCCCAAGCCAATGTATACTGCAGACTGTTCCACCACCAACACCAGCGGCAGGACAATACGTACTTCAGAGTTGTACCACCAAGAATTTCCACCCATTCAAGGTGAAAGTCTGACCAAGATACCAGACGGCTATTCCTCCAGCCACATCCTGCCTGACCAAAGAGAGGTACTGTAATGAATCTTACACTTGATGTTTGCTTGAACTTGCTTTGTGATGAATGGTGTAACAATCCCTGTTCACATGATCTGTCTGATTTTGCAAAATATCGAGTCTCTTTGCCCCCCCCCACCCCCACCCCCAACAGGTTGTGAATGTGTCACAACTCAATGAGAGCTTTTCCACTTCCATTTCTTTAAATAGAAGTTGCAAGACTACTCCAGATAAGGGCATGGAGCAGAAGGTTGTGGTTGACAAGAATGTTGCAAAGGAGGTGGAAATGGAAAACAGTCTTGCACAGGTGGACAGTTGTGTCACACAGGAAGTGAATTTAAAGAAGGGTGTCATGGCAGTGGGGGTCGATGAGAAGAAGGGTATCGTGGCGGAGGGGGTGAATGTGAAGGGTGTTGTGGTGAATGAGAAGAAGGGTATCGCGGCGGAGGGGGTGAATGTGAAGAAGAGTGTCAATGAGGAGCCACATGCGGAGAAGACAATTGCAAAGGTGGTGGAAAATGAAGAACAAGCTGAAGCCAATCAAGAGAGCCTGGTCGGAGGTGAGGTTTTCTTTCATTTTTATAGATACAGCAATAAAATCTTTCTTGGTGTTGTCTTTTTCTCTAATGCATGTCACAGTGGTTAGTCATTCTGTTTTCATCATCGTATGTGTTCTCCACAGTTGAGAAACAGAAAAGGGATCCTCCCCCACCCCCAGGTCAGGTATGGGAGCATGTGCCAGAACAGCGCGTCGCTGCGTCCACTTTCCGCCGGTACTCCAGGGGCCTCCGTCTGGCCATCCCCCAGGCAGATGCCAGGCCCATCCCCATCTCCTTGAGATGATGGTCAACCTGCTGCAACCATGAGGCACGTGGTCGGCCCACTGGCCTCCTCCACTCATGAGACTCCCTCGCTGAGAGAATCTGGTGAGCAGGATCAGCGTCAGGAAAACGAGCCACATGTCCATACAGCCGCAGCTGACGCTCACGGACTATGCAGGTAACAAATCTCATCCGAGTCTCTCTCAGCAACCGCTCATTGGACACAAAATCCGACCAGCGATAGCCAAGGATTCTCCGAAGAGACCTGGTACCAAAGGAATTAAGTCTCCGTCTCAGATCCTTGGTCAAAGTCCAAGTCTCGCACCCATAGAGCAAGACTGGAAGTACCAAGGACCTGAAGACTCGGACTTTCGTCCTCCCGCACAGGTACCGGCAGCGCCACATCCCATGATCCAGTGAATCCATGACTCCCCAGGCCCGACCCAGACGTCTATTGACCTCCGGCTCACAACCTGCGGAGACATGAATATCACTGCCAAGGTAAGTGAATCTATCCACGACCTCAACATCCTCACCACAAACAGACACAGACAGGACAGCAGCATCCAAGATGTCACCGAAAGCCTGGATCTTTGTTTTGACCCAAGAAATCCGTAATCCCAACGGCTCCGACTCCTCATTCAGCACCTCGAGGGCCCCCAAGAGGATGTCTAAAGTCTCCGCAAAGATGACTGCATCATCTGCAAAATCAAGGTCCGAGATCTTGACATTGCCAAACGATGCACCGCAACTTGATCTCTCCGACATCCTCCCAAAAATCCAGTCCATACAAGTGCTGAAAAGTGTGGGGGCAAGTACACATCCCTGACGAACTCCAGTAACAACTGGAAATAAGTCAGAGGCGGTACCACCACACTTCACAGCACTCTCAGTACCAGAGTAGAGTTCAGACATCAGATCGATCAGTTTCGGTGGCACCCCACGAAGACCAAGAATCCTCCAGAGGACATCCCGATTCACTGAATCGAACGCTTTACAGAGATCAACATAGGCTGCAAGCAGCCCCTGCCGAAACTCTCGTCTGCGTTCAGTGAGGACACGAAGAGCAAGGATACGGTCAATCGTTGACCTCTTTGGTGTAAAGCCTGACTGCTCTGGACGCTGGTGCTCAAGCAGATGGTGGCGAACCCTATCAAGAATTATCCGAGCAAAGACCTTGCCCGGCACTGAGAGCAGCGTCACCCCTCGGTAGTTGTTGCAGTCTTGGCGATCACCCTTCCCTTTCCAGAGAGGGACAACAAGGCCCCTCTTCCAGTCAGTTGGGATGATGCCTGTGTTCCAGGCAGAGCACAAAACTGCATGCAACGACGCGAGTGCAGCATTTCCACCAGCCTTGAGAAGTTCAGCATGGATGCCACAGATCCCTGGAGCTTTGCCCCGTTTCAACTGGTTCACCGCAGCCCGTGTTTCCACAAGCGATGGTGGACCACAGTTGATTCGAGGGTCAGCAACAGGGATTGTAACACCCTTGACGTCCAACTCGACAGCTGGGGGATCAGCCTGGTACAACCGCTCAAAGTAACCGACCCAGCGGGCCTTCACTTCAGACTCCTCTGTCAAGAGCCTACCACTCTCTGCTCGAACTGCAGTGCTCCGAGGGATGGGCTTGGATGAACGTAATGCGCGAATTCCCCTGTAAGCGGGACGAGAATCACCTGTCCACAGGTGATGCTCTACCCCCTCACAGATTCCTCGCACATAGGCCTCCTTGTCCACCCTCAGTGCACGTACAGTTTTACGCCTCAGCTCCCTGAACAGCTCAGCTCTGCCATTCAGCCTGGCCCTGCGACTCTGGTCAATGGTATCCAGTGTCCCTTGAGAGACAAAATTCTTCTTTGCCCTGCGGTGAACTCCAAGGCATCCACCGGCAACATCAAGGACGGTGGTCTTGAAGGTGCTCCACAACTCTTCAGGACCCCCAAAGCACCCAGACCCCCCAAGTGTCCACTCAGCCTGTTCGCAAACTCCTCAGCTACTCTCTCATCCCTGAGCTTGGCAACATCCAGCCTAGGCTGGGATGGTACCATTCTCCAGGATTTAAGGTGCAGCTTTAGAGTTGCTACAACAAGCCTGTGGTCAGTATTGAGGAACTGAGCACTCCGGTAGACCCTGCAGTTCTGGATCATCCTCCAACGACCGTCAATGAGGACATGGTCAATCTCCTTTGCCACACCGCCAGCGTTGGAATACCAAGTCCAGCGATGAGCTTGCGGGCGCTGAAACCATGAACCAGCCACCCTAAGTCCATGACTTCTTGCAAAGTCAAGGAACTTAGTGCTATTCTGGTTCATAGTTCCTGACCCATGGGGACCAACACACACCTCATAACCATCCCTATCAGTTCCAGTCGATGCATTGAAATCCCCCAAGACTAGAAGTGTATCTCGTCTGGGGCACTGATCAACCACAGACTCGAGTGTGGCGTAGAATGCATCCTTCACGGTAAGATCACTCGCCTCAGTCGGAGCATAAATAGAGACCAGGGAAATGACACCTAAAGAGTGACGAATCCTTAATCTCATAATACGCTCGTTGACCGGTGTTACCTCAATTATCATTGGGGTCAGCTTATTGGACACAGCTACAGCAACTCCTTGGGTATGGTAACCATCAGAGCGACCAGACCAATAGTAGGTGTAACCACCCACCATTATCTCGCCGCAATCCGGTCTCCGAACCTCAGAGAGAGCTGCAATCCCGATGTCCAAACGCTTGAGCTCAGATGATAACAGAGACAGGTGATCATCCTCTCTTAGGGATAGGACATTCCAGGCACCCACCCGAAGGGACCGCCTCAGGTTAACCCAAGGAGACCGCCGTCTGGTGGACGACACCTCAGCACCACTCCGACACACTCTCCCGCAATCTGACCCAGGGATGTTACCCCGTGGTTTCCCTCCTATCAAAGATTGGGGGTCCCGAAGGCTTTGCCCCAATCCCATCATCCGGTGAGCTGCCCTGCGAAGGGAAGCTGCACAGGAGGTACTCCCACGGAGTGGGTTTTCAGATTTTTTTGCGTTTTTGCGTTTTGCGGAATGAAGCGTTTTACGGTGGCTGGAGTGCAAATCCTGCCACCAACCTCCTAATAAGAAGTAACCCAACTGCAGGAGGACGTCCGCAGACACAGTTGGGCACTAGATATGGATGGCCGTTGGCTCACAAGGAGCTCCTCCGCCCTTTGACAGGTTTTGTTTTTAATCCTGCTGGGTGTCCATATCCAAACACCCTCCTCACCAGAAAACCTGGTGGGGGAGACGGTTTAGTCGCCGACAACCCGACCATGGAACAGGTTTGTACAGGTTTACATGGTACCTGTAGCAGGTCACAGATCGAACCTGACCTGACAATACCTGACCCACCCCCATTCACTTTGAATTGAAGTATCAAGTGTAAAACCGAGTGTGCAGCACAAATGTTTCTTTGAAATACTTTTGGTCTAAAATGCATAAAATACCATCATCAACATTTGGTTGAGATCCATAAACTATACCAAGGAAGGAGCGATCTCATGATAGAGAGAGATTCCTGTTGGCCTATTGAGTTCACATTGATTTGGTGTAAATGGTACAGGAAGGTTGAATTAATTGCATTACAACTAGTTGAATGCGGTTTTATTTGGTTGCAGGTTTTTGCAACAAATATACAAGTAAGAAAAATGGAGGAAATTTTTAAAGATTGGTTACTTTTTACAGTTTGGATTCATTGCTTATTAACTTGAATGCACATCATCGATTGCAAATCCATTTGTTGCTTTTTGGTTCTCATCTTGTCCATATTTCATTACCATGCCTATTCCAAGCTGTTCTGTTTAGGATCACTATGCACCTTTTGCATCACTCTTGTTCGGTTGAAAGTCGAGGGAATTGTGTCCTGGCTTTCACGAATCGCTCCGAATTGGTTACATCCTGTCATATTGCGACCTTCCCCCATCTTAAAGTTGGCCTGAAGGTTGCCACACAAATCCGTCACTTTTAAAATCAAATATGGCAGATAAACAAAAGCAAACATGTCCTGTGGCATTGGGGAAAATGTCTGGGCCTGTACCTCTTGGTTGACATGAACTACATTCACGTCGACTTGATATGAAACATTTTGCAGAGGTGTGTGTGTGTGTGTGTGTGTGTGCGCGTGTGTGTGTGTGTGTGTGTGTGTGTGTGTGTGTGTGTGCGCGTGTGTGTGTGTGTACAGGGTGTCCCAAAAGTCTGGATACGTAGGCAAAAATTTATTTTAAAGTTTTATTACAGTAAGTGCTCAAATTGACAACGTTGGTCTGCGCGACACTTCGCGACCCTTGTTCGCGACACTTGTTCGCGACACACTTCGCAACTTCGCGACGCTGAATACAACAATGTTGAACATTTCTGAACCTAAAACGTTTTAAAAACACTTTGACAGTGGCATGTGTTATTGGATGCTTATCAGGATGCTTTCCATTGAATTTGGCAGCAACTCCTCTCTGTGAAGAATCCTGTCTTGTGTACATGAGAATGAGTTCAATTTGATCTTCTATTGTTGGTTTCAAAGCCATCTTGGATCTGAAAGAAAAAGAAAAATATCAAATTGTATATTAGGAAAAATGCCTACAGATCCAGACTTTTGGGACACCCTGTATATATGTATATACATGTATATGTATATGTATGTGTGTATGTGTGTATATGTATATGTATATATATATATATATATGTATATGTATATGTATATGTATATATATATATATATGTATATGTATGTGTATATGTATATGTATATGTATATATATATATATATGTATATATATATATATATATATATATATATATATATATATATATATATATGTATATATATATATATATATATATATATATATATGTATATATATATATATATATATATATATATATATATATATATATGTATATATATATATATATGTATATATATATATATATATATGTATATATGTGTATATATATATATATATATATATATATATATATATATATATATATATATATATATATATTGTTGCGAATTCGCGCCCGCCGCCGTGCGAGCGGCCACGTAACTCGAATCGCGGCACGTCGCCCACCGGACGGACAATTCCGTCGTGACCCTCTCGGACTAACGCCGGGAACTAGTCACGGGTGGGCCTTTCGGCCTCACCACGATCGTGCCAATCGGCCCCCCCGCGTGGGATAGGGTTGCTCGCCAAATTCGACCTACCTAAGTACCCACACGGAGGGTAGACTGGGCGATCGCACCTCGCCGCAGGTCGACTTCGGACACGGGCCACTTTAAGTGACCCGTTCCGTACTATCGAGATAACCGAGCGGTGTTATCGTCAACCTCGATGGTTCCGATTAATTATTGGGCGTATTTAGCCCACGACCAACCCTTTACATGAAGTAAGATGGAGATTCAATTAAAGAAAAGACGAAGCGAAACGGGAAAAACAGTTCAACATAATTCACATTCATTTCGCGGCACACATATACAATTACAACAATTATGCACCAAAAGCAAATGTAAAAGAAAGAAACAACGTTTATGCACCAAAAGCAAATGTAAAAGAAACACAACAATTATGTACCAAAAGAAACACAATGCAGAGATACTACCGACTACACGGCAACACTTACACAGTTTTACTTTACAGACGGCGCCGACAACACATATACTCAAAATCAAAAGAAAAGGGCCACCCTCGAATACAAGGGGGCAGACGTGGTCTGTGGGCGCGAGACCGCGTAGGGCCTACCCGTCTTGTGATGAGCCGCAAAATGGCGGCGGCGCCCCGACTCCGCGCTCCTCCGCGGGCCTCGCTGGCACTGCCTGGAATGGGGTGGGAACGGGGCCCCCCTTTTCGCACTATCTCAGCGCGGGGGGGGGGAAACAGGGGGGTTGTTGATGCTCTGGGGAAAGAAGATAGCTGGCTTGCTTGGGTCTCGCGACGAGCGACTCCACTGCGCCCTCGACCGCGTTCCCGGCTTCTCCTCTCTGCAGCTCCCCGACAGACTCTGAACCCCGACAGACCGACTCTCCTCCAGACCCGTCTTGACTGCTGCTGCCACACTTCGCCGCCGCCACAACGCGCCCGAGCCTGAAACAAAAACTCTCTACTCCAACTCGAGCCCGAAACAGAAACTCTTCTCCAACTCGAGCCCGAAACAGAAACTCTTCTCTCACTCGAGCCCGAAACAGAAACTCTTCTCTCACTCGATTCGCCCCGCGCTCGGCGCTTTATAGTCGGCAGGAGAAACCATATGCAGATTTTCGGATCAGGATCGGCTCGGGGGCGGAGCCACGCTCGCCCATTGGACGGAGGAAAAGTGGGCGTGAATCATTCCTGATCCTCGAATTTGCATATATCGATTCTACTCCGACGCGCCTGGAGGAGGGGCCAAATCGCCCCGCGCTCGCTGATAGGACGGAACAGAAGTGGGCGTGAATCATTCTTGATCCGACTTCTCGGAAAGGCCGCTTTTTGCACCCACTGCTCGGCGCGCGGCCTGTACGAGTTCAGGATCGGTGCCCACAAGCGGTGCGGGAAAGGCCGCAGAAGGAGAGGTGAAGGTGGTGGAGGGTTTATTGTGGCGGTGATGGCCATGGCGACGCTTGGAATGGCGGTGATGCGATGGTTGCGAGAGCGAGTTGTGACGGTAAAGGTCGTGGCTGTTGGCGTTGTTGTGAAGCGGCGTTGCGGTTGGTGGTTGTGTGATGGCGGTTGAGACGTGGTTGGCTCAAAATAAAGATAGAACAGAAAAACGGCTATCTTAAAGGGTCGCAGCCCGAATGAATGACATTTATTCCCTCTAAACAACGGGTTTGGGCTAACTACACATATACTTACAGAGATATCTCACCTACGGGACCTGAATGGTGGTTTGCGAATTTCCTCAACCACAACAATATATATATATATATATATATATATATATATATATATATATATATATATATATATATATATATATATATATATATATATATTTGTATATACAGTAAAAGCTCGTTACTATGCCACCTCGCTTCTATGCCACTCTCGCTATTATACCACTTTTGCTCGGTCCCGACAAAATTCAATACAAAATAAATTTACTATGCCACCCCCTAATCTCGCTACCATGCCACTACTGTGTGACTGTTAAAAGGCACGAGTCGTGAAAAAGTCTGTATTACGCAGTGCTCGATTATCACACTCACGTCCAAAGGCGAAGCGACGAATTACAGTCCAGCTGCGCACAACATAACTCAATACGTACGCGCATAGTCAGACTGTGTCAAAACACGCGATTCTTCTCCCCCGATGCCAGCCACAACAAGCCAATCACAACACGCACAACGAGACACAAAAAGCGCGAGCACACACACAGACACGCAGGCACACGTACAACAGTGACATCATTTTTTTTCAAATTCAGCCCATAATGTCAGCTCAGAAACGCAAGTGAACCGACTTTACGCTGAAGGAGAAGAAGGAGATCATCGATGCCGCGAAGAAGGAGCTGAATCAGTCCAAGTTGGCCAGGGAGATTAGCAAGAAATGGAGCGTCAAAGTTAAGAGAACCACCGTGAAGGGCATTCTCAGCAAGAAGGATGCAATCGAGGCTGCAATCAAAGCTGGATTTCCATCGAAGCGCATGAAGTTGACGCAGGCTCATGACCCGAAGCTTGATGAGGGAGTGCTCATGTGGCTGAAGCAATCAAGAGGACAGAATGTGCCTGTCAGCGGCGATCTGATCAAGGAGAAGGCGATGAAACTGGCCGAGCTGATGCACAATACCAGACTTCATGGCGAGCGATGGTTGGTTGGGCAATTTCAAGAAGCGCCACGGCATCACGTTCAAGACAGTGCAGGGCGAAGCTGGAGCGGTGAATTCGCAATCCCTTCTTGAGTGGCAACAACAGGTTCTCCGGCCCTTACTCGGGCAGTTCTCTGCAGACGACGTCTTCAACCCGGACGAGACTGGACTCTTCTGGCAGCTGCTTCCGAACAAGACCATGGCTTTCAGGGGAGAGCGGTGTACTGGAGGAAAGAAAAGCAAGCAAAGGATCACTCTTCTGGTTGGGGCAAACATGAGCGGCAGCGAGAAGTTCCCTCTTCTGGTGATTGGCAATTCCAAGAAACCCCGTGCCTTCAAGAACAAAGAGATCCCGGTCAAGTACAAGGCGAACTCGAAGGCGTGGATGACGGCGGAGCTTTTCAAGGAGATGTTGCGTGCGTGGGACGGACGACTCGGCCAGCAGGGACGCAGAGTGCTGGTCTGTCTCGATAACTTCTCTGGCCACCCTCCCGAGCTCGAGCTGAACAACATCCAACTGGTCTTCTTCCCACCCAACACGACAGCCAATTCGCAACCAATGGATCAGGGAATCATAGAGAACCTCAAGCGCCACTACAAGAAGCTCCTGCTATGCCGCCGGCTTGAGGCCATAGACGAGGGAAAGGAGTTCAAGTTCACATTGCTCGACGCTCTACACGTCGCTCGGCGTGCTTGGGAGCAGCTCGGCAAGTCGACTATCAGGAACTGTTTCGCGAAGGCCAAGTTCATCGAAGAGGAGATCCAAACTGAGCCACAGGATGCGGAGCTGCCCGACATCTGGGAAGCTCTGCCTGCCGAGGAAAAGATGCACGAGAACGAGGAGATCGAGCTGTCTGACTTTCTCGAAGCCGACGAGCGCCTTGCGACTGGCGGGTATTTCACGCTGGAGGAGATTGCGGAGGAGATTCTGTGCAGTGAGGAGCCGGTGGAAAGCGAAGATGACGAGGTAACTGTCGAGGAGGAAATCGTTCCGTTTGAGGAAGCCCAGCGCGCTTGTAGCACCGTCCGGAAGTTCATGCAGCAGAGAAGCAGGAAGCCCGGTGTGATGCAAGCGTGCGATCGGCTAGACAACGAGATGCACGAGATCCGCCGAAAAAAGATGCGCCAGCCGACGATTCTTGTAAGCTTTGTGTGCCGTGAATTTCTCGCCATGCCATATGTTAGTGTGTGAACTCTGTAAGTGTGTGTATGTTCTCCGTTCGCTTAGCTTATACAACAGTCGTGCCTTTTACTTGCTGGAATAAATTTTGTCTAAAGATTAACTACAGATGGGTAACTTGAGAAAATAAGGCCGTTTTTACAAAATCTCGTTACTATGCCACTCTCGCTACTATGCCACTTTTGCTCGGTCCCGACGGGTGGCATAGTAACGAGCTTTGACTGTATATTGTTGTGGTTCTCGGAACCACACGCATCCAACATATAGTGGTCTCAAGAGAGTTATTCCATTAATATACGTGTAGATAGTCCCTTCCCTTTTGTCTAGCGGGACAACAGGTGCGTGCGTTGTGAGGATCTCACAACTCGGGTTGCTTACATCATTTCTCCGTCCTTTCATTCCTACTCTTCTTTTCTGATTATTCCTGAGGTAAATCTGAGCTGCATGCACATGTGCCCTTTGCTGTGAGCTGGGTACTCAGCAAAGGCCAAGCAGGAATTACACCCCCACTCCTCCGGAGAAAACACAGCCTGCCAAACGCACACGCAGCGGTAATTTCCACTCAATGGACAGGAAACACTCAGCATGACGCCCACGCTGCACGTAACTTGTACCGAGGCCGATAATATAAAGGCAACCCCACGCCACGTTGCGCGGGATGCGAGTGTGCAAGGCGCAAGCGGCACGTTCCTTTCAACCCATTTCTGGACTAATTATATTAATCGGGTTTCGCCCCGTGCACACAATAGCAGAATCGGGCGAGCGCTGGCCACATGCGTAATGGCGGATCGGAACGGAAGACGTTGTACGGAATGGGTTCTCAAAGGCAGACCCGTGCGCCGCTCGCGACTGTTATCATACAGAGCAGGGCACGAATGTACCGCTCGCGACACTTTGTTATCATACAGAGCCGGGCACGAATGGACACATCTTGCTGTCTGTGCATAGGCTCGCCATAACATCTTGCCTTCTCACCTCCATCACCAGCAAAGCTGCAATCGGGCGGGGGCATGTTGTACAGCATGGGCGGGGGGCATGGGCCACGTTGGCGCACATGGAGCGGGCGCGTTGGCCAGCACTGGTCGGGGGCGCCCGAGCGGGCGTGTGAGACCGGCGCTGCCCTCGGCCGGTCATCAGGGCACGGCCCGGGGGTTTGTGCAAGGCGATTCATGGCGCAGAGTTCGGTGTGGGCGATTCGTATCATGTCGTGAGGTCGGAACGCGACATCCTTGCGGCGTCGGGTCATCTTGTCAGAAATGGAATGTTGCAGTTTCCGGCCATCATGGCCGGGCCTCGCAGGAGGTCGGGGCCAATCGGAGCGCCCGGTTCGGGTGACTTCACCGAGTTTCGGGATGGCCCCCCGCCCCACGTCGCGGGGCCTATAAAGGTTCAAGCGGATCCTTCTTTCTCTCTCTGCTGCCCTGCCTCGCCTTTCGCTCAACCTGGACCTCAACTCCGCCTGCTGTCATCACTGGGCTCCTCTTCTTCTCTGCCCATACGACGCTGACTCCACCCTCCCAACTCAAGCCCCTCCTTCACACCCAAGGTCTCAACGCGAGCTGCCCGAAGCGAGAGACGATGCGCCAGCTGTACTGCACCATGGAGCACTCCCCCCAAACGTATTGGTGGTGCATTCGGGTACCACGTATCAGTTATACAAAGGTACCGAGAGACCATAGCCTCAACTCCTCTCCTTTCTTGCCTCTATCCCTCTTCATCGGGTTGTGTGTGTGTGTGTGTGTGTGTGTGTGTGTGTGTGTGTGTGTGTGTGTGTGTGTGTGTGTGTGTGTGTGTGTGTGTGTGTGTGTCCTGGCGCCTGTCCATGTAAGTAAGCCTGCAGAAGATCGTTATTATTTTCGGGTTAAGTCTGTTCTGTGTCCGCTTCTGTGTTGCTTGATTATTGCTGCACCACACCTCTCTCTCTCCCCTGTCTCTGCACAACACACTCCAATAAATCTTGATCGTACCAGATACCTTTCCTCGCCCATTGTAAATAAATTATTATTAGAAATGTTCCTTGCTTGTTTTTGTCTTTTTTTTCCATTGATCCAGCATGGACCGAATCCTACCTTAGCCGGGACTTTATTCCCAACAATCCGTTCCTTTTAGCCAGTACGTCCTTGGCAGTGTCGCTCGGCTGCATCCGATCCGGTAAAGTGATCCGGTTAGGATAAGGCGTACCGAGGGCGTGTTCCCCGGTAATGAAATCACGTGATTATTTTTAGGTAACCGGATTAACTAGACGGAGGACCCTAAGTCACGTGGTTGAGTTATTGGTGTCCACGGTCGGTTAAGTGACCCGCCGCGTCATCGAATTATCCATGTGCGACGGCCTACAATTCCAGGGAGTCTGGTGGGAGCTGAGATGGCTCCCCCCCAAGTGGTATTCTCACCCGACCCCCAGCCTGCAACAGTTTGGTGTCGGGAGTGGTACGGACCCCTAAACATTTACGGGATTTGAACCCTCAATAATTTGGTATCTGGACGGCATTCGAGCCAGGGGTGTGCTTAGCAACCCCACCCCCCTCCCCCCAAAATTAAGAGCAGGATTCAAATCTTAGTTAATCATCGGTACGGACCATGGTGGACCAAGATGAGCTGGTTCAGGTGGGTTGTGAAACGATGTTAGAGGAATCCATGGCTCAGGACAACACCTTTCAGGGAGATCATTCCCTGCAGCCATACCCAGAAGTAACAATGGGGGCAACTGCGACAGCATGATACGATGAGGGGACAGTGACTTTTTCCAGGAAATACGGTGGTGAAAAATGAAACACTTGGTGACAAACCCTGCAAAAACATTTGTGAGCAACGGTCTTAATGCTGCATGGTGATCAGCCTATACCTTATTATGTAGTTTACTTGTCGTGCTCAGTGTGTGTGATATTTAACATGTATCACTGTTTTTTGCTGTTCCGCAGATGTATGCGTGCGAGCTGTTCCGTGCATGAAGCACAACTGGTATGAGGGAGCTGTTGACATGGTGAATGTGGATGTTTATGTGCGGAATATTGACACCACTGTGACCACCGCCATATTTCGGGAGGCTGACTTCACATTGGTCTTCAGAACAAGGTAACTATTTTCCTGATGTTTTATTTTTTCATCTCAAAATTATTTGTCTCCATTATTTGACCGTTATGATTTTGATATCTAAAATGCTGGGAAGCGGTTGTGGAATTTTGTTCTCTTAACCGACTCGGCGTAAATACTATCACTCAATTTGCAATACACAAATAATCCAGTCCACAAGGATAAGTATATTTCATCAAAGAACATTTATTGCACAGTACAACAGGGTCCAAAACACTGAGTTGTAAACATCCACAATGATTTGCACTAAACTAAGCTTGCAGTTCCTGATGTGTGTATATATATATATATATATATATATATATATATATATATATATATATATATATATATATGTATATGTATATATATATATACTTTGGTAGGAGTGGAGGGGTCTGGGAGAACAAAGAGAGAGCATGATGACCTACAGCTGGCTTTGATGAGATTGGTGTCACATGAGAAAGGCATCAAACAAAATACTAAAAAGCAGACAGGAAGGGGAGTAGAGGAGAGGTGGGAGATAAAACATTAAGTTATCGGTCCAAGTAAGGAATGTGATTATATACTTTTTGAATATAAGGAATTGAGTATATAAAAATTACCCCCGTGCGGGAGTGACGGTCATCTCTGCGAGAAATAATACCACAAGTTCTCAATGTTCAGTTATGACCGAAGACTACTGTGCAGCTCGAACTGCGCAGTTTGGTTAAAGATGATTTGGCATTTTGGCGCGCGTGCACGAAATTATATTTTGAAAATAAATGCCGACGTTTACATTTCGGGTTTTGAAACTTTTGCACTTTCGGTGGCAAATGTATAAATATAATATACAAGGTCAGCTGCTATGCAATGACACCATTCACTAACTTTTACCATGTCCAGTACAGAATATATAGCCTCCTGAAGGTAGGGCAGTTTTTGCAAACTTTGAAGTTCCGTGACGCGAAATTCGAAAATCCGGCCTGACCAAATTTAGATATTGTTTCGTAGATTCATATGCCACAATCAAATTCAAGATTGCTTGAGAAATGTAGGAGATAGATTTTGAAAATCGTCATTTTCGCATTTTTTGCCAAGTTTGAAGTCAGGTGACACGAAAACGAAAGCGAGTATCGAAAATCCGGCCTGACCAAATTTAGATATTGTCCCATAGATTGATATGCCACAATCAAATTCAAGATTGCTTGAGAAATGTAGGAGGAGATAGATTTTGAAAATCGTCATTTTCGCATTTTTTGCCAACTTTGAAGTCACGTGACACGAAAACGAAAGCAAATATCGAAAATCCGGCCCGATCAAAATTTAGATATTGTCCTATAGATTCATTTGCTACAATCAAATTCAAGATCGCTTGAGAAATGGCGGAGGAGATAGAATTTGAAAATTGTCATTTTCGCAACTTCAAAGGCCTCGTGACCTTGACCTTGACCTTCAGTGACCTTGAATGTCGTAGCATCGTGTACGTCTCATCGACCTCTATCAGGATCACTAATGACCAGATCTCCTGCTTCAACTTCATTGTGAACGGACGGACGGACAGATCGTCACCTCTCCTCTCAACACCAATATTATTAGGTCATGCTCGAAGAGATGACCTAAAAAGGCAGTGAGTACATGGGTAAAAACCAGTGAGTACAGTAAAAGAAAAGGCAATTTGTTGAAAAAGGAATATTCCCCATTACGGTACATTCAAATTCTACTTTGTTAAGAGGAATTCGTAGATCAGATGCATTGCGAAACCACCAATCAAATAAGTGTCACGTGTCTGCGCAGAAGGGGGAAAAAAACTCAGAAAAAGCGCCATTTAACACGAGAGAATTGTAATGGAATTTAATTGCTGGTTAAAACTATGAGGTAAATTAATTGATTTGAAAAAAATTTGATTATTAATATATTTTGATCTCCATGATTTTTGAAAGAAAAAAGGGGGGGTATGGTCTTCAGCACTGCCTATCCGTCTGTCCATCACACTATCTCCTAAACAGTTGTGTAGAAAGTCACCATACTTGGTGGTTATGATTGCTACATGGCAAAAAGATACAAGAGTAGTATCATTTTTGGCCCTGCCCCCTGTGTGGTGTCAAAAGTCACATACTGAAAAATGCAATGATGGGCACTTTTTTTAAAACCTTTTTTCCGTGAAACTTTGTATATGTAATCAACATTGGTGGATGCAGGAAATATGTAACGTTTTTGGGGGATTTGACCCCCAGGTTCATGCCCGAGAAGGTGGGGACTTGGGGTGAAAACAGAAAACAATGTTTAACTCAAAATTTGATTTGGGTCATTCCTGGTGGAACCTTTTTCCATCTTTCAACTGTGCTATAGATGGGAAATGTGGGGACTTGTGATGGTGCACCATCGACTTTGTTCTAATTGAATATGCTGGGAATTTTTTTTCAGATACAATGTCCCATAAACTTGATGAATTGTGTACACCAAGTCTTTTTGTAATCTATTCAAAATGTCTTTCCTGTGTTTCAGTGACACCAAGTTTGTTCAGGAGCAGGACGATCCAGAGCCATCGGCTCTGTACAGTTGGAATGTTCGATTGCGGTGAGTTAGCCATCTTACCTCGATTCTCCAAAAAATCGGTCTTTACTTTTCTACCGTGGGACTTTGCTGCTGCTAAACAAAGCTTTGTCTCAAACAAATAACTGATGGACAGCTTCACAAAGAATATGAACAGACTTTGTTACCTTCAAACTCTTATTTGTTTTCCTGCTTGCACGTACTAATATTGTGGTGTGTTGGTAGACCCATGATTACATGCAAAAGTGTGTGTGTGTTGTCAAATAGCGAGCACTGCAAATCCTAATCCATGTATTACATTTCCTCATGGAGGTGTCTTAAACACCGAGGCTATGAATGAATACTAAATAATACTGTTACGGATCTGGAAACCATGAGCACTCAACATTCAGGTCCCAAAAGTCAGTTATTCCGTTAAGTATGTGTGTAGTCAGATTCCCCTTCCTTTTGTCTAGTGGGAGGATCAAAAACGTGCGTTGCGATTTCTTTTAGTTAAGTTATTAAATCCAACCATCCAAAAAACCATCAAACAAACGGACAACACCACTGAACAAGCGTTTCACTCGTCTAACCGGCAACTCGCTGTCCGAGGCAGAATCTCTGGCAGTTCCTTCTCGGCTTCTACAAACTTTGTACCTTCTTTTTGACGAGTATGGGCACGCGTGGACAGGGGGGTGGGGTTTTCCCCGACATGGATGAAATCCCGCCCAGAAAGGGCGGACCCATGGGAGCCCCGTCCAATCAGGGCAAACTGTGACGTCAGTTTCACTAAGGCCCCTCCCCGCTGAGGGAGGTCCATAAAATTACCGACACCGTCCTCAGCAGAGAGTTCAGTGCAAGAGGAGTTCTGTGGGCGAAGGGTTTTTGCTGTTATGAAGGGGTGGTTACGAGGAGTGTTCACAGGAGGTCTACGTTGCTGTTTGGAGGGGTTTTTTTGCTGTCACGAGACCCCCCCCCCTCCGTGGACCCCAATTATTCGCCACCCGAACTCCGCCACGGGCCTCAAATCCCCCACGTGCGACTGGGGATCGGACCAACGACCTTTGTCAGGTGCCGCATCGCGGAGCATGCCCTCCCTCCGACGACCAGGTACAAGCCAAACTCTGACCCCCAGCTCATCTCACTCATCGGCTGGAGGGTCAAATAAAGAACCTTGGGTTTTTCTTTTCATTTGTGTGTGTTTATGAGTGTGTTGGGCCCATCTTGTAAGTGGAACTGCATAAGTGTTTTTGCCCATTGTAAATACTTGCATCGAATATTCACTTTAAGTCTCGCTTCTTTTGTGTTTTATTTACAGTAAATAAATGATTAGAAATGTTCCCAGCTCGTTTCCGTCCTTTCTTTATTTGGGCCAGCATGGTCCGGGTCTGAGTTCAGACGGGGTTTCATCCTTGGTAATCGGTACAGTGTAGCCGGAACGTCCTGGGCAGGCCCGCTCGACTGCATCCGAGCCGGAGTTGGTAGGTGGAAGTTGATACTCTACCGTAACTGGTAGAGTGATCCGGTTCGGCCAGACGTTCCGAGGGCGTGAATCCCCGGTAGCCAAGACTGCGTGGTTACTTAGGTGTATTGGATCTGGACAATTAACCCTTCGCCACGCGGTCGAGATATTGGCGTTTCACGGTCGATTAATCGACCCGCCGGCTTCGGAGATATCCGGAGCGACGGCCTATAAATTCCGGGGAGTCTGGTGGGAGTTTCCGGGGAGTTCCCCACCTCGCGGTCGTTCTCGCCACCGATCCCGGGCCACAACAATACATTCGGTGTGACCTTGCAGTCCACTAATCATCTGCGACATCTCATATAAAGTTTGAAAGGAAACTACCGTATTTTCCGTTGTATAAATCACGGCCGTGTATTAGCCGAACCCATGTTTTTCACCCTCAAAATACATGAATATATTGATCATTTTATTTTCTGATCTACATCTAAATACGTTTAGACCGGTGGAATGGATCCCTTTTGGTGTGATCTGGGGAAGAAATTACTATTATCAAACTCTTCTGATTTCTACTCATCAATGTCTCCAATACCACAGAAAAAAAGGTCCTGAGCGAATCACTTTGGGGAAAATTTTTGACGGCATTTTGAAATTTTGTCGATATTTCGGCTTTTTTCGCACAACGAGAATAAGGGTTAGAAAAAGGAAAATACCGATTCCTTTTTTTTTTTTTCTGGAATACTAGAGTATTGCAAATTGGCTTGTATATTAAACATAAAATGTTTTATCCTACTATGACAAAAGAATTTAGTTCTGACATAGACGTCATATTAAAAATCCAAGATGGCCACCAATATACGGGTTAAACCGAAGCTCCGCGGCCGCACGGTCACGAGTCCAGACCGCCCTGGTAAAGATGGACATGTATGAGTACACGAAAATAAAGCTATTCTAACTCGTATTTATTCCTTCCTATTACGTATGCTTCCAGTTTCACAGACAAAGGTGCCATGTCCATCCATATGAGGGTCTAATTAAAGCATTCTCAAGGTGGCATAACCGTGTTTGCAATCAACGGATTCAGAACTTTATATAGGGCCTAGATACAAAAGAATGGATATATATTTCAATATAATAAACTGAGTACGTTTCAAAGAATCCTTCGTGCACTTTATCAGACATCATGTATAGTAATAGAACTGTTAATCTACTATTACTCTAATATGATGTAACGGGGTTGTACGCAGTATAACTATAATCTGTTTACATTGTGCGTTTATGGAATCAGTGTAACATGACTGAACTTGTGCCGTACTGCCATAAGGATTGAAAAGGTGAGTTAAATTTTAGTATTATATTTTATTTATGATTATATGGGCCACTTTTAATTTATTTAATGTCACAAAACACACCATTAAAATTTCCAAGAAGAATATCCAAATTGAGTCATCTGTATTGTTCATACGCTGCACAGCACTTGCACAGCGAGAGTCTGAGGACATCAAGTTATACTTCATGTATGAACTGTCGGCAATACCTACATCACTCTTCAAGGATTATTGCATGAGGAAGTCTGACAAAGCAGAATTGGCCATGGTCATCAAGAAAGATATGACAAATATCAATCTCGAAGCTGCTGGTCCACTTGGAGACCTGCATATTGTGATAGATGGTGGTTGGCTGTGACACCGCATTTGATGGAACAAGAATACTACCTATCTAGAGGTTGCTGAACAGTACGAATCCTATCTTTCTAATAAGTATGGATTGTGCTGTGTTGTGTTCGATGGATATGAAGGGCCGTCCACAAAAGATCATGAACGTTTGAGGCGATCAGGCAAAAGGTCAGCTGATATCAGGGTCATTGAGCAACCACAACAGCTGCAGCAACAGCAACCGCAACCGCAACAGCTGCACCAACAGCAACGGCTGCAGAAACCGCAACGGCCGCAGCAACCGCAACAGCAGCAACGGCTGCAGAAACGGCAACGGCTGCAGCAACGGCAACGGCTGCAGCAACGGCAACGGCTGCAGCAACGGCAACGGCAACGGCAACGGCAACGGCAACGGCAACGGCAACGGCTGCAGCTGCGGCAACGGCTGCAGCTGCGGCAACGGCAACGGCTGCAGCAATGGCAACGGCAACGGCTGCAGCAACGGCAACAGCAACCACAACAGCTGCAGCAACTACTACTATTACTGCTTGCCCACAATGGATTCCACCTACCTCCCCTTGGTGTCAGCCACAGGAGGTAGATTTGCCCAAGATATTCACAAAGCAGCTGGCCTGGCTTCACTTGTGACTATATCTGGTTAGGGAGAGAAGTTGGTCAGGGTGCCAATGGTCACTATCGTACTCTTCTTCACACAGGGTGGGATCTTCAATTTCCACCAATTAATACTAACAGAGGAGTGCCCATATTTACATCCATCCGAGGGACGACAAACGTAATGCAATGCGCTTCTTTGAAAGCACCAATCGGACAGTTTATAGTTGGTTTGGGATTTGAACCCAGACGAGGCGGTTTTTAAGGTAAGTTTGTGACCTCAGTGCCATCCCGTTAGATGTGTTATTGTGTTCCTATGTTGTAATTTTATGCTTCATGGTGATTTAGAAATTGGAAAGATGGCTGATGTTAAACCTCCTGGCTGAGGTGTTCTATTTATTTATTTGTTTGTTCATTTGTTTTTACATTCTCGGTTTTGACACAAGTTATTTTAAGTAACTGGATTATAAATGCTAGTTATTTATCTCAAAAGCTAGTTATTTGGCACTGTCATTGGATGTTTCACCAGACTAATTGGTGGACCTGTTGTTTGGTTGCACCATCCACAGGCACACAGTCATACCGGAGCAGTGCCATTTCATCGTGCGAAAAGCTGTGATCACTTTACGCCTCAAAAAGGAGAAAAGTCAACGCTGGGGAATTTTAGAAGCACCTTCTTCACAAGGTCTGTGGATTGTCATTATTTCTGTATCTCTATATGTCTGCTTGGTTGGATGACCTTCAGACACGACTAATGTTGTGGACCAACAGGTTCTGGGATTGAAGGATCAAAACCTTGTTGATTGTCTGTGCCCAGCTGATCTTCTGGGTGGTAATTGAAGAAGCTGAATAAACTATTTGTTTCAAACTCTCTCAATCCCGCATTCCATTACTCACCAACTTGATCGACGCTCGAGCTATGCTGTGTAAAGTGAATAGTTGTTTGTATTTACATGAGTTGACACTGCGTATATGGGATTGACAACGTGTCTGTTTCAAATTTAGTATTCTGTTAAATACCTGCAATGGCTAAGGCAAGGCCATTGGGATGCTTCTTCACCGTTGAGAGATAGAGATAGGGTCAAAAACGATGTATTACACGATATATCAAAAAATTTTGGACGGATTATGACAAAACTTGGTGGATGAGTTGGGTTGGTGACAAGAACAAGCCGTTTTGATTTTGGTTAAGGTACGGATGCAGATTTGGCCTATTGGTGAGATACAAAATGTAAACTGTTCAACCTGGCGGAGGTATGTGGTCTACCGAGTGCTCTTCTAGTTATATGGTGTGATTGTCTAATAACAAATGTCACGGACAGGTATTGGATAGTATTGCACTTGATTTTATTTTATATTGGTCATTGTTATTGAATACGTGCACTTGCATGCACATGACATGTTCAGGCATGCTGAACGCAGCATACCTGGGGTTCCTGGGTTGATCAGGATCGGCAGTGGTGTGCGTATGCGTGCATGCTTAAACGGCCACATTTCCACTAATACTGCATGCTAATGGGGTGGTCAATTTGATTTCTGTTTATTTGTGTCGTGGTTGTAAGACAGAACGGCATGTGGGTCTGTCCAAGGTGCAGTGGGTGGTGCCAAGGTGGCAGTACCAGCTGGAGAGCAGTGGCAATCAGGGTCTGGATCTCAGCCTCAACCCACCAAGAGCAAATCCTATGATGAAACTGCAGAATCTCGAAATGGCCAGGCAAAGAAACCTACTGTTGAAAGTGGAGATTCCAAGCTGATGGGGAGATCAGTGGGGAAAACTGCAACACAATGGGATATGCACAATGAAATGGTAAACTTTCCTTCGTTTTGTAATCCCTTCTGTCCCTCTATTAAACATCCCCGTCTCTACTGGAAAATAAAATGACATCCTCGCCTTTATTTCCCATGCACTTTGCTACTTTTCTTAAGAGTGACATTTCCATTATTCCCCTTGTTAACCTTAACAATTCTTCGTGGCATCTTCCCTTTCCACACCGATGCAAGATTATTAGTAGGGTCCCGCGGAAAATCCGCACAATGTAAAATATGACTATGTCCTAAACCTCCCCCTCTGAACCTGAAGACTTCAATCCCCTCCCAACTCCAAGCCTTCAAAACTACTGCTAAACCCCCTCTCCCCCCCACAACTCCTCAACCCCCTCCCCCCACAACTCCTCAACCCCCTCCCCCACCACACCAGCTCAACCTCCCCCTCCCAACTCTGTCCTTTCTTTGCTCTCCTTCCCACTTGGAACTCAGCTCTCTCCTTTCCTTCCCTCCTCACATTCATAAAAGTAAAAGGGCATTCTTCGTGGATATATTTACACACTTCAGCTTTGAAAACTTGGGTGAAAACCAAAAGGACAGGTTGGAGGTTTTTTTTTTTATCATTAAAGACTTCAAATATGAATCATGACTATTTTCTTTCATGATAAATGATGCATTGTTCAGTTTTTAAATGTACATAAATTGAGCAGTCCTCTTGATTGTGTGAAATTTTCTTTGTGCGGTGTATCGTAAACCGCTGCCTCGAGCGCTCCCGAACAAAATATACATTCCCTCAATTCCTTTGCATCGGTTGTAATCAAAATGTACCATTCTTTCCTCAAAATGTAGCTTTATTTCATGATAGAAGATGCGTTTTTCAGTCTTTAAATGTACACCACAGGCTTTTGAGGTCTCTGAGACTTCGTAAGAAAGCGACTAAAACGGTGGCGATTTGAAATATTATTTATTTATTTATTTATTTGTTTGTTTTGAGGTTAGAATTGTGGGTGGAGTCAGACCAGCGAAGATCCACCTTGGACAGACAGAAGGGCAGAGGTACAGAGTGACAAACGGCCAGGCATATATATGTATATATACACACACGCCAAAGCGTCACCTCCAACCAAGAGGCCGAGGCCCAGCGACTTTGTCAAACAAGGATTACATGGTCAAAATCAATTAAACATCAAGCGGAGCCGCCTATCCAGATCATGGGCTTATTTGCCCTCATCAGGACGGCATACCGATAAATATCTAACCAATGATGACCACATTCGTCATTTAAACATGGTGTAGGACTATGTCCAATGAAGCTCGGGCGAGTGCTCGTCACACTCCACATTTTGATTTACCCACCGATCACATCACGTGCCTTCTGGTTGAATGGTTTGCATTAGCGGGAACAATCGTCTGGTTGGCAGACAGATAGTGTTCTTTGTGGATTATGCGGTTTTACCGTGTAAGACATAATCCACGGCGATGCTCACCATAACAGTCAGGAGGTGTATCTGATATTTAAACGACGAAGGGTGGTCATCATTGATTATATATTTATTGGTATGCCGTCCTAATGAGGACAGATAAGCATGAAATTCAGATAGGTGGCTCCGCTTGATATTTAACTGATGTTGACCACGTAATCTTTGTTTGTTTGACAGTCACCGGGCCGAAGCCTCTGGGTCGGAGTTGACGCTTTGGTGTTGTACTATGTCCAATGGAGATTGGGGGAGTGCTCGTCACACTCATGTTTCGATCGATAGTTGTGGCCAAAAATATTGGCACCCTTGTATTTTTTCAAATAACTCGCAATTTTCTCTGAAAATATGTTGAAATTGACAAAAATATTTTGTCTCCACAATTCTTTATTTCATTGTTAATATGACAGAACCTTTGATTTTGATTCAGAGCTTAATACATCACTTTAAATCAGAAAATAAAAAGAAATGGCATCGATAAAATTATTCATACCCATGACTTAATATTTGGTATCACAGCCTTTGGACAAAATAACTACAATCAAGTGCTTCCTCAAGCCATGAATGAGCTTCCTACACCTCTCTACTTGCAGTTTGTCCCACTCTTCTTGTGCAAACTGCTCCAGTTCTCCTGGATTTGAAGGGTACCTTCTCCCAACTGCTGTTTTTAGATCTCCCCACAGGTGTTCAATGGGATTTAGTTCTAGACTCATTGATGGCCACTTCAGAACAGTCCATTGTATAATCCTGAACCATTCCTGGGTGCTTTTTTGAAGTGTATTTGGGGTCATTGTCTTGCAAGACCCATGACCTTCGATGGAGACCAAGCTTTATGACATTGGGTTGAACATTGCGCTCCAAAATGCCTCCTTGGTAATCTCCTGATTTCATGATGTCATGCACAGATTCAAGGCACCCGGTGCCAGAGGCAGCACAGTAACCCCAAAGCATCACTAAACCTCCTCCATTTTTGACAGTAGGGAAGGTGTTCTTTTCTTTGAAGGCTTCATTTTGTTTTCTATTAAAACAGAGATGATGTGATTTACCAAAAAGCTCTAATTTGTTCTCATCTGCCCACAGGACATTCTCCCAGAATGGTTTTGGATTGTTCAGGTGTGTTTTGGCAAACTCCAGTTGGGCTTTCTTATATCTCTCTCTCTCTCTCAGCAGTGGGGTCCTCCTGGGTCTCCTATCACAGAACCCCTTTTCATTGAGTTGGCGACGAATAGTGCAAATTGAAACTGTCGTACCTTGTGTCTGAAGATCGGCTTGAATCTGTTAGGCAGTTGATCGAGGTGTTTTCTCCACCATTCGAACAATCCTTCGCTGCAATCTTCGATCAAGCTTTCTCTTGCGGCCACGTCCAGGGAGGTTTGCTACAGTGCCATGGGCCTTAACCTTCCCGATAACATTGCGTATGGTGGACACAGTAACATCAAGGTCTCTGGAGATGGACTTGTCACCTTGAGATTGTCCATGCTTGGCTACAATCTTGTGTCTGACCTCCTCAGACAATTCTCTGGTTTTCTTTCTTTTCTCCATGCTCAATGCAGTACACAGTGACACAAAACAGCAGAATGACTCCTTTTCTCTATTCAAACTGGTTGAATGAGTGATTTTTACATTGCAGGCACCTGCAACTCACCGCAGGTGAGTTCAATTCCAAAGTAAAGGAGAATCACCTGCTTGAAATTTAATTATTCCAAACAACTTCTAAAAGGTGCCAATAATATTGTCCAGGCCATTTTAGGATTTCCGTGTGGAATGAGCTGAAATTTAGTATTTTTTTTCAGATTTTTTTGTTTTGTTCCACTGCAAACCAAAGATATACATTTGTGGATTCCCAAAGTTTGTTTTTTGGTTTTTATTTTCATTTCAACAATTTTCTGGAAGAAATGGGGCATTATTTGAAAAAAATGCAAGGGTGCCAATATATATATATATATATATATATATATATATATATATATATATATATATATATATATATATATATATATATTTTAATATATGTGTATATAATCGAAACGTGTGGAGTGTGACGAGCACTTCGTTACCGAATAAAATATAATGCTTGATGACACTCATAAGTTTATAATGACAGGATAGCATCATCACAGTTGGACTAAAGTGAACATGTCGGAAAAGGAAGAGTTTTGTGTTGAGCCTTCAATAAAGAAATGCAGCTTTTAGGTGTGAAGATGTGAAATTATTGTTGATGATCAGAGATGTGTAGATCTTCAGGGTGCCCCAAAGAAAACCACGAAATTTGAGTTTTTGAGATTTATTTTGCCGTATTTTACCATATCAATAAACTAACATATAAATAAAGTGTATCTTTGTTTTACACTACATCTAAGTTTGCTTTTGTTTTGTTTTAAATAAACTGTACCAAATTTCCTGGTTTTCTGTGGGGCACCCTGTAGTTTACACCTGCTAGAAATTCTAATGTTTCTCCATTTCACTTTGCAGTCTGTGTCAGGTACATCTTGCCAAGATGTCAGGAAAGAGCAGGAGGCAGAGCGTTGCCGTGGTTACACCGGCCTCGTGAACCTCGGAAACACTTGTTTCATGAACAGTGTCATTCAATGCCTGTCCAACACTCGTGAGCTGCGAGACTACTTTCACAGTATGTGCCATGGATGCTTGGCACACTTTGAGCCCTTTTACAATTATATGAATGAGAAGTTAAATTCATAATTTTGAGACTGATTCTCGCTAAATATTTTGCACAACACCTAAATATCTCCTTCAGGAGTAGAATTTTGTTTTGTTGTTCCACATACTTGACTTCATTTGCCTCACTATTATTTCCAACATATTCAATTCGTTTTTTTTCCTGCCACAGACATGGCCTTCAAGACAGAGATAAATATGTCCAACCCTTTGGGGACGGGTGGGCGCCTTGCCAAGTGCTTTGCGTATTTGCTTCATGCTTTGTGGAAAGGTGATCGACAAGCAGTCGTCCCCAGCCAGCTCAAGGTTTGGCATGAGTAACTACAGGGTGTCTCAATAAAACGTATAAAGATTTTATCTATTGGAAGCTTTCCTCAATATAAAAAATGTCTAATTATTTAATTAAATAGCCCAAAGAGGAGCAATGTTCAGTGTTTGGAGAAACAATTGGTTACATCAACTAGTTCACTTGTGCAGATGTTCACCATAAGCATCCAAGCACTGTTGATAATGACTTGCAACAGAATGACATGAAATGGGATACTTTACACTTCCTCTTCATCCTATCCACCCTCCAGGCAAATTTGCATTGAGACAAGCTCTGACATTGCAATGGTAATGTTGCAGTGTCCCATCTTGTTGATGGGACACCTTTTTTAATCTCTATACAGCTGTATACCTTTTATTGAGACACGCTCTATTTAGAAACTTTGCAGCCTTTAATTTTGAAAGTGGAGAGCATGGCTCAAAATGGAGCAGAGTGGGTGATGATAAGAAGAAGACGAAGAAGCGATTAAAGGATTGGAATGATGAGTTGAAGAATGGAGCTCATGAGGGTAAAATTGAAAGACGTACCAGCGACTGGTGAGGAAGGAAATTAAAGAGTAAAAATGGCAGGTAAGTTTGGAGTTGGGAACCTATAGAGTAGAGAGAGAAAGAGAGGTAGAGGTATAGAAGTTGACAGTTTGGTTATTAAAGCTCTGCTTGAAGGATCATCCTCGGGAATGCAAAGGTTTGAGAGCACGTGATCTTTGATATTTCTTGCATATATGATCCCCACTATAAAGTAACTAAACTGGTTGCTATCCCCATGCTTTTTGAAAAATAACCAGAGGGATATTGTAATCGGCTCTCTGTTTGTTACTTACGAAATCTAAAGATTTCGTAAGTATATTGATCACTTCCGTCCTCTGTTTGTTTGTGTGTTTGTTTGTCGGCACAATAACTCGAACGGAAGAAGCTACCAATGTCAAATTACACCATATGATTCAGGAGGGTGATGGCTAGCGCTGATTAGATTTTGGTCAAAATCGGTCAAAGGTCAACGTCACAGTGAGGTCAAACATTCGATTTTTGATGGTTTGGTACAGAATTATCGTAGAAACTTCTGGTTTGCGTCGCTACCTTCTCTAGAGACAGCTTTTATTAGACAAGGTCGGAGGTCAAGTTGACGATTTCGTAAGTACCAGTCTATGACTGCTTGTTTGTTTGTCTATCTCACGCTATCTCCTCCTCAATGGTTGTGCAGAAATTCACCAACCTTACTTGGGAGATATGATCACAACATAGCAAGAAGGTGTGCGAGCAGTATCATTTTTGGCCCCACCCCCGGGATGGGGCCAAAGGGGCAAGTACCGAAGAATTAAATTGCGTGTATACTTTTAAAATGTTTTTTTAAAGGAACTTTGAATGTATTGTTGTGGTTTCTCACCACTCCAGCGTGCAAGCGACCGCTTTTAGCTAATCGCAGCCGCGCGCCCACCGGACGTGGCAAACCTAGTCGCAGCTTTCGGATCAACGCCGAAATCCAGCTACGGGTGTGTCTTTAATCACACTAAAAATCAGTCAACTGTTCTGTCTGCGCGCGACAGGGTCCGATCTCCGAATTGTCGATTTACCTAAGTATGCGCGCAGACCGAAATTCCGGGGATTTACACCTCAACGGGACCTGCTTGGAAACGAGCCGCTTAAGCAGCTCGCTCCGTTTGCGATTTGCCGAGCGGTGTATATCGCCAGGCCCCGCCGGATTCGATTACTTTATCGGCTATTTAAAAGCCAGCTAATATCCCAAACGCAATACGGCAGCTCAATCGAGGGAAAGGACGCAACAAACAGGTCACATTCACACAAGGACATTTATTTGTACACGTATGCATGCAAACACTTATGCAATCATGCAGTCAGTAAAGCATTGTAGGAACGAGCAAGATAAAGAACTACAACCGTTCTATTATTATGTACATATCCACTTAACAGTTCATTACTTGACTGACAAGGTTCCACGACATTCATACAAAGAAAAACCCCAGGGAAGGAAAGGGCAAGAACTGGACCTCGTGGGCCTTTTATAGTTCACGGAGCTGTGAAGAGTGCAGAAGCTCCGAGAGGCCGTGCTGGTTACCGGCCACCTTCGTGGTGACTCGCTGGTTGACCCTCGACGTTTCGTCGACACGGCAGTTGGCGCTGCTCGACTTGATTGGCCCAAGCCCCGCCGTGCGGCCTAGTGGTTCGGGCCTAGCCGACGACGCCTCTGAGGAATGAATGGGCCTTTGCTCTTTCGAGAGTTGATGCGCTTTTAAGAGCCCGTCCGTTCGTCAGCGTTGGCGATCTCTCTCCGGCTTTCTCCACCGACTCGCAGTTCTGCACGGCAGGCTTGGCTGCGCTCCGACGACCCCGACTGTCCTGCACTGGACTCGAACCTTGCCGGGCTGCTGGCTTCTTCCGACTCGACGCCAGCTTGACTCCACACTTCCACTCTCTGCAGCTCCCCGGCAGACTCCGAACCCCGACAGACTGCTTGCTTGGCGTTCAGCTCGCCTTTATATGGGGTCCGTGATTGAGTTTGATGTTTCACCTCTCACCCTTTACCTCTCGCTGGCTCCGCCCATTTTGATCTTTTGATCCGATTTCATCACGAAGCTCGGACATGCGCGGACGTGGTAGAAATCATCAGCCACGCAGACATTGCAGGAATCATCAGCCGTGGAAAGCGGACGTTGTAGAAATCATCAGCTCTTGCGTCTGTCGGCGGAGATGGCGCTCGTCTGTGGGATTCGCTGTGGGTGGCGAAAAGATGGCGGCGTTTGTGGAGATGAAGGTGAGGCGATGTTGTGGTTGCTCTGTGGTGGGGATGGCGTGGTTGTTGAGATAGTGGTTGTGGTTGGAGCTGTGGTGGGGATGGCGTGGTTGTTGAGAGGCGGTTGTGGTTGTTGAAGTAGTGGTTGTTCCAAAATAAAGATAGCAAAAGAATAATGGCTGACTCAAAGATCACAGCCCGGTTGCACGAATAAATCCCTGAGACATCGGTGGGGAAATCTAATCTGAACACACACTTATCGACATAACTGATCTCTGGGAAACCTGAATGGTGTTCTGTGAATTACCACAACCATAACAGTATGTATGTATGTATGTATGTATATGTGTATATGTACGTGTGTATATACCTTTCCAATTTATTTCAAAACAGCAAGGTGGGTGAGGGTAAACATATTACGTCCTCATTCGTACTGGTCTCTGCCATAAATAGAAAACGCAAGACTTAGCTTGGGGGTGATGATGATGCTTTTGAAGGGGGTGGGTGGAGTTTCGAAAGATGTGTATTGTGGATGTAGAATTTTTGATGGCTGTTCGATCATTGGGAGCACGACAAGGTCGCCTGCTGCATTGCCACGTAGAAGAAGGTTAAACGATCCATAGCCACCTTGATCCAGAGCAGATTTTCCCTGCTTGGACAGGAAGGTACGAGATTGCATCCTCTTCCAAAATAATCCTGTCTCTTTGGCGTTAAAAACCTGCTCTGACATTAATCCCTTCACCTCAATTTCTTCCATGAGCCATGGTTGAACTGGAACCTTCAGCCCCGGGTGCCTCGTGGAAACGTTGGTAAATTTGCAACGGTTTCTCCTGTCCACCGGTCCATTCAAAGTCCGAGTAAATCCACAATGGGTTCTCCCGTACATCTTCACTCAAAGGCATTTTTTTGTTTGGTCCTCGATCCAAACATGAAGCGCTTTTTTTCCGTCCTTTCATTATGAGGATTATCATCATGGGACTGGAATGAGCCTTTTGCGCTTTGCAGAGCGGAAACACTTGAACGGAGATGTGACTCAGATTTACACACAGTTGATTGATTTATCTGGTAATGGCGACCCACAGATTCGGCATTTTACTTCTTGCCGACATATCTCACAACTCTCTTTATTCGCACAGTCATAACCTTCCTCTGCCTTTTGGCACAATTTTATCCATCGTTTTTCATTTGGGGACCATTATTAACTGTTGTGTGTCTACTAGATCTTATAGATCTAGTATTACAGGATCTCTGTATGTCATTTCCTGTTCGATGACGATTCATTGTTAAATTTAGCTTCGTTAACTGCATGTTGGTCTGCTTACTACAATTAATGGTGCATGAGAAACAAGAAAAGGCTCGTCATGAGAGGTAATCATACAGGCGGATACAAACAATGACTCGTCTCGGCTCCAAAACCACGGGTTTACCATGATATCTGAGGGTTTACCGTATTGGTGTTTCATTGGAGCAGTCGGAAGAGAAGGAGTGGTGATAAAGTGATGTTTACAAGATTGTGTTCAGAAGAACCAATTGGAGGTGAAATTGTTTGGCTCTCACATAACGGATTGGAGGTGAAGAACAAATTCAAAGTTGGTGTTGTCCAAGTGGTCATGATCTGGAATATGGGTAGGGTGGTTTATAATTTGGTCCAAATCATTCAGAATGGAAAATGTAAGAGCTTCAAGTCCCCCAACATCCGTGTGGGAAGATTACAAGCACTCCCTGTGGTGTACATTGAAGTCTCATAAATAGAGGAATTCTGCTTGAGGGTGTTTGGATGTCATCGCCTCATGGCAGGAATTAAGATTGTCAAAGAAAGTTATAAAGTTGGTCGAGTTGGGAGAGCAGTAAGTGAAATTGAGAAAAATGGAGATGGTCGGGAGACAAATCTTAAGCCAGATGACATATATGCAATCAACGTTGAGGGACACATGAAATATGTAATGATTTTTTTGGATTTGACCCCCTGGTTCATGCCATAGGGCGTGAAGACTTCGGTTAACAGTGGTCAAAACAGCATTTTTCTTTTTTGACTCAAAATTTAATATCAGGTCATTGCTGGTAGAACTTTTTTCCATTTTTCAACTTTGCTTGAAGTGGTAACCATGGGGATTTATGATGGCATGCCATCAACTTCACTCAAGTTCATATTTTCCATCTGCTTGTTTTACTTTGTGTGTATTGACTGTTCTTTTAGAAACAATGCTCTCTCCTCTCCTCTCCTCTCCTCTCCTCTCCTCTCCTCTCCTCTCCTCTCCTCTCCTCTCTCTCTTTTGCAGTCTATTGTAGCGAGCAAAGCCAGCCAATTCACGGGCTGCTCTCAACACGATGCGCAAGAGTTCATGGCGTTCCTTTTGGATGGTCTCCACGAAGACCTGAACCGTGTGCGTGAGAAACTTTACACCCCGGTTCCAAACTCAGACAGTCGTCCTGATCAGGTAATTAGTTTCCACAAAATAAGCCATGAGAATACAAAAATCACACTGTGGTGAAAAATGACAGTGTGGATTTCTTTCCACCTTCAGTCAGACGTCAGGACTTGTCAGTTAGTTTGTGATATACTTGGGGCTAAAAACATGTCATGGCCCACCCTACAAGAAGGTGGTAGTAGTAGTAGTAGTAGTAGTAGTAGTAGTAGTAGTAGTAGTAGTAGTAGTAGTAGTAGTAGTAGTAGTAGTAGTAGTAGTAGTAGTAGTAGTCTCTCCTGAATAATGTTTAACTGATTAATTTAGTGACATACAGTTGATAAAATTGTCAGCCTTAAGTTTCAAAGGATAGCATTATAAGTACAATAGCTTTAATCGAAATGGTCTTGTGCTCAAGTGTGCTGATATGTACAGTCGTCTTCATTCATATGCAGCATAAGGCTGTGGGGTAGCATCATTGGTTGAGAGCACGGCTGTGCCGCTGATCGAATGCCCTCTGCTGCTTGAAGCAGGAATTTAGAATTTGGTCATAGTGCCGGCGATAGCTTGCCTACTCTTTGCGAAGGACGCGGTGGGATCTCTAGAATCCACCAACGAATGCCGACAGCCGGGATGCCCGTATAACATCAAGCCGAGGGACGGCGCACACATTTGTGAATCACCCCGCCTGTGAAACACCAGGATGGCAGTTTTTTGCTCGGTTGGGATTCAAACCAAGCTGTGTGTATCCTAGAGACAGCCTAGAGGTGAGTGTGTGTATCTCCAGGCCATCCTGTCAGCCCGATTATGTACAGTAGGTGAAGTTTATTGCTTGATGCAACTTGAGCCATGAGGAAAAGGAACGGTATTTAACCCTTGGACCCCAGCGGCCTTTTTACCAGCCGCTATTCAAACCTCCATACACCTGAGCAGCCGGATTTTTCTCCAGGGAGCCCAGGGTGGGGGAGCCGAAAGACGAGGAGCTCAGGGTTCAAAGGGTTAAGCCTGCATTGTTTATGCCTCCTAGAACCCGTTGCTGCGTTTGAGCCTGGGGTGCATCGAAGAATTCAATTCCTCTTGAAGAGTTTGAAGCATTTATTTAATATAGCATCAGCTGGAGGAAAGAGGAAATTTAGTAACAATAGCAAGCCACATGCTTCCTCCTCTTTCCTAATAATACATGCATCTTGAGTCCTTTTTATACTAAGCAAAGGGAGGGGTGAGATTGGGGGAAGATATCTGGTGGTGCTCAAGATAAGGTACTGCAGAGGCTAGTTTTTGTAGGAATTGGGAAGGTGTTCACTCAAAGCTTCCTGGCAGTGGTTATTCAGAGGTCAACTTGAACACAACAACTTTATGACCAAAAAGATAAGAGTTCAAAGGAGACATATGGTCATTATCAAAGCACACATTCCAATAACACTAGACTCCCGCTTCAAAGGGTTCAACCAGACTTTCGGGCACCAGCATATAATTATTTAATGAATGAGGATCCATTAATATTGAGTTTATATTTTAATAAGCTAAAGAGAATAATAGAAAATTATATTCTGCTGTATAAAGATTATTTGGAAGGCCTGTCTGCTTGCGGTAAGGGATTCTGATGTTTAATTGCAGGCTGATATCCTTCCAATACAGTAAAGAAATATAAGGCCATTTAACATGCAAATGGATACATGTATTGAACACAGATACTCATATCATAGATACTTTATACTATCATAGAACATAGATACTTTATGATATCATATACATATCATAGAACATAGATACTTTATGGACATACTCATAAAGCAGATAAATGTAATCCATCATGTTGGATTTGAATTGGATATTTCCCATTAAAGGGTTTTAGCAATACATTGTGTTGTTTGCTAAAAAAAACAAAAAAAAACTTTACTTCTCAAGTTAATTATCAATCAAGCTTAATTGAGCAACATTTTCTTTTATCATCATACTTAAATTCCATTAGGCTAATTTGTGGAGAAATATGACTCCACAGTTGTAACTGCTGAAATCTATCAATCTGGGTTCTTCCCAATATCTTTCTTCTTTGTTCCTTTCACACTTCCTTTTACCTCTTTACATTTCTCTTTATTCATTGTAATTATTGCTTTTTATCTTGCCAAAACAAAGTTTTTGCAAGATATGTTAGTCAGCTTGTATGTTTTTTTGTTTGTTTGTTTGTCTGAAATCACGTATAAAAAATTCTGCAGAGCACAGTTATCATTGGAAATTTTTGTAACTTCGCATATCAGAGGCCTATAGAGGTCCCTTTCAGCACATAAAATTTTGAAGGTCAAGGTCACTTTGTCGCAAATCAGGGGAGTCGACGAAACCCTTATTTTTTGAGTAATTTTGATCGGATCGTCTTCAAACTTCATGGGAATATAGTTCATGGTCTGGCGCTCAGCTGATTAATTTTTGGTGGCGATTGGCCTTGACCTTCATGGTTAACGCCGAAGGTCAAACATATTTGATCCCAAGATCAAATTTTCAAGTTTTAGGAACCATATCATGTAGTACCTCAAATTGAACACCTCAATGAGTGCTTTCTAGATATGTCAAGCTTGAGACATTATGACGTCATTTGGTGACGTTATGAAGCAAACGCATATTTTTCATGGTTACTCTGTAGAACGATTCTCATCGGAATCTCTCATAGGCAGATATTCCTCAAGGAGTCACTCCTGGTGGATAGCAGCTCTGTTCACCTCAGTGTGACCTTAAAGAAGTCACACGTGGTCACCTTTTGGCAAGATACGGGTCTTTTTTTCTTTTCTGTTATCTCTTTTACTCTTTATTTATCTTTCTTTCTCTATCTGTCCAGGGGATGTGAATTATTGCAGAATTTTTTTTCTGTAAGGCTCACTTGGCTGCACCTGGATGGGTTTGAAGGTAGAAGAGTAGTGGCTGAAACCAGAATCCTATCCAGGTTCTATCCAGGCTGAAACTTATCCAGGTTCCTCCTAATGACTTCACCTTTGCTCTTTACTTATTCGGGTTCCTCCTGATGACTCCAATGCAGTATTTGGTATTTTTTCTTCATATGGATTGACTCTAATGCATGGTGATGCAGGTTCTTCTTTGTATGCATATGTTCCATCGTGCTCCTGAATAGATGGTGGCAGATGAGGCCTGGAATCAGCACAAGCTGAGGAACGATTCCTTTATTGTGGACCTCTTTCAAGGCCAATACAAATCCAAGCTGGTGTGCCCTGTGTGTGCAAAGGTAAGCGAAACGGTAGAAACACATCTAATCCCTGCACCACCTGTCTCTCCACCCCTACCTTCTTTGAAATTTTACACAAACAGTAGTTACTTATTTAATGAAAAGCAAATGTAATTTTGGGCACAAGAGCACCAGTTTGTGTTTAACTCGCCAAGTGCGTTGATGTTTAGTTTGATATCATTCCAAACATTGTCAGTTGTGTTGATGATTGTTGCTAAACAATAGAAACGTCCTTAATTTCTGAATAATCCCTTTCGTTGATCTGTTTTACCCCATGTAAATTATAGCACACTTTCCATTTTGATTCCAATTTGTCCATTGATGATTTGGTACATCAAGTGAAGCAGAGAGTTCTTCATTGTCCTCTCAAGTGTTTCCCACCTTCGCACTTTCAGCATTTCAGAAACACTACTTTTCTGTTTATAATCATTCATACAGAAACAAGCGGCTTTCCTCGAGATAGCCTCAAGCTTATGTACGTCACCCTTATGGTATGGGTTCCATGCAGGGCTCGTGTACTCCAAAATTAGTCTAACTATTGTTGTGTACTCGCTTTGGATGCAACTCTTGTGAGTTATGCATCCCATCTTCGTTTGGTGTCTCTTTTGACTCCCAAGTATGTGTATGAGGATACTTCCTGTTCTTCTTTTGTAGTGCAGCACAAGGCTGTGGGGTGGCATCATTGGCGGAGGGTGCGGTTGCGCCGCTGATGCAATGCCCCCTGTAGGTTATGGCAGGAATTTGGAATTTGGCCATTGTGCCTGCGATGACTCAACGACTCTTCGCGAAGGACACCGTGGGATCTTTAATGTCCACCAACTAATACCAGCAGATGTGATGACCAGTTTGATGTCCGTCCGAGGGACGGCATACATATTGATGAATCGCACTGCCTGTGAAACACCGGAATAACGATTTATATCTGGGTCGGGATTCAAACCCAGGCTCGACAGCTTGGAGGCGAGTGTGCATTCCTCTTAGTCATCCTGCCAACCGATACTTCCTGTAGGAGATTGCCACAAAAGGTGTAATTCCTATTCTGTGGTTGGGTATTTTTGGAGATCCTCATCATGACACATTTGGTTGGGTTGAAGGACAATGACCATCTGTTTTGCCACTCCTCTAGTCTTCTCAGATCTTCTTAAAGTACCTGTCTTTCTTTGGAGTTGCTGAGGTGTAGATCACACAATCATCAGTAAACAGTGAAACTGTGCTACATAGTTTGTCTGGCTGGTTGTTTATATGGACAAGGAACTCAAATGGTCCAGTTGTAGTTCCCTGGTGAACTCTTGAGCATATCGGTGTTGATTCTTAGCAGGAGCTGTTACACAGTCTGACTGACTGACTGTTATTGAGGTAAGAAAGTATCTTATCCATCTGAGAATGCACCCTTGAATGCAGTATGCTTGTAGTTTGATGAGAAGTCTCTCGTGTGATACATTAGTGAAGGCTTTTCCAAAATCAAGGAAGGCTATATGGACACTTTCCCCCTTCTCAATGCAGCTAGTTATGTGTTGTTTCATCAATATGAATTGCTTATTGCGGACTGTTTGGCCTTGTCTACAAGTACGTCGTGCTCATCCTGGTTAGTGACACTCCTCTGTAGTTACCTGGATCAGCCTTTTCCCCACCTTTTTTATGCCTCTATTAATGAAGTCACCGGAGGCATTGTTTACAGGTCGTCCATCAGTCCGTCGATGCAGCCGTCATCGGTTTTCGTTACCGCCATAACTGAAGAACTGCTGAAGGGATCCAAGTCAAACTTGGTACATATTGTTGTGGTTCTCCGCCGTGCGGGCGACCGCTTTTAGCTAATTCGCGGCCGCACGTGCCCACCGACCGTGGCAATCCAGTCGTAGCTTTCGGATCAACGCCAAAATCCAGCTACGGGCGTGTTTTTTTTTTTAACCACACCGTAAATCAGCCAACTCTTCTGTCCACGCGCAACAGGGTTGATCGCCGAATTGTCGATTTACCTAAGTATTCGCGCAGACAGAAATTCCGGGGATTTACACCTCGACGGGACCCGTACGGACACGAGCCGCTTTAAGCAGCTCGCGCCGTTTGCGATTGCCGAGCGGTTTATTATCGCCAAGCCCCGACGGACTCTATTATCTTATCGGCTACTAAAAGCCAGCTATTATTCCGAACGCAATTACGGCAGCTCAATGGAGGAAGGGTCGCAACGAGCAAGTGTATATTCAAACAATGACATTTATTCACACGTATGCAGTCAATGAAGCAATGGGGATAAGGGACAAGACACGAGCAAAAAGACCTACAGCCTTTGTCTATTTATTATGTAATGTACAGGCACTTAACAGTTCTACTTAGTGGACAAGGCACCACAGACTTCCATGCAAAAACCCAGAAAGAAAAGAAAGAACAGGGCCCATATGCCTTTAATGTTCCGCGGAGCTGTGGAGACCGAAGGAGCTCCACGAGACCGTGCAGGTTACCTGCCACCCTCGTGGTGACTCGCTGGCGACCCTCGATGTCTCGTCGTCAACACGGCAGCTGGCGTGGCGGCAGCTCAGTTGGTCCAGGCCCAGCCATGCGGCCTGGTCAATCGGGCCTAGCCGACGACGCCTCAGAGGAGCGAACGGGCCTTGCTCTTTTAGAGTTGATGCTCTCTTCAGAGCCCGTTCACTCCTCAGCGTCGCTCGGACCGTCCCGGGGCCCGATCACCTCAGACCGTTATGTCGCTGGCTGGCGACTTCTCTCCGGCTGCCTCCACCGACCCACAATTCTGCACGGCACTGCAGGCTTGGCTGGACTCCAGGCTCCACTCCGACCTCAACCCCGACTTCCACTCCGAGCTCGACTCCGAACGAACTCAACCATGAACCCAGACTGGACCACGAACCCAGACTCCAGACGAACTTAACTCCCAGGGCCTCAGCCCCGCCTTTTATTGGGTTGGGGGGGGGGTGTTTGTTCTTTCACCTCTGACCCTTCACCCCCTGCTGGCTCCACCCCTTTTGTCATTTTGATCCGATCTTGTTGTCCTGACGCGGACAAAGCGGACGCGGACAAAGCGGACGTGGCCCTCACCCCAACGAGGGAGTCCTCGCGTCTGTCGGCGGAAATGCCGTTCGTTTGTGGAATGCCGTTGCTGGCGAAAAGATGGCGGCGTTTGTGGAGATGAAGGTGAGGTGACGTTGTTCGTTTGTTGAAGGTGGTGAGGAGATGTTGTTGGTTAAGGTGGTGAGGAGATTTTGGCGGTTGTGGCGACGGTGGTAAGGAGATGTTGGCAGTTGTGGCGAAGGTGGTGAGATGTTTAAAGTAACGATAGGAAAGAATAACACTACCTCTAAGATGCACAGCCCGGCTCACGAATAAATCCCGTTAGACATCGGTGGGGAAATCTATCTGGACACACACTTATCGACATAACTGATCTTCGGGGAACCTGAATGGTGATCTGTGAATTTCCACAACCGTAACAATATATTATAATGACATAAGGATGAACTGATTATATTTTGGTGTGAAAAGGTCAAAGGTCAGAGTCCATTATAGATTGTCGGTACCGCGATACCTTGAGAACGTCTGAAGGGATCTACCGTAAGTCAAACTTGGTGCAAGTACGTATAATGATGTATACATAAACTGATTAGATTATGGGGTCAAGAGGTCAAAGGTCAAATGTCATGTGAGGTAAAAATGTGATATTTGAATCAAACTTAGTACAGGTATGTATAATGATGTAATAATGTGGGTGGAGGCACATCTGTCGACGTCGCGATGTCGAAGAGTGCAGTTCTGGTTGTATACAGAGTCGAGGCTCGTGGAAGAGCGAGAACACAAGGGATCAGTCCACAACATAACAAAAGGAACAGCAGGAAGAGGAGGAGGAAATGCTAACAGCAGGGCTGAGGGACAAAATAGACAGAGACAGACAAACAAGGGATGCAGGTAACATCAAGCTGAGCAAGGTGTGAGACAAGGGGTGCCAGTCCAAAGGGGCGAGCAGTATTCCATCAAGCTGTGGATGAAAGTCTTGTTGGTAGATGTGAGTTCAGGTGTGCCTTACATGACAGAGAATGCCCAGTTGGTGACTGGCTTTGGAGGCCAAGTTTGAAATGTGGTTTGACAAGAAAATCATGGCTGAGAGCGAGACCCAAGAGTTTGAGTGACTGGACTTCTTCGAGAGGGTTATTGAGAAAGTAGATGGGAGGGTTTGGTGTGCGTGCGTGCGTGCGTTTTGTCAGGATTGAAAGACTTATTTCAAGTGTTTGACTAGTTTGTGAAAATTTTCAAGGTCTAAAGAGAGGGAAGTGGCTGCTGCCTATCTGTCTGAAGGATGAGGGAGGTCATGGCAGAGGTTGGGGTCATCAGAAAATCGATAAAGGGGATTTTCCAGAGAGATTATTTGTGAAGAATAGGACTGGGCCCAAAACACTGCCTTGTGGCACTCCAGTCTTGAGGCAGAGGAGATAAAAGGATTCCATTGAGAGCTACATGTTTGCTACGAGAGTGGAGGAAGTCATTAACCCAAAAGATGGGGCAGATGTTGGCCCCTTCTTGAAGATGGGGCAGATGTTGGCTTTTCTCCACTGGTAAGGTTTGTATCGCTTCTCCATTGATGACTGATGTTTGTTTATCAGGATGGGTGTTACTTCTGGTACTATTATCTTTTGGACCCATGGCGGTATGCCTTCAGAGCCAGGTGCTTTTCTGGAGTTGAGGATATTTAGCTGCTTCATCACACCAGCTTTACTGACAAACCAAGGCCTACATATTCAGGAGGTCATATCCTTTCAGTGTTTGAATAATTTATGTTTTCAGTGGTGAAATTTCTTGAGAACTCGTTGCTCAATGTTCCAACTGTCTCACTATCTAGACTATGATCTTATTATTGACTTTGAGGTCGGTGATGTTGGTGTCTTGTCTCCTTCAAGTTCCACTGAAATAGAGCTTCATGTTTGGTTTAATGAATAAATTTGGTTTCTCTAAACATTTATCATCATTGTTTTCTTGAATAGAAACTTTGAAACAAAAACTCCAGTGTATTTTAGATGCCTCCAAAATCCTTCGCTGGTACCACCCACCCACGCTCTCTCGGAAAGGATCGTGTTGCAAACCCTCCCATCTACTTTCTCAATAACCCTCTCGAAGAAGTCCAGTCACTCATACTCTTGGGTCTCCCTCGTAACCCTCCCAAAAATATCATGTGACCTTCTTACATCCTCTCCAGAACGCTCTTACATTTGGAAGTGTATCGTGGTAGAACTGCATAGCACCTGTAAAATAACACGTCATGCTTAATACAAACGAACTCTAATCCTAACAAAAATAATGTAGAAGTGGGGGTGGGGGATCTCTCGTAAGTGTAGTATGTTCCGTGTAATTCACGTGGCATAGATTTGTTTTGTAAACGGGGAAAATGTTAGAGTAAGTCATCTTGTTACATGTGACGCTGAGGAGGCAGCGTATTTATTTTTCTGACAGGATAGCTCGGAATAACATAAATCTTCTATGCAGGTGAGGCCAGGTGATGAATTGGGCACAAAAGTTCACGAGAAAGCACTACTAACTTTAAAAGGACACCAATATATACTGTCGGCACTTGTGTGCAAGCCATGGTGGCAAGATGCGCTGTAGGGAACGGAAGGGGTAGAATATATTTTGCTTATTGGAGCCATCCTGCGGGGTGGGACGGCCCTGAGGATGGTACCTCCCACAAGCAAGCGGCAGCCAATGATGGGACCTGCCACAGGCGAAGGTGGTCCAAGAGGGCTGTCTGCGGATGCACGTAACGGAAGTTGGAAGTGGGACCTTGGAGAAGAAGATCATTCTGTCTCTCGCTTTTTGTCTTGTTGGCTTTCTTTGTCTCCGGCTCTGCTTCGTCATCAGAACATAGAGGACCGCTCTCTCTTGAAATGTAGAAGCTGCCTCACAATCCTTCCCCTTCACTGCATCACTTTGGCCATCCTTCCTGTCCCCGAGCTGCACCATCACCCTGCACACCATCTGCTTCATTCCTGTTAAGTCCTCGCCTTCTTTCTTCATTGTTTAGTCTGAGTGTGGTCTTTGGTGCTTCGAGGGGTTAGGTTTATTTATTTCTTCATCACTGTAAATACGTTTGCGTGTCCCCACATCCAGATTTGTCTGTTGACTCGCTTGGTTTGTTCTGTTCCCCGCATTCCGTCCACCTCTTCTCCCCATATCTTTCTATTATAAATAAACCATGGCTTTACATTGGGTGACTTAGGGTTAAGTTGTAACAACACAGTTGAGTTTAGAACCTTTCTCCCATTTGCAGATTAAACATCTTGTTACGGAAGCATATTGCATTTATGAGCTTATGACGTGACAATGTAAAGGAAATTGAAAGGGAAAGCTCGAGTGTCTTGTGTAACGTTGGCCTTCCTTTACACTCTGGGTATGGTTGTACTGACAGAAACACAACAATAGAGGTTGCAGGTCTACCTTCCTGCGAGTAAAAGTACAATCATGATTAAGGGAATTTTCTTTTTAAATTCGTATGCAGCCTGTGGCTACTTGGCTGCATCATTTTTCTGAGGGCACGGCTGTGCACTGATGCAATGCCTCTGTTACCAGCACGCTGGTACTCATTTTGCTGACCTTGAAAGGATGACTGTCTGAGTCAACCCACCTGGTGTTAATTCAATTGCCAATAGGGGCTCAAACTCAGGACCCTATGGTCCCAAGCCAGCCTCCATAGGCCTAAGTCACATTTGCTCTACGGCTAGGATACGGCAGCCGTACCCCCCCTGAATTGACAGAAACGTGCGGCGGCCGCAGAGTTTCTGAGGTGGCCTCAGGGTGGCCCTACGCCGTATGGCGATATTTTACAGGCCGTAGGGGTCGCCGTGGAATTAAAGCGCGGAGTTATAACTTTTTTCATTTCTACGTTGGCCGCAGCAATTCGACAAGCCAAGCTGTGACGTAGATGTGTTCCACGTCGACCGTACGTAGGGCCTGCGGTGGGCTTGCGTTATTCGTGCGGCTGCCGGAGGCTCTTATCAATGAAAAATGAATTTTGCCAACCCCCCAAAAAAATTACGGCGGCCGTACCATTTCCACGGTCGCCGTAGGGTAGTCCTAAGGCGTCCCTGTGTTCAATGTACAAAATGTGTTCGGCCTTGCAGTCTGTGTGACTACCTGTGGGCAACGCAGGGTCGACGCACGGTTCCCCTACGCCTGCCGTGCGTCCTACGTACGGCCTCTGTGGCAGTCTGCATCGACCGTGCGTCCACCGTGCGCTACCGCTAGAGATCAGAGTATAGGTGTTTGCCTATACGGTACTCCGAACTGGTATATTCAGTTATATATATATATATATATATATATATATATATATATATATATATATATATATATATATATATATATATTGTTACGTTTGAGGGGGGGTATGCATTCAAAGGGTAATTAGGATGTTTAATTAGGTATGCCATGCTGTTCGAGTTTACCAGGATCTCGATGTAATAAGTCGCAATCCAGTGGTGATAAGTTGTCTCGTAAATGTTCATTTCTTCAAGGGGGGAGATGATAATTGTCACGTAATTAGATAGGGACACGGGATAGGGTAAGTGTGTCTGCGTAAACCCCTTTTTGGTATTCTCTGGAGACTGGCCGTGACGTCACAGGACAGTGCAGCGGATGGCTCCGCCCCGTGATCATGATTGGCGGAAGGCGATGGCGGTGGGCCAATAAACGGCTCGATTGAAGTGACGAGGACAGAAGGATAAAAAGGTTCTGTTCGGGGTCGAAAAGGAAGAAGAAGTTTACAACCAGAACGATCGTGTTTTTTTGGTGTGGAAGCTGTGGCGGCAGAGAGCGTCCTGGTTGCTGTGCTGAGTCGATCGTGCTTTTGATCGTGTCTGGGAGCCTTGCCGAGCCTCGTTCCTCGCCTCGGTTGGCTCTGGGGTTCTGCTGACTCGGAGTACGGGGTCGGGCAGCGGGCGGACCTGCCTCCCTCTCCTGCTCGCGGCTTGGCGGGGGAGCTGGTTCCCTGGCGGCTGTGGGCGGACTTGGGCCAGGACCAGGAGGTCGACAGCACCGCGGTTTCTGCTGCCCCCCCCCCTGGCGAGAGCAAGGCCGGCTCGTCCGGCGCCGATCCAGGGACAGTTGCGTCCACACCACGGTCCAGCCTGACCACCAGAGATAGCTACGTTTTGTGTGTGTGTGTGTGTGTGTGTGTGTGTGTGTGTGTGTGTGTGTGTGTGTGTGTGTGTTTGTGTTTGGCGCCTTAGAGGGATTGAGAACTGTATATTCATTGGAATTGTCTGTGTTTTTCCCCACTCCCGATCCCACACCATCCCGTCGAATCGCCCCGGATCCCTCTTCTTGCTGAGTCTTGTTATTTCTGGTAATTATAAAAAAAACAAATAAACATCATCAACTCAGTGAAAAGTGACTCGTGCCACCTTCCTCGTCCCGTTTGCGGTAGAGCGATTAGAACCGCCATGTTTGGGTTATAAACAAATAAATCCCCTCCATCGTTTCGGCTCATTCTACGTTGGCGGGACTGTTCAAGTCCCGTGGACGTCACAATATTATAGTTATAGTATATTCAGTTATATATATACTGGTATATTCTGAACTGTTATATTTTTATTTCAGTAAAAAAAAACTGGTATATATACCCACTCGTTACTGTCCGTCTGGCCGCACGTTCGCCTTAGGGCCCCCCTGCGGTCACCTTGAGGCTACCTTGCGTCTGCCTTAAATTCTATGGCCGCCGCAGGGACGCCCTCAGGTCACTGTGCGACATCAAATCAAAGACCGAACGGCACTCCCACGTTTTCGGTCTCCACAATTTCTAAATACCCTGTGCGGCTCCCCGAAAAATAAAAACATATGTGACTGCTGCATTGCGTGACCGTGGAAATACTGTGGCCGCCCTATAATTACTAGTGGCCGTAGATTTTGTAGACCCTACGGCCGCCATGCCAAATGCGACTTAGGCCTTACTGTAACCGCTAAGCCAACACCAGGTCTAATTGAGGGAATAAAGAGGGTGGATAGAAGGTGGATGAACTGTTGGAAGAGATTGTTATGCAATGAAAAGGAAGACCAAAAAGGAACCCGAAGAAGCAAAGAGCAAAGATGGAGTCATCAGGTTTCAACCGCTACTCCACAACCCTCACACCCATTCAGGCGCTGTTAGAGCTTGACGGGGAGATTGATGGGGACGAATGAGGAAAATGAGCTTGACTGGTAGATTGGTAAAAAGCCAGCTGAGGTGGGCTGGTCACGTTTAGCGGATGGGGGGGGGGGGTGGAGAGAATGGCAAAGAGAGAAGTTATGTTGAGGAAAAGAGGTAGACCACAGTTGAGATGGGAAGAGTGCATGAAGAGAGATATCAATAATTTGGTGGTGGTTAGAGAGTTGGCTGAGGACAGAGGGAAGTGGAGTATTGTGTGCAACGCAGGGCAGAAGATTGGTACTGTTGGACCTCACCACTTATAAATTGAAGAGAAGGAGAAGAAGGAGATTTGTTTAGACCCTTCCCAATGCAGTAGTGCCTTGCAAGTGCCGACCTCTCGAATGTCGAATTCACTCGTGACCGATGTACCTTTTTACATCAATTAAATATTCGCTCATGCATGGATGGTTGGAATGTGAACGATTTGCGACTTTCCATGATGCCTTTACGACTTTGTTTTAACAGCTCTAAGTTCCAACGCAGTGATCATCAATCGTCACACCCTCGTTTTCCCGCCCTCCCTCATTCTCCCTCATTCTCCCTCATTCTCCCTCATTCTCCCTCATTCTCCCTCATTCTCCCTCATTCTCCCTCATTCTTCCTCATTCCTTTCCTGCCTCCCAGGTAATGGAAGCTGACGGCATGTAAGCATTTTACAGCCATATACGTGTCTTGACACGCGTTGACTAAGCGCGCGCGCACACACACACACACACACACACACACACACACACACACACACACACACACACACACACACACACACACACACACACACACACACACACACACACACACACACACACACACACACGACCCTTTCGACTCTCCGTTTCCATTTTGTTTTCCATGATCAGTGTGACCTGAATTTTTACCGGCTACGTTTACAAATACATCGGTGTGACCACCAGTGTTACCGGCATTCATCCGTCATATTTAATCAATAATGTTGAGATTTTCTCAAGTGCTTTGATACTCGTTTTAATTGTAGTTTATATATACAGTTATCATACTTGCATATTTTTATTTCAGCGAGGTCTTCTGAAATCTAACCTCTAAAATATGCGGTGCTTTACTGTACATATGTGGACAATAAGGGTCTGAACTAAACCCTTTACGGGGTTCGCATAATCCTTGAATCTCCTTGAAATTCCTGGAAAAATGAAAAGAGCATTTTCAAGTCCTGGAAATCTTGTTCAAGGCCTTGAAACTCCTGGAAAAATCGTGAAAGTTGCCCATATATAAATAATCTGCCATGTCCTGTCGGAATTGTTAATTCTGCCGATCTAAGAGACCTTTACCAATTTTAATCTCCCCCAGCGATTAATCATTAAAGCCATGCCAAAATGGTTTCTTAAGGCCGGTCACACCTTGACGTTTTAGCCAGCGATGGCAACGTATTAAAATGTATGTAAAACGCTGGCTGACGTTGAACTTTTGATGTTTTTTTTTTAAGATTCGGACGTATTCATAACGAGTTGGTCGTATGCATAACATATTAGTAATGGACACAGAACATTTCGTTGTGTTATAGATAACTTATACCAACGAATGCTGAACCTGTTGTTGGCCTACACAACCTATGCCCAACGATAGTCTAACTTAGGCATAGCGCGTTGCACGCATCGCCGACGATGTCGTGACGTAGCCTATTAAAAGGCTGACGCACAACGATTCGAATCATAACTGCCGTAGAAATGGAAGTGACAACATCGCGGTCACACCTTGGCGATCTTGCCAGCATATGCCGACCTAAGAAAAATGTGTCTAAAACGTTGGGGCACGTCAAATACGGTATGAGTAAGTTTGGTATACGTGAGTAGAACGCTAAAGTATGCTATCATACGTCGTAGTAAGTAGAGTACGTCAAGAAATTTTAAACATGTTCAAAATTTTACGACGTACTCGGCGTATGACACACGTTCCGCATGCGATGGGGATAAGTTTTACACACGATATGTGGACGCTTACACACGTCCACAAACGCTACTTATAAGCTACTCATAAGTCGAAACATGTCGCGGTAATGTCTTTTTTACGCGAAACTTATTTCTAACTTATGTTTGACATGCTTTGAACCAATTCTTTACGTAGTCCCAACACACATCGACGTATGTAGACGTATTCCAATGACGTCATCCGGTCGACAAAAAAAAAAAAATGAATGTGTTTCTAGCTTACAACTGCCATATAAAGACGTGTTCCCAGCGGTTTTGGGAATTGGTATATAAAAGGGGAACCCAACAGTGTTTTCGAGTTCCTTTTTGAGTCGATGTCCATGTCAGCGGTAACAGTATTAGTATTAGTATTAGTATTAGTATTAGTAGTATTTTGTTCATGTTGGCAGTAGTAGGTGAGTGTGAGGGGGAGGGTGTGGGTTATGATGGATCGTCCTTGCGTCCGCGTGTCCACGGGTAGGTTCATAGGCTGCCACTCAATGATTTAAATGGCTGCATCTCCACGATTGAAAGTAGACGCTTGCGCTCAACAATTGGATTTTTTTTACACTCAACGACTTTTAAAAGGTACCACTCACCTATTTTCTTTCTTTACAATGAACGATTTAAATTGCTGTCACTCGCCTTTGTTTTTTGACGCTGGCGCTCGGAAATTTTAATCGTTTCTATTGAACGTGCTAAATCGCTCAAACCCCACTATTGAAAGTAGACGCTTGCGCTCAACAATTGGATTTTTTTTTTTACACTCAACGACTTTTAAACGGTACCATTCAACTATTTTCATTGTTTACAATGAACGATTTAAATTGCTGTCACTCGCCTTTGTTTTTTGACGCTGGGGTTTGGAAATTTTAAGCGTTTCTTCTGAACGTGTTAAAACGCTCAAACTCGACTATTTTAAATAGACGCTGCCGATGGACAATTGGAATCATAGCCAAGCTAGACATCGAAGTGTGAACATCCTCGTCATGCCGAAGAAAAGTTTGAAGAATGCTGCAAATAAGTGTCCTGGCCGTGGCCGTGGACGCTGACGCAAGGACGATCCATTATACCGACGTCTTTCAGCCTATGAGTAACTTAAAAGTAACGTCTGTCGATGTGTGGCAATGATCGCGTAACGTGCCAACAACACGTTAATCATAGGTTAGAAATAAGTTTTGGGTACGCTAAACATTACCTCGGCGTGTCTCAACTTATGATTAACTTACAAGTAGCATGTGTTGACGTCTGTCAATGATCGCAGACCGTGCATACAACTTGTGGCCAGCATAGCGGAACGTGTGAGTCATACGCCGGCATACGTCGTGAAATTTCAAGCATGAAAAAATTTGAGGACAACCGAAAAGTACAACGTTTAAAGCCAACGTACAACGACGTATGGCAGTGTTTTTCAGCGTGCTCTCAATGTTATCAAAACTTACCCATAACGTATTCAACGTGTGCCAGCGTTTTAGAAAAAAAATTCAAAAATCGGCATACGTTGGCTAAAACGTCAAGGTGTGACCGGGCCTTTAGTCTGGTCAGTCTGGAGAGCAGAGCCATGGAGCTAATCCTAATCCTCTGTCAATGGATTGATAGCATGGTGCTAATTTAGCTGATAAATTATTCCTGAGTTAATCCCCTCTCATGTTCTTCTATTCCATGTGCTCCTAATTATGTGTTCATGACCTCTGACGATTATCCATTCAGACCAATAATATTTGAGGACCCCTACTAGGGCCTTACACTTTTTTGACTTTATTCATAAAATTGTAAATCAGCAGTGCCACTGCTGTGCAGGTGTTAACCGAGACACGTAGACAGCACGTACAGTACTGTACTGTAGTTATCTCCGCATCAACCCTGCGTGTTCCGTGGAATTGTAATAAATTCCTTTGTTTTTGGTTATTATTGCCATTAATGATTTCTAACCATGGCTTCCAAGAGGAAAACTGTTGCTAGTGATGAACCAGCTGCAAAACGGTCGAGGAATTCTCATTGAAATGAGAGCGAGAGATGAACCTTCAGAGTTTAGGCTTTATTCCATTTGATTGGAGCCGCTTCTGTGGACACACCAGGAAATACAGGTTCAGCTAGGAGTACATAAGCAGAAACGTATACATGTGCAGTTAACCATTGCAGACTAATCCGCGTAAGCACGGAGTTCGATATAATCTCCATTCTCACCAGTCAATGAGCACCTTCAGTTAACGAGCATCAAGTGGACAGCCGATGTCAATAGCAATGCCCCGGGGACAATCACTCGTGCCGCAGAGAGACATCCCCTTATACGCGAGACGCACAACATGTGATCCCGCGTCATGTCCCTTGATTCACGTTAATTCACCACATTCTCCTCACCTTTAAAATGTAACTAGGGGCCCATCTTACACACCATGATTGCTTTAGCTCTATAGGAGTATACATTTCAAGCAACGCGGACTAATAGATCTACAGGAGCATACATGCCAAGCAGTGATTATTTTGAGTTGTAGGAGCATGGAAATGAGCATCGATATATGATATAATGGGCATATAGGAGCATGAGCAGCGAGAATGCCGATAATCCCCTTTACAGATTGAGTCGTCGAGGGGGCCTTATTCGTCGACCTCTCCGGGAGTAAACGGCAGTTTCACTTGAGGGAGACTCCCGATCCTCTTGGTGAGCCTCGACTTGTGCCGGAGATGACTCCTCGATCGCTCTCGGGGGGAACACGGCAGCCCCGTCGCCTGGCGGAGTTCCTGGGGGGGAAATGTCAGAAGGAGGAGAGCCAGGAGGTGGTGTACCGGCGGGAGGAGTACCGGCGGGAGCCAGATGGCGAACCGACACAGTGGTCTCCCTGCCATCCGGGAGCCTGACATGAGCATACTCTGGATTAGTGTCAATGAGTTCGACCCCCTCCACCAGCGGTTCATACTTGCTTTGTCGTACCGGGCGTTTCATGAACACTGTACCGGGGTGGGTCAGCCAGTTGGGCACCGTTTGACTGTCAACATAACGTCGTTGGTGAGTAAACATACGTTCGTGAGGAGTGGCATTTGTGGACGTGCAGAGCAAAGAGCGTATGGAATTCATTGCGTCAGGAAGAGCAACCTCCCATCGCTCGGGGCCCAGTCCTCTCGATTTCAGCGCCAGAGTTATGGCTTTCCAAATAACTCCATTATACCTTTCCACCTGCCCGTTCCCCTGTGGGTTGTAACCCGTCGTTCGACTAGTTGCTATGCCGTGCTCTAATAGGAATTGTTTTAGCCCGGCCGACATGAAACACGGCCCTCTGTCTGAATGTATGTACGAAGGTCTCCCAAACATAGCGAAGACGTCAGACAGACATTTTACGACAGTGCCCGAGGTCATATCCGAGCACGGAAACGCGAAAGGGAACCTTGAATATTCATCAACAACGGTGAATATGTATCTGTTGTCTGTCTCGGTGGGCAGGGGCCCTTTGAAGTCGATGTTTAGTCTCTCGAAGGGGGAAGTAGCCTTGATCAGTCTGCCAGATGCCGCGCCAAAGAATCTGGGTTTTAGTTCAGCACAAACAGGGCATGAAGCATTCATTTGTTTAATATCTTCAACAGAATAGGGAAGATTTTGTCTGCGTACGAAATGTGCCATCCTGGTTACCCCTGGGTGGCACAGAGACACATGGAGGTCTTGCAAAGCCTGACTGATTGTTGCCGAACTGTAGACCCGGGAGAAGGTATCTGCAGCAGGGTTTTCCTTCCCGGGCCGGTAAACAATGTCGTACCTGTAGCAGGCTAGGTCTATCCGCCATCTCATAATTTTTTCATTCTTAATTTTCCCGTTATTTTTCCCATCAAACATGAAAGCCACGGATCGTTGGTCCGTAACGAGCGTGAAGTGGTTTCCCAGTAAATAATGTCTCCATTTACGCAGCGCTTCGACGATGGCGTACGCCTCCTTCTCTATTGCCGAGTGTCTCTGCTCGCTTCTAGAGAGAGTTCTCGAGAAGAAAGCGACCGGCCGCCCAGACTGATTAAGTGTTGCAGCTATGGCGTGATTTGAAGCGTCGGTTTCCACCACGAAGGGCACCGAGCTGTCGATCGATAAAACCACGGACTTACTGATATCATCCTTGAGATCGTGGAAAGCTTTCACGACAGCGGCATCTGGTGGAAAGTTTTTGCAATGCACTAGGGGATATATTTTCTCGGAGTATTGCGAAATCCATCTTGCATAGTAAGCGAACATCCCGATCACCCAGCGCATTGTCTGCAAGTCCTGAGGTGGTGGAAGCTCACGGAGCGGGCGCAATCGCTCAGGATCAGGCTTAATTGTGCCGTTGGCTATCGTGTAGCCGAGAAGGTCAATTGACCTTGCCGAGAATACGCATTTCTCGTAGTTGAGAGTCAGATTATATTTTCCAGCAATGCTCAAGAATCTGTCCAGATTCCTATCATGTTCCCTCTGATCCCTACCGCACACTGTGACATTATCCACGTAAACAAAAGTGTCTTCGAGGTTTTCATCTGAGATGATGTCGTCCATAACCCGTTGGAAGCAAGCTACTCCATTCGTGACACCGAATGGTATCCTTCTGAACTGGTAGAGGCGCCGCCCTGCCTGGAATGCAGTGTACGGTTTGTCTTCCTCTCGGATGGGAATTTGATGATAGGCGCTTCGCAAGTCGATGGTACTGAATACCTTATAATTGGCCACGCGTTCGACCATCTCATCTATGCGCGGCAGGGGGTAGGCGTCGAGTTGGGTGAAGCGATTGACCGTTTGGGAATAATCGACAACCATCCGTCTCTTATGGTTCTGACTGCTGGTCACTAACACCTGTGCGCGCCATGGCGAATCGCTCGGTTCTATAATTCCCTCCTCCAGTAATCGCTTGGTTTCTGAAGTGATGAAATTCATGTCAGCAGTGGTATATCGCCGCGATTTGATCGCTATCGGTTTGCAGACCGGCGACAAGTTAGCGAACAGCTGGGGGACGTCACCTCCGCGGTGGTCAGCGCATTTAAAATTAGACGAGGCTTGCTTCCTCCAAAGGGTATTTCGATGCTCGTGTGCTGCTTGAGGACATTATGACCCAGAATTACGTCTGCGCACAAATCACGAAGCACCAGCACCTTTACATCCCGATGCGTGTACCCTTTTACGTCCAATTCAACATTGCAGTACCCTCGTACGCGGGATTGTAGTGAGGTGGCGGCCATGCATACCGTATTGTCAGTCGGGTGGATTACCCATTTCCTGCCCTTCACTAGCGAGCTGTTGACGAAACTTTCAGAGCTACCGGTATCAATCAGTGCCTCAGCCATATGCCCGTTAATTCGCACGTTGATGATAGCCTTGGATAGATTCCCCGGAGAGGCTGCAGTCAATTTATTTTGCGAGTAGAGAGCCGCAGAAGTGGGTTTATTCCTCCTTGGAGTAGATTTACATACCCTGGCATAATGCCCTTTCTTGTCGCAATTCATGCATGTGGCATCTCTGGCTGGACATTTTTGACGAGGATGCCTTTTGTACCCACAAAAGAAGCATTTACCGACCGGAGCAGTTGCTGAGGAGTTTGACGAGGTCTGGGTATCCGGCTCCTCGGGTGTTTCTCCATCCCTCATGTCTGGCTGAGTCTGTGCCAGTGGGGTTCCTTGGGTTCCCATCGTAGCAGCGTTCATGAGCAGCATCGGTGTCCCAAATGACTCAGATTGCTGCTGAGCCGTATCCATCGCTCGAGCCTGATCGACTACCTTGTCAAGAGTGGGTTGCGCTTTCTCTAGTAAGCGTTGCCGTATGTGGGCTGATCTGAGTCCTTGGATGAATGCCTCCCGTGTCGCTTCCTTTCGGTGTTCCTCGGCGCTTACGGCCCGGAAGCTGCAGTCTTTTCCCAGCTGATTCAGAGCTTGCAGGAACTGATCGATTGTCTCCCCGGCTGCTTGCTTGCGTGTGTTGAGAAGATGTCGTATGTATACCTCGTTCTTGGGCTTCACGTAGAGCGCCTGCAGTACGTCAATCGCTGCTTCGTAAGTGTCGCACCCCGAGAAGAGCCTGTATACGCCGGGCGAGACATGATTCACGAGAGCGGCAAATTTGTCAGCTCCCTCCGCGATGATGGTCAGATAGTGTGAGAAGGAGCAGAACCAATGTGACCATTTCATTTCTGCGTCAGTCGTGTTTGGGTCTGCGTCGAACCTCTCTGGTTTGTAGATCTTGTCCATCTTTGGTTGAGAGAGCCGAGAAAATCAAATGGAATAAATTGAAATGAGAGCGAGAGATGAACCTTCAGAGTTTAGGCTTTATTCCATTTGATTGGAGCCGCTTCTGTGGACACACCAGGAAATACAGGTTCAGCTAGGAGTACATAAGCAGAAACGTATACATGTGCAGTTAACCATTGCAGACTAATCCGCGTAAGCACGGAGTTCGATATAATCTCCATTCTCACCAGTCAATGAGCACCTTCAGTTAACGAGCATCAAGTGGACAGCCGATGTCAATAGCAATGCCCCGGGGACAATCACTCGTGCCGCAGAGAGACATCCCCTTATACGCGAGACGCACAACATGTGATCCCGCGTCATGTCCCTTGATTCACGTTAATTCACCACAGTAGACAGCACGTACAGTACTGTACTGTAGTTATCTCCGCATCAACCCTGCGTGTTCCGTGGAATTGTAATAAATTCCTTTGTTTTTGGTTATTATTGCCATTAATGATTTCTAACCATGGCTTCCAAGAGAAAAACTGTTGCTAGTGATGAACCAGCTGCAAAACGGTCGAGGAAATCATAGAAAGTGGAGGTTTTAGTTAAGCTTTGTCGAGGCGATGGAGCACAGCGTCACTGGGCAGACATTGTCATTAAGAGTCCAGTATCTGCAAAGTAAAGAAACGGGCAGAAAACATATTGGGTAGTGAATGCTCTGCTTTTGCGAGTGAGGGTGATTCCGGTAAACCACTTCAACACATGATGGGTGACTTTATAGGTGAGAGGAAATGTAGAACGTAACATGCCTGGCTCATGTAAAACATGCCTCCCCTCATGTAAAACATGCCTGGCTTCCCGAAAAACAGCGCAGCTTTCCAGTGCTTACTGCAGCATAATCGTCACAATAATATTTAATATCATTGAAACGAATAATGATGTTCAGTTATTGTTGTATTTCTCACAATTCATTGCAAACACACTAAAAAAGCTTTTCCACAATTTTAATGGCAGTGGACCTTTGACTTCTTGATGAAGGACCAAAAAGGCCTTGGTATTATCACTGATTGTTGTTTTGTGCTTGTTTATAATTTAATCTGCTTTTTCTCTGTTGATCCCCCCCTCCTTACTTCTTCACAAAAACCCCTTGTATTATTCCGATTTATCTGCATTCCCTAATTTCTTGGCTCTGGTATACATTCTTTGCCTCTTTCTACACAGTTTCCTTTGTGACCGGTTAAAGTGTGTCTGTGCCTGCCATTTGTTAATAGTTTCACTTTTTTTTTCCATTCAAATAGACAATTTTGAAAAACCAGCAACCTTTCCAAAAAACGAAGACTGCACTTCAACAAAATGGTTAGCCTGGACAATTTCATTGTGTACCCCAAAGTGCACAACCTGGTGTTGGCTCAATGGTTAGGGTGGCGAGCTTTGGATCCCACTCGGCTGTTGAATTAATACCAGGTGGGGTTAACTCGACCTGTCATCCTTCCGAGGTCGGCAAAATGAGTGCCAGCATGCTGGTATCCTGTGTCGGAGTGGCAACCCGTCCAGGATTGTGCCCAATAGCCAAGGAGACTGCTTAAGCAGCACCAACGCTTTGCACAGAGTATGGTTCCAATCTCCTCCTCCTCCCAAAATACCGTGTCACGTGCCTTGTTGAGTGGTCGTGTTTGATGACCACCTCTCTTAATAGTGTACTACGACTGGTTGTGAGTGTAATGAGATGTGGGTAATCCCAAAATCTTCCTTGGTTGGTGCTCCTTACTGTGGATGCAGACATGAACTGTGGAAATGTTTAAAGAAAAACTGAACTCTCGCACCTTTTGTGTGGTATACACAATATGTCTATTAGAGATTTGTGGATTCTCTTGTATTTGGAAAGATGTCATGTTTTGTGTTTGCAAATCGAAAACATTGAAAATCCTCTTATGCTTCATAGCATGCTGTACATGAAAGAACAGCGATGAAACCTATTGTTGCATTGATGGATCGTTGATGAGGTCCCACCAGGCCAAAGCAATGTGCTTCACGAATGGCCAAGTTAATATAAGTTGCGCTCAAACGGGCAATGCAGTTCCTTTTTTCCAGACGGAATCTATATCCCACTGGTCTCCACAAACAATTTTTTTTTCTCCTAATTTAAGTTTCCCCCAGGGATTTCCAAATGCCTAAACAATTTGCGTGCACGCAGCAGGTTGGAATCAGATGGGCGTGTGCCGTGTAGTCTTAAGAAAGAGCACAAGCTATATTAAAGAACGAGACAACGTACATGAAGAAACCTTGATGAAAGATACACTGTAATGAAATATAAATAAATACACTTGATACAAATGTCAGAGACTTAAGGCACCACAGAAACTCATCCACTCATGCACAAAGGAGGAAACTCATCCACTCTCTAATAATACACTGGTCTGAACTGGTCTCTGACTGACTGATCTCTGACTCACAAACCAACCAATTCAACTGACTGGTCTGACTGCTGCCAAGATCTGTGCTTGGCCTTTTATCCCCTTGCCATGTCCCGCACCCCCGAGCATCCTTTGTTCATTGCCTGGCACTGGCCAATGCGGTTGCACATCGCCACCAACTTGGTGATGTCAAGTGGACGGTGTGATGTCACCGGCACCACCCGAACCAATCATGTGTCACCTTTTGGGGGGCCAACAATGACATTGTGCCCTCAAGTTTCTTCTGATGACTGGTGCTGTGCCGTACTCCTTGCACTCAGAGCGTGAACCATGATGTGGGGGTTTATCGGTCAGCACAGGAACCCCCGTCACATCCAAATCAACCCCTCTCTTTCTCTTGCCTGGACCTTGGCCTGATTACACAGAGAGGACACATGCAAATCATACTTCACCACAAAGCAAGGCTCTGTTGTGAACTATACCACCTCTCACGGCATACTTAAAAACAGGACAACTTCACTGATGGGTTCATGGTAAAGGGGCTGTCACACCTTGACGTTTTAGCCAGCATATGGCAAGGTCTCAAAATTTATGTAAAACGCTGGCGTACGCTGAACTATTGGTATTTTAAAAAGTTTTGGGCGTATAATAACGTGTTGGATGTATGCATAACGTATTAGTAACGTACACAGAACGTTTTTTTCTGTGTACAGAAAGAATGAGATTAAGGATTCGTCACTCCTTAGGTGTCATTTCCCTGGTCTCTGTTTATGCTCCGACTGAGGCGAGTGATCTCACCGTGAAGGATGCATTCTACGCCACGCTCGAGTCTGTGGTTGATCAGTGCCCCAGACGAGATACACTTCTAGTCTTGGGGGATTTCAATGCATCGACTGGAACTGATAGGGACGGTTATGAGGTGTGTGTTGGTCCCCATGGGTCAGGAACTATGAACCAGAATAGCACTAAGTTCCTTGACTTTGCAAGAAGTCATGGACTTAGGGTGGCTGGTTCATGGTTTCAGCGCCCACAAGCTCATCGCTGGACTTGGTATTCCAACGCTGGCGGTGTGACAAAGGAGATTGACCATGTCCTCATTGACGGTCGTTGGAGGATGATCCAGAACTGCAGGGTCTACCGGAGTGCTCAGTTCCTCAATACTGACCACAGGCTTGTTGTAGCAACTCTAAAGCTGCACCTTAAATCCTGGAGAATGGTACCATCCCAGCCGAGGCTGGATGTTGCCAAGCTCAGGGATGAGAGAGTAGCTGAGGAGTTTGCGAACAGGCTGAGTGGACACTTGGGGGGTCTGGGTGCTTTGGGGGTCCTGAAGAGTTGTGGAGCGCCTTCAAGACCACCGTCCTTGATGTTGCCGGTGGATGCCTTGGAGCTCACCGCAGGGCAAAGAAGAATTTTGTCTCTCAAGGGACACTGGATACCATTGACCAGAGTCGCAGGGCCAGGCTGAATGGCAGAGCTGAGCTGTTCAGGGAGCTGAGGCGTAAAACTGTACGTGCACTGAAGGTGGACAAGGAGGCCTATGTGCGAGGAATCTGTGAGGGGGTAGAGCATCACCTGTGGACAGGTGATTCTCGTCCTGCTTACAGGGGAATTCGCGCATTACGTTCATCCAAGCCCATCCCTCGGAGCACTGCAGTTCGAGCAGAGAGTGGTAGGCTCTTGACAGAGGAGTCTGAAGTGAAGGCCCGCTGGGCCGGTTACTTTGAGCGGTTGTACCAGGCTGATCCCCCAACTGTCGAGTTGGACGTCAAGGGTGTTACAATCCCTGTTGCTCACCCTCGAATCAACTGTGGTCCACCTACGCTTGTGGAAACACGGGCTGCGGTGAACCAGTTGAAACGGGGCAAAGCTCCAGGGATCTGTGGCATCCATGCCGAACTTCTCAAGGCTGGTGGAAATGCTGCACTCGTGTCGTTGCATGCAGTTTTGTGCTCTGCCTGGAACACAGGCATCATCCCAACTGACTGGAAGAGGGGCCTTGTTGTCCCTCTCTGGAAAGGGAAGGGTGATCGCCAAGACTGCAACAACTACCGAGGGGTGACGCTGCTCTCAGTGCCGGGCAAGGTCTTTGCTCGGATAATTCTCGATAGGGTTCGCCACCATCTGCTTGAGCACCAGCGTCCAGAGCAGTCAGGCTTTACACCAAAGAGGTCAACGATTGACCGTATCCTTGCACTTCGTGTCCTCACCGAACGCAGACGAGAGTTTCGGCAGGGGCTGCTTGCAGCCTATGTTGATCTCTGTAAAGCGTTCGATTCAGTGAATCGGGATGTCCTCTGGAGGATTCTTGGTCTTCGTGGGGTGCCACCAAAACTGATAGTTCTGATGTCTGAACTCTACTCTGGTACTGAGAGTGCTGTGAAGTGTGGTGGTACCATCTCTGACTTATTTCCAGTTGTTACTGGAGTTCGTCAGGGATATGTACTTGCCCCCACACTTTTCAGCACTTGTATGGACTGGATTCTAGGGAGGATGTCGGAGAGATCAAGTTGCGGTGCGTCATTTGGGAATGTCAAGATCTCGGACCTTGACTTTGCAGATGATGCAGTCATCTTTGCGGAGACTTTAGACATCCTCTTGGGGGCCCTCGAGGTGCTGAATGAGGAGTCGGAGCCGTTGGGATTACGGGTTTCTTGGGTCAAAACTAAGATCCAGGCTTTCGGTGACATCTTGGATGCTGCTGTCCTGTCTGTGTCTGTTTGTGGTGAGGATGTTGAGGTCGTGGAGAGATTCACTTACCTTGGCAGTGATATTCATGTCTCTGCTGGCTGCGAGTCAGAGGTCAATAGACGTCTGGGTCGGGCCTGGGGAGTCATGGATTCACTGGATCATGGGGTGTGGCGCTGCCGGTACCTGTGCGGGAGGACGAAAGTCCGAGTCTTCAGGTCCTTGGTACTTCCAGTCTTGCTCTATGGGTGCGAGACTTGGACTCTGACCAAGGATCTGAGACGGAGACTTAATTCCTTTGGTACCAGGTCTCTTCGGAGAATCCTTAGCTATCGCTGGTCGGATTTTGTGTCCAACGAGCGGTTGCTTAGAGAGACTCAGATGAGATTTGTTACCTGCATAGTCCGTGAGCGTCAGTTGCGGCTGTATGGACATGTGGCTCGTTTTCCTGACTCTGATCCTGCTCACCAGATTCTCTCAGCGAGGGAGTCTCATGAGTGGAGGAGGCCAGTGGGTCGACCATGTGCCTCATGGTTGCAACAGGTTGACCATCATCTCAAGGAGATGGGGATGGGCCTGGCATCTGCCTGGGGGATGGCCAGACGGAGGCCCCTGGAGTACCGGCGGAAAGTGGACGCAGCGACGTGCTGTTCTGGCACATGCTCCCATACCTGACCTGACAGAACGTTTTAACCACATATAGATAACTTATACCAACGAATGCTGAGCGTGTTGTCGGCGTTCACAACCTATGCCCAACGATAGTCTAACTTATGCATAGCGCGGCAGCATATCACCGACGATCACGTGGCGTAGGCTATTAAAAGGCAGCGGCTCGACGATTCAAATCATAACCGCACGAGACATCGAAGTGTGAAGCCGCTGTCACACCTTGACGTTTTAGCCAGCGTATGCCGACGTATGAAAAATTTGCCGAACCAAGCTGGCACATGTCGAATACGTTATGGGTAAGTTTTGTATACGTTAATAGCACGCTGGCATACGTCGTAGTACGCTGGTATACGTTGTCATACGCCGAGTACGTCGAGAAATTTTCAGCATGTTGAAACTTTATCGACGTACTTGACGTATGACACACATTCCGCATACGCTGGCATAAGCACTAGAAATCGAAGTGCTAACATCACCGTCATACCGAAGAAGAAGAAAAAAAATCCCAGGGAGTCTGGAACACTGACGCTAACCATTACATTGACGTGTGTCGACTTATGAGTAACGTGTGTCAACGATCGCGTAACGTGCATACAACTTATGGCCAGCATTATGCGGAACGTGTGAGTCATACGCTGGCATACGTCGGGAAATTTCAAGCATGGAAAATTTGTCTAACAGCTCGGCGAACTACGACGTTTGCCAGCGTTCTACTACATATGCCAGCGTACTGCAACGTATGCCACCGTGCTCTTAACGTATACAAACTTACCCATAACGTATTCGACGTGTGCTGGCGTTTTAGCCCAAATTTTGCGTACGTCAGGCATACGTTGGCTAAATCGTCAAGGTGTGACAGGGCCTTAACAGAAAATAATCGATCCTTTACGAACACACGGACCATGCCAACTTAACATCCTAACTAGTATGTCCCCTCTCTAACATAACAATATTTTTCGATACAGAATCCTGAGTGAGCAGCGGTTACCGATTTCTTCCCCCAACAACTTCATTGGCTCAATGCATCTTGATCGCCATTTGCCTTTTAATCCTAATATAACTCGGCCGACCAAACTGATTATGTGAATCCATTTGGTTCCTTTGCATGACGATTTATCTCGCTAATGTTGTGACCAGTTGACCTTTAATTTTGTAATTGTAATTCATCTTTATTATTATTCCCACACCTTTTGAAAAAAGGGGGGGGGATATTGTAATCGGCTGTCCGTCTGTCTGGCCGCCACGCTTACTCCTAAACGGTTTGCCAGAAATTCGCCAAACTTGGTAGTTATCAACACATAGCACACAGGTGCAAGAGCAGTCATTTTTGGCTCGGTCCTTTGGTCAAGGTCAAGTCCTGGAAAATGCAATCATGGGCACATTTTAAGAACTTTTCAAAATAAAATTTTGCATGTGCAATCAACATTGAGGGGAGTGAGTGAGTAATGAAGAAGAACAGTCCAATAGACACCTATAAACAAAGTCTATTCTGATTGGACGTTCTCTACTGATGCGCCATCACCTCCCAATTGTGGAGGTGGGAGGAGCCTGTTCAGTGTTCAGCTCTCCAATTGGAGGTTGCAGAGTCTGAAGTCTCAGACAGAGTCTCAGACTCTGCAACCACCAAATTGGAGAGCTGAACACTGAACAGGCTCCTCCCACCTAGACCATTGGGAGGTGACGATGACGCATCAGTGGAGAACGTCCAATCAGAATTGACTTTATTGAGGGGTGTGTGAAATATATGACTATTTTATTCAACTGGACCTCCGGATCATGCCCCAGAGGTCGCAGGGGTCAAAGCAGGAAGAAAAAAAACCTCAAAATTTGGTATTGGGTCATTCTTGGTGGAACCTTTTGCCATCTTTCAACTACTTTCGCTGGGAAGTGTGGGGATTTGCGATGGCGCGCCATCGACTTCGCTCTAGTTTTATTTGCAGAAGTTAGTTGATGGAATGTGTTGATAATTATATAAACTGGGCAAATTTGACTTCATTAGCAGTTAAATGGGTCATTTCCTCGTCTGTCGTGTAAATTCCCATTTAATATTCTGCAGTAAAACACGAAAGTATCGGAATCTTTTCCGGCCATTTTGTTCAAGTATTAAACAATAAAATTTTAAGTGCAAACTTTATGGAATTTATTTTTATTACATTTTCGAAAATTTTACAAATCATAATGTTTTAACCTTCACTCCTGATCATCCAACGATCACTATTTGTCCTATTTTATGGTTATTGTACAATCACACATGTGGGAACCTGGTGCCATTTAATTATGTATTACACCAGAGTATCTTTGGTTTAAACATTTTTATTTTTTGCATCATTCAGGTCTCCATCACCTTTGATCCATTCCTCCACCTTCCAGTACCATTGCTTCAGCAGCTGCGCTCTCTTTCCCTCTTTTTCATCCCTCGGAATCCCGCCAAATCTCCTGTCAGGGTAGGCTTGCACGTGACAGACACGTCTGTCCCTTTTAAGGTCTATGAAAGCTTTTGCCTCCAAACATGCATGCAATAAGGCCAAAAATGGTATCCAGTGACTACTGATGCTCGTAAATCTGTAGTTCCTTTGTGCTTGTCCACACATCCTTTGATGCACTTTATGTATCATCGTGTGCTTGCGTTGTTGGTAAACTTTGCCTGCGGAACTGTCTTGCTGAGTCAGTTGTCTCGAGTTCTTCCCTTCACGGTTTGTTGCATTTTCATTTATACTGAGCCTTACCACACTTGCTGCGACCCTGTTCTCACTCTGCTCTTGCAATTCCCCACCTTGTGCTGTTTGGTCCCATTGTTTTCCCTTTGCCCCATTTTGCCTGTTCATCCAATGTCCCCTGTTATTCTGCTCTTTCATGAACTTGGAGAAGTAAAACAAACAATTTTTTTTTTTTAATAAAGGTGAAAGAAAGATTTAGTACACATCGGATATAAAAACTTTAAAGATGTGACATTTTAGAATTTAACAGACATATTTTTCAGCAAGTGATTCCCTAAAATAACTTTCCTATATCTTTGTCTGAGACTCAACATATCCCCTTCCCAAGCTCATTTTCGACTCACGAATTCTCACCTTTGACCCCATCACAGGCTGGTATGTCAATGTAATAACTGGTGAAGCTGAGGAACTTCATGCTGGAAATGTTTTGGCTTATGTCGGTATCTCTTCTGCAACAGGATTTGGTGGCATGAATGTGCAGCTCCTCAAAACCTGTTCCACATCACTATCATTCCCTCTGATCATTCTCCTTGGGCAGTGTCTCATCTGAAATAATAGTGGCCAACCTCACACTTCCATTGGAAGGGGTAAAAAAAAAAAGACATATCCTTCAATTGGAGACCGATCAGCGTCCTGCCCATCAGCAAAGTAAAATAGTCCACAATTCCGAAAGGTTCACAGGAAAACCTTTTGATGAAGTCTTTAATCATAAATAATCTCTGGGTTCCATCTTGACCACCTAACTCTTGAGAGTTTCTGATAAGATAATGCAACAGCAGATAAAAATGACTTGGATTTGCAAAAGTGGGATCAGGCCTTTCTTGTTAGAGATGTGTGGTATCTTTTGAGCTGGTATTTCATCTCATCCACTTGCCAATATTTGTAAAATACTGCAGTGATTTGAGACGTTGCGCTGTTATAGCGAGCAGGTTCCTCTGCACACAAACAGTACGTTCTCTTTGGCAGTCTTTGTTACATTTCTGGAAACTGATGATTTCCGAGCCATTTCATAAAATGCATAATGTTTACGACTTGCATCGATGAGCTATCCATGTCTTTGGAAAAAAAAACAACAACATTTATTTACATCCAAATGGACTATGGCTTCCTTGGTCTCACAATTTGAGAAGAACGACATTATGAAATGACCCAGAACATGGCTTTCCATTCAGATCGATCTGATGTCTTTACTCTGTCACTCAGGTGAGATGGTTATGAAAACGACTCCATCTTTCTGAAATCGACCACTTTTTTTAAAGGAACACTCCGGACATTTTACAACAGGCTTCATTTCAAGTATCCACGTTTCAAAACCGACACCTGTGACGACGTGCGACGTATAAACGAGTGATTCGATACGATGACACCTTTGGGTGGTTCGTACAGACTTGCTGGGTCACGTCATTATTGAGCTCCGATTTTGGCTGACGTCACCCATCCTATGCTTAGTAGAAGCCCGCCATGTTTATTAGCGATAAAGTCCTGTAGCCGATTTTGAGAGCCATTGCATTCGAGCGATGTGCCGCTGTGCATTGCCTTTGGCTATTGTAATAACGCAGATGATCAGAAGAGGAACAAAACAGAAGACATTAGATTCTATTCTTTGCCGCTTAAACAGCCAGATCTGTGGAAGACGAGTTGGAGAACCTGAGACTCACTCGAGTTCCTCAGAGACTTGATACGAGACATTTTTTTTTGCTCGGAGCATGTTGAGCCCGATTGATTTTTTTATTTATTTATTTATTTTTAAAGGGACTTAAAAAACGAGCTGGTGGGACTTAAACCTGGCACTGTGCCCACCCACCGTCGATAGTTTTTCCGAGAGCACGATGGTACTGTCCACGAAGAGCTGAAAACCGAGATCAGGCATCGATACAATGATATGGTTGTATTGTGTGAATTTTCTTTTTTTTTAACTTAAATCCCTGTATATTTCCATGACGCAATCAAAACATTTACAAGAAGAGAACAACCGTTTGTTTCGGTGGGAAAGAGGAAGTGCACAATGAGGATGTGACAAAACAAAGGTGACGAACTGTAATTTCAATGCATTTGTTCAGTCCTGAGGAAAATCATCTGTCCATAATGGATGGCATTTACACTGTACGTGACAGAAGATGTGTCATGCAGATCATCCAGTATCGATCTTCTTTATTCATGTCAAATACTCCAAAATATTTAGCGGGTGGACTTTTGATTCACCTGTTCAGCATGAGGGGTTTTCCTGAGATTCAAGAGTCTTGGCGTCGTGTACATCAACTCGGTCCATTTCAAGGAACTTCCTTGATTCAGACAAACGCTCTGTTTTCTGTCACGCAACTTGCATCGTCAGATTGGTTCAGTGAAATCACAGCAGGAACTTCATGACAGCAGATGCAGTCCACTTTGCTCACCATTACGACACATCACCCACAGGTACATCAGTCGGTGTTCTCAGTTCTTGCACCTGCCTCCAGGCTTTTATCACCCAATTGCAAGCTGTCATCAATGAAGTGATAAACAACTTTCCTCTTGGGTTGAAATTAATAAGGCCGTACCCCACTCGTTGCGAGTTTGGTCTCCAGGAACGAAAACTAACTGGATAAACCATGCTCGGTAACTCTGGTTTCTCTGTCAGTGGATCAAAGCTTAGGACTGATGACGTCGTCAGATTGGGGGTCACACAGATTGGTCAGAGCTCGGTCATTGACGAGAAAAATTCCACGTACTTTTCTTCAAACGGTTACTTTATAAAGTTGCTTCCTGGGAACAAAAAAATAAAAAGATTCCCTGGATTTTTTTTTCCCATTGCTATGATAACATGCCCAGAGTGTTCCTTTTAAGAGCTTAAGAAATACAGTCTATGGAACATCTATTGTGGTTTTGCGTCATCTCATAGGACGATCACATATCCAAGAGAGCCGATAAAGGCAGACACCACCTCGGTATTGTCTTCCTTGACAGGTGCATTTCTGACATGTCCGCAGTACGGTGGACTGCATCATTCACTGTGGCTTGATGTTGTCAATGTTAAGCCCCAAATAATGAACCCTTCAACCATATTATGGTCTTTTGTATACAACAGACAGGTTGGTGGAATCTTGGGTCTTCATGGTCTCTTATGTGGTTTTGCCACTCAACATTCCTCCCGTCCCCATTCCTGCCCCCTCATCTTGGTGTCTTGTACACAAATAATCAGATTTATCTCTAGCCTTGTGAAACGCTCGTATTTACATTAATTTAGTAGACCAGATGATTGATCGATGAAATTGTCATCCTTGTTTCGATCTGCATGGTCGTACTTGTGTTTGTAGATAACGGTGAATGTAGGGAAGCGTGCATATGCTGTGGAAGTGACCGATTTTGTGGCACAGAAGATGCATGTTCAGCCAGACAGCCTTCGTCTTGTGGAGGTATCACATGCTTTCCCCCCCCCTCCCCCCAATCTCCCCCATGTGTGGCTGCATGTTACGTTGTACATAATTTGCTTACTTGTCAGGCTGTGCTATATGAAGCTGAACATGATCCCACAAACTCCATCAGGTGAACCAGAGCACCTTGCGCCGGGTGTTTCAGCCCATGCAGTCCCTCGAAAACCTCACTTCTGGAGAGCTGCTTTGCTTCGAGGTGTTGTCAGAGCGCCAGGCAGCTGCAAGGGTGCATGTTGTTTCCATCTCTCAGGTTTGATGATTGCAACTGCTCTGTCTATTTACCGACAGCAGTCACATCAATCTTTTTGCATGAAAATGTTGATTTTTGCGACGCTTTTAGGAAGCTTTCATTGTGCTCCAGCAAAAGGTTGCAAGTCCAAATGGGAGCTTGCACAATAAGCGTAAGACTGCGTGATAAGTGGAATAAGGTGCAGTTTGAAGGTGGAAAGATGAGCTGCAGCTCCTTCTTTGTATCTGTATGATGTCATGACGTGGGTAAGTGATTAATATTGATAGATACTAAAACAGACATAGCAGTCTCTATTGGGTTTTTCATGTGCACTTGGCCACATAATTTGCGAGATGCCAACCACACAGAAATACGTTGTTGGATACCCCCCTCTCCCCCCCCCCTCGCCCCAGTCATCATTCCCAACCCTTCCCAACAAACCCGTTTGCTGAATCGGTTACCTGTGTAGGCAGAGTGCTGTTTTGTTTGGCCGATGCACACTTAAAATTCCTGGTGAATATTTGCTTAAGAGTTGGCGGCACCAGTGCAGTTTGACCGAGCAGGTATTTGGAGCCCTGGATTGTTGTTGCTCTACATTTCCCCCCCAAGATGTGTTTCAGTTCTTGGCTTTGACTTCAGCCATCAAAGTCTCATTTTATTAAAAAAAACAAAAAAACTTAGTGTGGTGACACTGAAGTTGACAGAAAGTCATTGAACCTTGGAGTATATTTGACGACTCCTGGCAAAAGTTTCCTTTGCTTTCAGACATGTTGCTGTGGTGGTTGGTGGGAGTTGTGTAGTTGTTTGCCAGCAGCTGGGGAGGATTTCATTAATGTGTGAAATGTAACAAATTTTTTTTTACAATCCAATTTTAATCTGTCAGTTGTTATTAAATGACCTACTCATGGTTTCTTGTTTCTTCTTGCAGCGGTTAATTGTTCCCAACACGCCGGTAACTCGCTGTGCTGCATGTCACATGACTCATCCCTCTGAGGGACGTCTGCGCCGCTGTACCAAGTGCTACCGCGTCGCGTACTGTAACATGTACGAAGCTGCCATTGTACTTTTACACCCTTGCTCACCTTTGCAATGTGACTACCCTTTTTTTTTGTCCATGCCCCGTACCTCTCCTCTGCCTTGTGAGAAGGCCTTGTTAGTTTGCATTGGAATATGACCCGCTTGTGATGCCCACAGGTCGTGCCAAAAGAGCAACTGGTCAGAGCATCGCAATGCATGCCACCCGGAGCCCGTCGGCTCTCCTTTTCTGCTGAGCCTTCGAGCCGTTTCACTCAACTATCAGCAACTCGCTCAAGCTGCTTTTAACTTTGCCAGGTGCTGTTATGGAAGAGAAGGGCTGACAATTTGGGGGAGAAGGGGGGGGGGGGAAGGGAAGTATACATGAGGCTTAACGGTGAACCTGAAAGATGGTGTGGACTGAATAACTGGCTTATGTTGAGAAATCTTCTTGCATAGTATTGAGCATGTCAGCTTGATTACAAAAGCAGGATACAGATGAGGTGAAAATATGGCTGACATCTGCACATTAAAAAATATATATATATTTCTAATGATTCATTGAATTTACGTCTCTTGGCAGAGACAGATTTATTTAATTTGGGAATTTTAAATGAATAAATGCAATTGTCATTGATTTGTATTTTCTATCGCTCCCTGTGCTCCTCAGACACTTTGTTAAAGTCACCTCACCTCTTGAAACTCTGACGCCCAGTGTGACAACCTCAAATGAAGCCCAAGATGTCAGAGATTCGCCACAGCTTGCCAGGCTTAAAGTGGGCCCGAAAGAGTTTGACAGTGCCTCCTGTGATCGACAACTCGGGGTGAATCCCGACAAGGCGACGTCCAACTCGCGTGTGGAAACCGATGCTGGCGGATCGAGGCCCGAGACTACTTTATCTTTCCCTTTCAACCTTTACCTCGAAAATGAGGGGAAGGAAGTTGAACTCTGTCCCGAAGGTGAGTTTTGTGTGTCATTATTAATTTGTGAGGGGGAGAGGAAGGAGATGAGGAGGTGGGGTGACCTTTTAAAAACTCGTCAAATAATGCTGCCATGTTGATTGCAAGAAACTCCTTATTGTCATGAATATAACTAGTATAAAACATCACTTCTACATCGAGATAATTTCGTTATTTAATGTTTCAGTCCTGATACGTCTTGGGAAGATGGGAACGGTTGCATAGATTGGATTAATCAGACCATTAACACTTTGAACTTTGAGCTCCTTGGACTTTCGGCTCCCCCACCCTGGGCTCCCTGGAGAAAAATCCGGCTGCTCGGGTATGTGGAGGTTTTAATAGTGGCCGGTGAAATGGCTGCCAGAGTTCAAAGGGTTATGTTGAGATCTGTGAACTGATTCCAGTACTAACAGGATTTGGTGGTCAGCATGAAAACAGCACTTTCAGATTCATGGGGACAGAACAGAGTGGGGGTTGGGTGGGAGTGGATGAGGATTCAAATTATTATTATTTTCTCTCTCCAAAACGATTTGGAGCCAAAAACGACTTGTTTTCCCAATGGCATCAGGAAACTGTCTCGCCGATGGGAAATGTGTAACCTAGGTACATAATAAAGAACCAATCTTCGCTGACACAGGGGACAGTCCTTTCATGACTTCGGGGGAATATTTTGACTTGCAGTGCAGTCGTGGCCAAAAATATTGGAACCCTTGCACTTTTTTTCAACTAACTCACAATTTTCTTGAAGAAATAAGTTGAAAATGACAAAAGTATTTCATCTCCACAATTATTTATTTCACTGTTAATATTACAGAACCTTTGTTTTTGATTCAGAACTTAATAGATCCTTTTAAATCAGAAAATATAAATAAATGGCATTGATAAAATTATTCACACCCACGATTTAATATTTGGTATCACAGCCTTTGGACAAAATAACTACAATCAAGCGCTTCCTGTAGCCATGAATGAGCTTCCTACAATTCTCTACTGGCAGTTTGTTCAACTCTTCTTGTACAAACTGTTCCAGTTCTCTCAGATTTGAAGGGTGCCTTCTCCCAACTGCTGTTTTCAGATCTCCCCACAAATGTTCAATGGGATTTAGATCTGGACTCATTCCTGGACACTTCAGAACAGTCCATTGTTTTATCTTGAACCATTCCTGGGTGTTTGGGGTCATTGTCCTGCTGCAAGACCCATGACCTTTGATGGAGACCCAGCTTACTGACATTGGGTTGAACATTATGCTCCAAAATGCCTCCTGGGTAATGTGATTTCATGATGCCATGCACACAAGTAAAGCACCCAGTGCCAGAGGCGGCACAGCAACCGCAAAACATCACTGAACCTCCTCCATGTTTGACTGTAGGAAAGGTGTTCTTTTCTTTGAAGGCTTCATTTTGTTTTCTGTAAACAAAGAGAAGATATGCTTTACCAAAAGCTCTAATTTGGTCTCATCTGTCCACAGGACATTCTCCCAGAAGGATTTTTGCTTGTTCAGGTGTGTTTTAGTAAACTCCAGTTGGGCTTTCTTTTTTCTGTTTCTCAGCAGTGGAGTTCTCCTGGGTCTCCTTCCACAGAACCTCCTTTCATTGAGTTGGTGACAGATGTTGTGAGTTGAAACTGTCATACCTTGTGTCTGAAGAACTGCTTGAATCTGTTGGCAGTTCATTGAGGTGCTTTCTCCATCATTCAAAAAATCCTTCGCTGCAATCTTCAATCAAGTTTTCTCGTGTGGCCACATCCAGGGAGGTTGGCTCTAGTGCCATGGGCCTTAAACTTCCTGATAACATTGCGTATGGTGGACACAGGAACATCAAGGTCTCAAGAGATGCACTTGTAGCCTTGAGATTGTCCATGCTTGGCTACAATCTTGTGTCTGACCTCCTCAGACAATTCTCTGGTTTTCTTTCTTTTCTCTGTGCTCATTGTGGTAGACACAGTGACACAAAACAGCAGAATGACTCCTTTTCTCTATTCAAACTGTTCGAATGAGTGAACCTGTGATTTTTACATTGCTGGCACCTGCAACTCACCACAGGTGCGTTCAATTCCAAAGTAAAGGAGAATCACCTGCTTGAAATCTCATTATTTCTAACAACTTCTAAAAGGTGCCAATAATATTGCCCGGGCCATTTTAGGATTTCTGTGTGGAATAAGATTTAGTAAGTTTTTTTTTTGTTTTTTTTTTCAGCTTTTTTTTGTTTTGTTCCACTGCAAACCAAAGAAATACATCTGTGGACACCAAAATATTTTTGCATTTCAACAATTTCCTGGAACAAATGGTGCATTATTTGAAAAAAGTGCAAAGGCGCTAATACTTTTGGCCACGACCGTCGGTGCTGTGGTTTTTCGCAAGGTTGATGAACCAAAAATGTAATTCATGATGTTTGTACTTGCCAGCAACAATAATTTTTTAGCTCACCTGTAACGTCGTTCCAGGGAGCTTATGGGATGGCATGCCGTCCGTCCACAAATACTTTCAACTTCTTCTCTGAAACTACACATAGGATTTCGATGAAACTCTGCCACACTCATCAGCACCCTGTATTTACCAAAGTTTGTTCATGGCATTAAAAAAATAAAATTACCCCCGGTTGAGGGTGACTGTCATCTCTGAAGCTCTGTAGATGTGGATCTCTGATCGGCTTAGAATGGCTTCGATGTCTTCTTGTCTTTTGGTTCAACGTACAGACGAAAGCCCGGGAGTAAAAAGGATAGAAAACCTCAGTAATCAAACCTCATTTCTGAGTCATAAATGGTGGATGATATTTTGACAATGGATGATTTCGCAAGTTTACAGCATCGGTGACCTTGACATTGACCTTCAATCAGGTCTAAAGTCATACCGTCGTGCATCACTCATCGACCCCTACCTACATACCAAGTTTCATCAAGATCGGGCGAAATTCTTTTGACCGTATCACATTGACGATTTTTCCAACTTTGAAGACAAGTGACTCGATAACCAGAACGAGTTAAAAAAACTGGCCTGACCAAATTTAGATATTGTTCCATATTATCAGAATCCGAAGGAATTTCGAAGATCGGATCATAAACGGCGGAGGAGATAGATTTTGAAAATGGATGATTTCGCAACTTTGGAGTGACCTTGACCTTCATTCGGGTCAAAGGTCATACCGACGTGCATCCCTCATCGACATCTACCCACATACCAAATATCAAGAAAATCGGAAGGAAAAACTGGGGACGTACGGACGTACTGACATCGACACTGGTTTTATTCGGTCATCTCGTTAGAGATGACCTAAACATCGGGCCCTAAGGAGGACTCTGGGGGTTCTCCCCAAAAATATGTATTTGCTTTCTTCTCAGAAAATACACATGCAATTCTGATGAAACTTGACCACAACCTTTATCAACCGTGATTTACTAAAGTTTGTTCGTGACATGAAAAAAAAAAATCCATCGGTTTTTACTTTCTTCTACATATTTTGTAGGTCATTCATGCCTACCACTTGTTCTTTGGTTATCTTATCCAGCCAAGTGCCCAGGGGTATTGTGCCTATGATATATATATATATATATATATATATATATATATATATATATATATATATATATATATATATAGTCTAGGTTCATGGATTGACCAAAGAGCCTGGTGTTGGCGCAGTGGTTAGGGCAGCGGCTTGGGATCCAAAAGGTCCCGAGTTCAAGCCCCGTTGGGCCACTGAATTATTACACCAGGGGGTTGACTCAGCCTGTCATCCTTCCGAGGTCGGCGAAGTGAGTACCAGTGTACTGGGCCGGTGTATACCCCGGTTAAAATAGGTGTACCATATCCCTGTGTCGTAAGAGGCAACCAGGTTGTGTCAGGAAGGGCATCCGGCGTAAAACATGTGCCAAATCACTATGCGGATCATACGGATGATCCGCTGTGGCGACCCCTAACGGGAGCAGCTGAAAGAAGAAGGAGTCTAGGTTCATGGATTCACTAAAGGACAAACAGCAGCAACATGGAGGAGCTATGTGTCCACCCCCCTCCCCTATTCACATAAATGACCCGAGGGTTCGGTGGGGGGAGGGGGGTAAACATATTTCGGCATACATATACAAAAACAAGTGACAATGGCCCGCAGAGGAACAAAATCATAACTGTGGAAGAGATCGTGGGTGTGCTTGGGCGAGTGCCATTTTCAAATCGTCTATTAAACCAGTACATGTACAATCATTCACCTGGCCAGCTTACCTTACGTTACCTTACCTTTCTTTGCTTTGCCAGTAAAAGTACGATCATTAAACACACCAGCAGAAACAAGTAAAATGAGAATGGCGCATATCTCAGGCAGGCTGAACGGTTTACATTTTGTATCCCACAAAACTACATGACAAAAAAGTACATCATTAAAATTGCCAGCTTCTTTTGCCAGTACTTGTACAATAATTACGCTTGCCAGCTTACCTGAAATTGAGGCTGGATCTGTATCTGCATCTGGACCTGAACCAAAATGTAATCGGCTTGTTCTTGTCACCTACCCAATTCATCAACCAAGATTTGTCATCCGTGACAAAAATACGTCAATTAAACTTGCTTGCTTACCTTGCAAGTACATGTATAATCATTAAACTTGCCAGCTTACGAGTCCCTTACTGGTTTCACAAGAGGGGACTATAGGTTTGCTCTCTGTCTATCCCACCTATGGTTTTTCAGTCTTTTTTTTTCCCCCCCATACACTTTAACATATTCAACTGAAACTTGGTACATGGCATTGTTATAACTTTCATAACAAGTTCGAGTTTCAGGGTGTTTCGTCAATTTTTCGCAGAGTTTTGCCCTTTATAAACTTAGAAAATAGCTGTCATATCATGTTATACATGGGTCATTGTTCAGCTGGCCTGACTCCACCCCAATAAAAGCATGCACCATCATTGCATGAAGCAGCACAGATTGGCAGGCCTTAGGCTGAGGTGTTACTAAGTCTATGGCTCAGTGCAATTGGAATTATCATGATGTATTATATATGCACATGAGCCATACGCATATTTTTGCTTCATGTATGTACATCAGGTTATTTTTAATATGAAATGGGAAAGGCCTAGAAACAATGAAAACACGGTGGGTTAGAAAGGTTCATCTTCTTAATTTTGGTTCCAGTATTGGCTCGAGTGTGTGTTAAAGCTAACTCATTTTTATCTCCAGTTTGTTATCCGAGTTGTCTTTTTTTTGGTTTCTAGTCCACAAAACATATCAGGAAATGAAAATTGCTTTTCTTTTTATTTTGCCGAATAGACCCAAGTGGGTTATTGGGTTATAGGGTTCCTTCTTCTTCATTTTGGTTCCAGTATCGGCTCGAGTGTGCGTTAAACGCAAACAATTTTTATCTCCTGAACATTCATTGAGACTGGTAGGGGAAATGTATTGCGAAGCAATTCTCGCTCTTGTTTTGTCAGTGAAAGTACAGTACAATCATTAAACCTGCCAGCTTACCTTGCCATTCCAAACAAGTACAATCATGAAGCCCCCCATCAGATAGGAGGAGGATTATTCCTGTTGTTAGGTTTGTTTCTACGATTGGTGCCCCCTCCCTCCCCCAATTTTTAATGGTACCTCAGTTTATTTGACCCCCCCCCCCCCCCCGGAGTACTAAACCACCATTTAGGTCTTCTGTCCTCTGACTAGGTGAAAATTTAGCTGTCGTATTGCAGATTCCTCATGAAATGATCTCAACCTGATTAGATCATGGCGTTGATCGGCAGAATTCTGTTGCCACGGCAATAATCTCGGTAACTTGGTTTGTGTATGCAATGTATCTATAATTCTAGCTGTGTGTGTGTGTGTGTGTGTGTGTGTGTGTATGTGTATGTGTGTGTGTGTGTGTGTGTGTGTGTGTGTGTGTGTGTGTGTGTGTGTGTGTGTGTGTGTGTGTGTGTGTGTGTGTGTGTGTGTGTGTGTGACCTCTGTTTCTCGACAACCACTGGTCCGATCTAATTGAAACTTGCCAGGTATATTGCTGGGGACCTGAGTATGTGCCTTTTCAAGGTTTGATAATAATTGGACAAGTGGTTCCCAAGTTGTGGCCATTTATTTACCAAAGCAATGACAGGACACGTTGCTGCGTAGGCGTGGCTGATGGGGAAAGGGTGTCATTTAGTTACCAATGACAGGACACGTTGCTGCGTAGGCGTGGCCGTTGGGGAAGAGATCCTCAGCCGCGTTCCCCATTACGGGTGACAACGTACGGACTTCCGGATAGTGATGACTTACTGTATTCTAATAATTTCTCGATTTCTTATGCGCATTTATAGATAAACACAATGCCCCAATCCAGTCATCGCTTATGAGAGTGAAGGAATGGCCTGTGTGGTTGTTTGAAAGTTTTTTGTTGGTTTTTGCACGTACGGCCACGCACGTATGGGCACGCAAGAGCGAAGGAACGGCCTGTGTGCTTGTTGTTTCTGGCATGCGGTTTGAAAGTTTTTGTTTTTTTTGCACGTATGGTCACGCACGTACGGCCACGCACTCGTATTTCAAAAACCATTGAATATTTAGCTTTCATATTACACAGATCTCTTCCTCATACCAACCTAAAGGTGGGGGACCTAGAGTATCATCAGCTCCTTGTTATTTCTGCTTTTTTTCTTCGTATTTTTATTTTTAGCTGGCGCAATGTCCGTCCCTCTGTCGATAAACACTTGTAACTGCTTCTCCGAACTGCTGATGGGATTGTGAACAAACTTGGCTGAAATGATCTTTGGTGCGGTAGAACTAGGTTTGCTCATGGCATCCTACCCCTCCACCAACAAGTAGGTCATCGTAAGGTTTAAAGGTCCTGAATGTACTTGAATTTTGAACCAAGTTGGGCTGCCATTTTAGATTACAGGAAAACAATTGAACAATCTTCTTCTCTCAAACCTTTTTAATTTTCAATTTGTGATGGAATTCCCATGGTAAACATTATTTGTTCACAATGATGACATCGGTGACGTGGTGTGGCAGCCATATTGCATCACAGGAAAACTTTTTAAAATCCTTTTCTCTGAAACTGCTTCACTGATTCATACGAAACTTTACATGTGATCGATGACACGTAGGAAATATAACTTTATACCAATGATGTCATTGGTGTGTTTTGGAGAAAGTGAGAGTGAGGCAGACCGACTTGGTGATTTATTTATTTATTTTTCTTCTAATCTATATTGCCTTGTACATTTTGCATTACCAGATACTCTTTTTCTTTTTGGTTGAAGAAAAACGACGTTTGGTTTGAAAGATAGAGAATGATGCATGCAAAGCAATTCTAACCACTGGGGTGATATTTTCTGGCAAAGTTCTCACCACACGGATATCGAAGATCAAAATAACTGTGGTGACCCAGTTTTTTTATGGGCAAACTTTAGATGTGTTCATAAAAAAAAAAATAAAGCCGATGCTCGGGTCGTAACTTATTTTGCTAAAACTTAATAAAAGGCCCCTCTGGTTCAAGGATGGAGTAAATATTGAGCAAAACGTGACAACAGCCACGGAAACGTCCCCCAGGTGTTTAGCATATGCGGAACACAATCTATCTGTTCCACCCGTCCGCACTTATGGAACGACGCCAAACCTCATTGATTAATACAAGTGTCCCATTTGAAAAAAGGGTGCGGTAATTGGAGGTTGGGGGTGGGGTGGTGTTTGCAAACATGTTTTAATTATTCTTGGTGAATTGAATATTGTTTTTATTTCTTACCTCTTACCTCTGAAGGTGGATGGAGGTTATATTTTCACCACTGCTTGTCTGTCTGTCTGCATGTGAACAGGATATCTCAAAAAGGTATCGACAGATTCAGATGAAACTTGTTGGACAGGTTGGGAGTGTGACGAGAATGATTCGATTTTGGTGAAGATCCAAATTCAGATCCGGATTCGAGAATTTTTGTAAATTTTCTAAGTGATTCTTCACCATTGAGAAATGGGGCCAAAAACGATATGTAGCACAATCTCTCAAAAAGTTGTGGAAAGATGCGAACAACACTTGGTGGTTGAGTTGGGTAGGTGACAAGAACAAGCCAATTCTATTTTGGAGTTCCGGATACAGATCCGGCTCATCAGTGGGATACAAAATGTAAACCGTTCAGCCTGACGGAGGTGTGCGCTCTAACGAGTGCTGTTCTAGTTACCTCCACCACCGAAGGTGAAGGAGGTCAGTTTTCACCCATTTCTGTCTGTTTGTCTGTGCACAGGAGATCTCAAAAATGTTGTGGATGGATCCGGATTAAATTTTGTGGACAGGTTGGGTGTGTGACGAGGAAGAATTGATTCAATTTTGGTGAAGATCTGAAACTGCATCTGGAGAGGAGAATTATTTAATTTTTAAAGTGATTCTTCACCATTGAGGGATCGGGCCAAAAACGATATAGTACTGTATAACGTATTTCAAAAATATATTGGGCCCGATATGTTCTCGCAGCTCAGGCATTGCATGGCGGAGGGATGCACTCTACTGAGTGCTCTTCTAGTTATATGTAGAGATGATGGGAATGCTACAGCTTAGGTAAGATGGGCTAATTGGTCTTTTCCTGTGCCCCTTATCTTTGGTTAAGTTTGACCTTTTTATAAGAATCACAACTGTGGTTTGGTGTAGTTGTAAGGGGTGGGGTGGGGTGTGGGGGGGTGGAGGAGGGGGAGGGGTTCAATAATACAGGGAAATGGTTTCAGTGAAATTAGGATGTATTGACTTGAATCGTGAAATGTTAACCTGTGTTTCTCTTGTTTTTGATAACACTCATTACATAGCCTTGACCGTTGTTGACATTTTGAAAGCGGCTCTGGATGAATCCTCAAAACTGTTCCTTATCGAGAAACCTCAGGCACGCGTTACCATGGCATTGGTGCAGTGCAGGTCAGGCCGAGACTATAACATTTGGAATTGCATCAGTCATTGTGGACGATGCTCGGCACCACACAAACAAAGCATTGTGGGTTATGTTGGGCTTGTTTTGTTTCCTTTCACAGCATTACTGCACCAACTTCTTACTGCTTGCAGTGCCACTGGCAGATTTGACACTCCTGCATATCGCTCTTTCATTCCATATATATTGGTATCCTGAGCTATTGTGGGCTGCTGTCAATAATCGCTTGACATTATTCGTAACAAGTTGGGTCACCTGATGAAGATGGGGTTATTCAGATTTTAGTAATGTATGAGAAGATTGTTAGTTAAAATGAGCAAAGCCATAAATATGCGATCACAGTGGAAAGTATGGAAATGCACCAATGGCAGAATAGACATAGCAGAGAGAGCAGAATGTGGGAGGGGAAGAAATACCCAGAATTCCCCTCCCCCCCCACCCAGAAACGGATGTTTTACACCCACAGCAAAAATTAATTTGGGAGTGCAACACGGCAATGATGAGCCAAATGGCCTCCTTGGGACATTCCTCGTTTTAGCTTGTGCAGGATCGTGTAACCACTGATTGGACTCTGTGTAGTCCCGCGGAGACTCGGCCCTTTGTGTATTAATTTCCATTCTGCATGTTTAAAATAAATATTTCAATGCAGTTTATATGACGTGACAATCGGTCGCTGAAAGCATTGTCGTCTCGCATTTTTACATCAATTTGATAAAGAATTGAATTTTTTTATTTATTGCGACATTGACCTTTCATGTGTGAAAGTAATAATTCCGTACAACAGATGTCGGGGAAATTGGTCCAGAGGTTTGCAAACGGAGGAGGAACAAACAGGTGTCTGATACCATTCTTCCTCACCTGGTGACCAAAGTGGTCTCCTTCCGAGTAGTTTGGTTTTACCGTTTTCTGTTGTTCGCGTCCAACCTCTGCCAAAAACACATCAGTTTGTCACAAATGCAATCGCCTTTCGAGTGGCATCGCGATTGCTTCACTGGGTCCTCTCACGGCCTCGTAAAAAAAAAATCAACGTTTGTGAATCACGCGCCATTACGGGCCAGCTCAAACGTTTCATCGGATGCTTTTTGGTCAAGATGATAAACTTCTCGAGTTCTAAAATGTCTTCTTACTGGTCATAGTAACTCTTTGCCATAGAAACCCAACTGGAGATTTCACGATTGCGTTTGAGTTTTCTAATAAAAAAAATGATGTTCCGAAACGCACTAATTAATTCCCTTCCTTATTTGGTGTACCATCACAAGTTAAATGGGGGTGCGAGTAAATGATCTGTGTGAGAACGTGATGTGGTTTTCCCTGGGTTGATGGAGAGCCCAAAATATTTTGACTCTTGACCCACTTTATCAACAGACGCTTGTTTGGAGAACATGTCCGTGGTGGAAAGGAGTAGAGATACATGCTTTTCTTTTTGTTTGATTTTACTTGGAACGTAGTTTTGAAGCTCGGAAATAGTTTGTTGATTCTTTCTGCCCACTGTCCATTTTGTGTCATGGAGGGTCGCGTCGCCAGTCGGCGTGTGGAGGGTCACATTGCTCGTCGCTTGCATTGGTGTATGCCGTGTGTATGTTTTGGGCGGTCTCTGTCTGTCTTCATTGACCTTCGTGTTGTTGTGAAGTCTTAGAAATGAACCTTAACATATCTTGTGCTTCATTTTCCATTGTTCACCTCCTTTACATACTTCATTCTCGAACGTCACAATTTGGTTTGCTCACAGAGACAAGTATGCATTTAATTTGGCGGTTGCCGTTACGGTTAATTGTTTAAAAACAAAAAAAAAAGCAAGAAGAAGTGGAGACAATGAAGTAATTTTGCCACAAGGATGAATGTAACGTGTTTTAATGGAAATGTCAAGCCTTGCCATTGTAAATGTTGCCCGCGTGCATAACAGCGTGACTCTACAAATGTTTTATTCACCAGTAAACATTCCATTGAGGGTATCTGCCTATGAACGGTCTGTTCGAGAGAGAGAGAGAGAGAGAGAGAGAGAGAGAGGGGCGGTGGGGAGGAGTGGAGGCAGCTGTGGAAATTTCCAGCACATGGTGGAGGAGTGTAATCCACGTTTATTGTGGCGCATCATGAAATTCACCAACCATCGCCCTTATTCTTGGACTGAGACTTTAATGAAAGCAAACTCTTCATCACCGATTTCTCCACCGAGGCATACTCATCATTGTGCGTTGTGGTCCCTTACCATGAACTTCAACGCAAGACAAAGCCATTCGGCCCATGGGGTCTGCCAACCCATGCGTGTTTGTCGGTGCTCCATCTCTTTCAAACACCGAGCTGAAACGCATCGATCATGACCTCAATGATTAAACGAGGCCGCGGTTCACATCACGAACATTTTGCTCGCTGGATTTTGGAGGTCGGACTGGATAACACTTCAAAACAAAAGCTTTCAGTTTTTGGTTACAACCGTCGAACAATCAGTGATCAGATACTTTGCCGTCATGCCACCGACATGAACTCACAGAGGGGATCTCCATGGGGACGTGTTTCTGAAAGGGGGAGGAAACAAACCCCTCCCCTCCTCCCCGGTCTGTTTTGTCTACGAATATTTTAGTACTTTTGTTGTTATTTTTTTGTGCAGACCTTTTTGTTAATACAATGTTCTGATTTTTGTGAAGAGTTGTAAATACTCGATTTTGTTTGCCTTGGAAGTAATATTTATGCAGTGTATATATATATATATATATATATATATATATATATATATATATATATATATATATATATATATATATATATATATATATATATATATATATATATATATATATATATATATATATATATATATATATATATATATATATATATATACAGAATTAGTTTTGGGCCCCATCTCTCAATTATGAAGACCGACTTAAGAAATTAAAAAATTCTCGTATCTGGATCTGGATTCGGACCTTCACCAAAATCGAATCGGTTTGTCCTCGTCACACTTTGAACCTGTCCACCAAAGTTTGTCCAAATCCGTTCATAACTTTTTTGAGATATCGTGCTCACGGAGAGACGGGTCACGGAACTTCAGTGTCGGAGGTAAAAATTTATGGCACCAACGATGACTCCTCGAGTACAAAAGGCTCAAGTATGTAATGCCCGAACACGTTCAATATGATTATATGGTTTTGAAGCATGGACAGTGGACACTCAAATTTTTTTAAACCTCGTGATATATATAACCTTTGGCAAATATGAAGAACATTATTTCACACCAAATTGCGATTGCTCGGACGTGTTGCTCGAATGGATGATACACGATTATCAGTTCGTCGTCCATCGATCTGGGCTTGAACAAATTGTAGTTGACCATTTGAGTGTCCACAGACGACACAGCGAAAATAAAATAAAATAAAGATGATCACACAACCTTGTTTGAAAAAGTATAATAGAGGAAGGGATTTATTACCACGTCATGTGGACAATGAAGAGCGCAGATTAAATTGCAACACTTGGTCGGATGTTGTGAGACTAACGCAATAAACCAAGCATCTTGGAAACGGACGTGCGGTTACATTATGGTATGACATGGAGGCGACACCCTACAAGCTCTGCTTCAAAGGGGAAACTAAGCATGTGCCCACTATTACTACTACTACTGTACTACAAATACTTTTGTGACATGGTTTCCACAAAGTAGAAATAAAGTTAATTAAAAAAAAATTCAACCAAATGACGATCAAAGGAAAATGTGATCTGATGTGCAAGCTCTGTCTGCCTTGGATGTCACGAAAAGCAACACCAAGCTGTGTTCATTTTATTCAGATATGTGCCACCCTCATGTGATGGGGAGCAGATGCCACCTTGTGTCCTGATGAGAAGTGGAAATGCTTGTGTCATGGCATTTGCGACTTAGAAATGGTCGCAAAAGTTTCCATTGAGCTGTTCAACATGACGTTGTGGCTGACAAGTGTGTTGTATACGTTGAACGACATGTCAGGGAGTCTGTCGAAGCAGGAATTTGGAAGTATATGTCTTTTAATCTCCGCTCGTCATGATTTAAACACATCCCATGGAGGAGCTTGTACACGTATTGCACGTGGCACGGACAAGATTTTATTTGGACGAATCCAGGGCAATGACGTGATCTGCTCGGATTAAAAGCACCGACAGTCATTATTCCACCCCCTCCCCCAAACCTAATCCTCAGCTCCAGCCGAGTTTTCCAGGTGCACGGCTCTGTGTTCTAAAACGACTGTCAGGTATGGGATTGCTGTTTAATCACTGCCTTGTCCACACTTCAATTCTGTGTGTCCTGTCTTTCACATTCAGACGGCGTGCTCTCGATTCCTGATGAAGCCAACCTGGTACTGGAATGGTGCAACCACAGCCGAATTCCAGGCCACGTTGCTGTGGAGACTAAGCCCCTGCTTGTGGGGTTGGAAGAGGAGGAGGAGGGCGCTGGCGGTGGAGCGGGTGCCAGTGGGAGTGTCGTGGGTGTAACGCTTTCACACTGTCTCAATCTGTTCACAAAACCAGAGGTTCTAGCCCCAGAAGAGGCCTGGTGAGGATAATATATATATATATATATATACATACATATACACACACACACACACACACACACACACACACACACACACACACACACACACACACACACACACACACACACACACACACACACACACACACGTGAAATCTTGTGGAAGAACTAAGATGCATAACAGACCAGTGGAAGGGAGGGGGAGGGCGGGGACACCAGCAGCAGGTTTGAGGGACACAATAATCGTGACATTTGATCGCAACAGTTTGCCATTGAACTGAAAGGCACTGTACGTACATTGAGAAACGTACTTGGTGGATTTTCCAGATATAGTGCACTTGACCAAAATAAAAATATGGGGTTGGGGGCAATGTTGGGACTTCAACAACATGGATTGTGGTGCCAAGCCGAGTGATTGGAGCTGAACACCTTTTGGGAACGGATGGGACCAAAAGTAATCGAGAAGTGCACTTTGGACATGGGATAACAGGTGGACAAAGCTCTCCATGAAATATTTTATGTGGGTCACCTTACGGTCCTTTGAATGAAGTGAGCGGGTGTTTAGTTCATTGTGTGTGCGTGTGTGCGTGCGTGCGTGCGCTTCCACGGTAGAACATGCCCATCGACTTAGGACCCTCATTTGTCAACCTTTATCGGAACAAGCACGTTATCCACATGATTGGTTTACGGGGTTTATTCTCATTGCTTCCTTCAAATAGCAATGGAAAAGTCACTAACCTTTAATCTTTCCGTATGCAGCACATAATCCTCCCATCCCTCTTCCCCAGGTACTGCCCTCAATGCAAAACTCACCGGCAGGCAACAAAGCAGCTGCTCCTTTGGCGTCTCCCAAACGTCCTAATTCTGCAGCTCAAACGGTTCTCGTTCCGCAATATCCTCTGGAGGGATAAAATCAATGCCATGGTGGATTTTCCCATCAGGTGAGCCACGGTTACCCAGATTAAATTATCAAGCTGATGCAATGACACGGTGGCTGCCGACGTGTGCCAGACATTCCCAAGGCCATGACCTGACATTTGGCCTATCACACACCTGCGATGGTGTTTGTACACTGTACATGGTTATTAATTGAACCCGTAATCCAAACCAAAATCTTAAAATCCAACTATCAGAGCTCTTGCCTTTATGCATTCATCAACTGGGTGGGGGGCGGGGGGGGGAAGTTTCCCTCTATATAAATGTTCTGCCGAAACATGTTTTCACTTGTTTCCTTCAGCAATTGATTTTGGCATGGCTAAAATACAAGGTTTCTTACCTCCGTCAGCGAAGGTGTCCGCAGGTTATGTATTCGCCCCTATATGTCTGTGAGCATGATATCTCAAAAAGTTATGGACAGATTCAGATGAAACTTGGTGGACAAGAACAAGCCAATTGGATTTTGGTTCAGTTCGGGCCTGTCGGTGGGGATACAAAATGTAAACTGTTCAGCATGGTGGAGGTATGCGCTCTACCGAGTGCCGTTCTAGTTTGTTTGTTTCTGCTGTGGTTAGGACTGAACGCTCACATCACTAATGTTCTGGTCCACTGTGTTCCATTGATGGGAGCAGCTGATGCTTTGATAAAGACTGTGCTGTACTTTATATGCATCTCTTTTTATTTCAAACCATTCCCATCACCCCAGTGGCTTAGATCTGAGCGACTACTGCATTGGATCCCAGGAGGAAACCCGGCCAGCCATCTACGACCTGTACGGAGTGATCAATCACTATGGTGGGCTGATTGGTGGTCATTACACTGCGTTCGCACGGCTCCCTCAGCTTCCCGACTCGCAGGCCAGCGACATTGGTACATCACCGCGAGTCATGTAATTGCTCGTTTTGCAAAAAGTAAAAAATACTGCAAATAATTATGAGCCTTTGTTTTCCTTATGCAGTCCGTCTCATATTTTGGGCCAAGGTCTCTGTGAGGCATGTGAAGGTTTTTTTTTGAGGAACAAGTCATTGTTAGTTCATTCTCCGGATGTTGTTTTGCTTTTCTGTCTGTGCGGCATCACCTGTCATATGTGGGTCGAGCGGTCCTTTTGATCTGCCCCTTTAAGTGTGTGCTGCATTGGTGGGACATGTGGTGTAGGTTGGCGGTTGTTTGATGACAGTATTGTCACTGCCGTGGAGGAAGATCGAGTTCAGACCAGGTTTGCTTACGTATTGTTCTATCGGTGCCGGAACACCCCGATGACTCGACTGCCCAGCCATTCCATCTCCGCCGACGTGGAGGACAAGATGACTCTGCAAAAGGTGGTTGGTGGAGGGTGGATATTATAGGGTGTTCTCATGGTATCTCTGTCTTTGGTCATGTACGGTGGAGAAATATCAACCTTCCGATAAAAATTACTCATCTACAGTCATGGACAAAAGCATTGGCATCCTTGCACTTTTTTCAAAATTGCACCATTTCTTCCAGAAAATTGTTGAAATTAAAAAATCTTTTGGTATCCATAAATGTATTTCTTTGGTTTGCAGTGGAACAAAACAAAAAAGCTGAAAAAAAAAATACGAAATTTGAGCTCATTCCACAAAGAAATCCTAAAATGGCCCGGACAATATTGTTGCGAATTCGCGCCCGCCGGCGTGCGAATGGCCTCGTGACTCGAATCGCGGCACGTCGCCCACCGGATGGACAATTCTGTCGTGACCCTCTCGGACTAACGCCGGGAGCTAGTCACGGGTGGGCCTTTCGGCCTCACCACGATCGTGCCAATCGGCCACCCGCGTGGGATAGGGTTGTTCGCCAAACTCGACCTACCTAAGTACCCACGCGGACGGTAGACCGGGCGATCGCACCTCGCCGCAGGTTGACTCCGGACACAGGCCGCTTAAGCGATCCGTTCCGTGCTATCGGGATAACCAAGCGGTGTTATCGTCGGCCTCGACGGTTCCGATTAATTATCGGGCGTATTGAGCCCACGACGAACCCGTTACGTGAAGCAAGATGGAGATTCAATTAAAGAAAAGACGAAGCGAAACGGGAAAACAGTTCAACATAATGCACATTTATTCCGCGGCACACGGAGAGCACACGTATAGCAAATGCAACAAAAGAAACAATGACGCAGAGATACTACCGACTAAGACCAACACACGGCAACACTTAAACAGTTTTACTTTACAGACGGCGCCAACAACACATTTACTCAAAAGCAAAAGAAAAGGCCACCCTCAAAGACAAGGGGGCAGACGGGGCCTGTGGGCCAATATTTGCGTGGGACCTGAAGGAGCGGTCAGGTCCGCGAGACCGGGTGGGTCCTACCCGCGTCTTCGTGATGAGCCACAAATGTGGCAGCGCGGCGGTGCCCCGACTTCGTGCTCCTTCGCGGGTTTCGTTGGCACCGCTTGGAGTCGGGTGGGAACGGGGCCCCCTTTTCGCACTATCTCAGCACGGGGGCAAGGGGGAATTGTTGATGCTCTGGGGAAGGAGTATAGCTGGCTTGCTTGGGTCCCGTGACGAGCGATTCCACCGCGACCTCCGTCTTCGTTGCCTCGGACCCGAGCTCCTCGGACTCTTCCCCCAATTCTCCTCAGCCGACTGCAGAAAACCACCGGGACGCCCTCGCCTCCCAACTCCACTCCGCGCTCCAACCCAACTTGACTGCCTCGCAACAACAACTCTTCTTTCTCTCTGCCCCAAAATTCTTCGCTTTTCTGCCACTCAACTCTGCTTTTCTGCTCGGCGTTTTATAGGCCGGCAGGAGAACCCATATGCAAATTTCCGGATCAGGATGAGCTCGGGGGCGGAGCCACGCCCGCCCATTGGATGGAGGAAAAGGGGCGTGAATCTCCCCTGATCCTAGAATTTGCATATCTCGATTCCACACAGACACGCCTGGAGGCGGGCCAAGCCGCCCCGCGCTTGCTGAGTGGACGGATCAGAAGTGAGCGTGTAGCATTCCTGATCCGAATTCTCCTCGGAAAGGCCGCATTTTGCACTCGCGGCTCGGCGCGTATCTTGTACGAGCCCAGGACAGCCCGACGCTCGGTGCTCACAGGTGGTGCGGGAATGGCGGTAGAAGGAGGGAGGTGAGGGTGGTGGAGGGTTTATGGTGGTGGTTTGATGGTCATGGTGCGTTTGGGAATGGCATGATGCGATGATGTGGGAGCGAGTTGTGAAGGTAAAGGTCGTGGCTGTTAGCGTTGTTGTTGTTGTTGTGAAGCGGCGCTGTGGTTGGTGGTTGTGTGATGGCGGTTGAGACGTGGTTGGTTCAAAATAAAGATAGAACAGAAAAACGGCTATCTCAAAGCGTCGCAGCCCGAATGAATCACATTTATTCCCTCTAAACAACGGGTTTGGGGCGAACTACACATGTACTCACAGAGATATCTCACCTACGGAACCTGAATGGTGGTTTGCGAATTTCCACAACCGTAACAATATTATTGGCACCTTTTCGAAGTTATTAGGAATAGTTAGATTTCAAACAGGTGATTCTTCTTTACTTTGGATTTGAACTCACCTGCAGTGAGTTGCAGCTGCCTGCATTATAAAAATTTACTCATTCAACCAGTTTGAACAGAGAAAAGGAATCATTCTGCTGTTTTGTGTCACTGTGTATACCACAATGAGCACAGAGAAAAAGAAAACCAGAGAATTGTCTGAGGAGGTCAGACACAAGATTGTAGCCAAGCATGGACAATCTCAAGGCTACAAGTGCATCTCTTGAGACCTTGATGTTCCTGTGTCCACCGTACACAATGCTATCAGGCAGTTTAAGGCCCATGCTACTGCAGCCAACCTCCCTGGACGTGGCCACGAGAAAACTTGATCGAAGATTGCAGCGAAGGATTGTTCGAATGGTGGAGAAAACACCTCGTTGAACTGCCAAACAGGTTCAAGCTGACCTTCAGACACAAGGTTCAGTTTCAACTTGCACCAACTCAATGAAAGGGGGTTCGATGGAAGGAGACTTTGGAGGACCCTGCTACTGAGAGAGAGAGAGAGACATGAGAAAGCCTGACTGGAATTTGCCAAAACACACAAACAATCCAAAATCCTTCTGGGAGAATGTCCTTTGTACAGATAAGAACAAATTAGAGCTGTTTGGTAAAGCACATCATCTCGGTGTACAGAAAACAAAATGAAGCCTTCAAAGAAAAGAAAATATTCCCTTCAGCTAAACATGGAGGAGGTTGTGATGTTTTGGGGTTGCTGTGCTGTCTCCGGCACTGGATGCTTTGCTTGTGTGCATGGCATCATGAAATCAGATTACCCAGGAGGCATTTTGGAGTGCAATATTCAACCCAGTGTCAGAAAGCTGGGTCTCCATCGAAGGTCATGGGTCTTGCAGCAGGACAATGACCCCAAACACACTTCAAAAAAGCACCCAGGAATGGTTCAAGATAAAACAATGGACTGTTCTGAAGTGGCCAGGAATGAGTCCAGATCTAAATCCCATTGAACACAGCAGTTGGGAGAAGGCACCCTTCAAATCTGGGAGGACTGGAGCAGGTTGTGCAAGAAGAGTTGAACAAACTGCCAGCAGAGACGTGCAGGAATCTCATTCATGGCTCCAGGAAGCGCTTGATTGTAGTTATTTTGTCCAAAGGCTGTGATACCAAATATTAAATAGTGGGTGTTAATTTTATCTCATTTATTTTTATTTTCTGATTTAAAAAGGACATTTGAAGTTCTCAATCAAAAACAAAGGTTCTGTAATAATGAAATAACGAATTGTGGAGATCAAATACTTGTCATTTTCAACTTATTTTTAGAGAAAATTGTGTTATTTGAAAAAAGTGCATAAGGGTGTCAATATTTTTGGCCATGACTGTGCTTCCATATTAGAGCCAAAATGGAAAATATAACCTTCAATTCAAGTCAACTGCCATTATTTGACACAAACAAGAAACGTTCCTCTAAAGACTATATGTACGTGATGACCATAATCTGTGACTTGCAAATCGAACATGTTTGACACGAGCTCGTTTTCATTTTCAGTGAATCGCTATACTACATCTTGTTCAATGCCAAACATGGTAATGATGTCATGTAACCCCAAACCCTCGTTTCAGATGGAGTATGCCGTCACAAGCGTGGAGGACGGACCTTCGGATTCTGAGCTACTGCCTCGACACGTCGAGGAAACCTGCACAGGTACAAATGATTGGAAAAATACCATTGCTGTGACACATCACAGTGACATGGAGGAGGTGGATTAACCCAGTGACAATGGAACAAGTCACATCTCACATCACCGGGTTTGTCACGAACCTGATGAAATGGCAAATTAAATCTTTCCCTGCCTGCCAACCTCATTTCAGCTCCACTACAATCCCCAGCCTTTATGCTCCAAAGAGTGTGCTGACGCAGAAAAAATATCGACAAAAAAACACCAGTTGTGGTCGTTGTTCACCTTCTATTCCAAAGGATTGGTGGTTATGACATCAGAGAGTCTGTATTGTACTGTGGGTCCAGGGCATTGCATAATTTGCCTTGAAAGACGGTGTTTGAAATGGGCTACGAGTGGTGAGCTCGCACGGGTTTGGTTTATGCCATTTATCCCTGTCCTCTCCTCTCCTCCCTTCCACTCCACTTGGGGTTTCATCAAAACCCTATGTTTGATCCCACCCACCATCACACGAGATATTTCTGTGCCATACTCTGTCTGCAAACCAACGTTCTGTAAAAGTCCCGCACTGTAAAGACACCTTTCTGACCTGATGTGAAAAACTTTAATTTGTTTCTTACATTGAACTTCCAAATTAGTTAATATACTGTCCCAAGATTCTACAGTTATCAGCACAAAGTGACTTTTTTGGGGGGGGATGGTTGTTGCTGTGTTTTGTTGGGGAAGGGCTGCAGCTCTAAAATAGCAGTCCTAGAGTTGTTTGTTGGTTTTTTTTAGAGAGACAAATTTGACTGGTTGTGATCGTCTGCATTTGGTTTAAAACGAGGAAGTGAGTGCGAATGCCTCAGCACTGGATTGTTTTGTTTAACGAGCAGATTCGTCTCAAACGTGCCGAGGGAGCATCACCCTCGTCTGTCACTGCAGGACATGTAACCAGATGTCCATAAGGGTAATGAACAATCCCCATTGGGGGGGGGGGTTGGGAGATTGATTAATTAAAGCACTTGCTGGAGCTGTGCACAGGTGTTTGCTTAGAGTTTTTATTTCTGGTTCGTTGATCAAAGGAGGGTCTCACTGGATGGAAATGCAAACATTGCTCATCGGTGATTTCAATCACTTCAAACAAGTGATTATAGTAATTTATTCCTGCATTTTTTTGTTGTTGTTCAAGTTAATGTGTTTGAGATAATCCACAATCCTCTGTTGGTTTAGCTGCCAATGCCACCACACCTGTTCGAGTGCTACATCTCAGCTTATCTGACCTGGCCTTGAGCATCAATTTTTCATTTTCAGTCTGACACCTCTGGTTGCCATTTCCATGTGTATCAGTTTTGTATAAAACTTCGCACAGCCCCCTTTGTGTGGAACAGACGACACATGATCTTGGGCAAACGAAATCCCTGGCCTTGTCTCCATTTTCCATCCTTCCTCCCACAGTTTGTTTATCTTGCCGTTAACCACTGCTACACTGCTTGTTCACATCCGGTAACTTTAAAGCCACATGTTCACCGTCCTGTTTTTATTTGCTGGTGAATCTTATTAAATGTAGCTCTTACACGAGCCTGACTTTTGTAAATAAAAACACGAACAAGGTTTAGAAACGTCATGAAGTTGTGAATTTAAAGTCAAAACAAGTGCTGAGTTTACACATTTATAAGCAACTGCTTTATTTCATTTCATTAAAAACATTAACCAAGAGTCAAAATTCAATAAAAAGGGTCACATGTTGATGGATGAAGGGTGAGCACTTGAGGGCGTGTAGTTCGTTTAAAAGGAGTCGCTGCTCAAAGCAATTTTCCTGCGGAAGGACAGGAGAGAGAGCTTTCACTTCCTGGAATCGAGCAACGTTCGATATCAGAACGTACGGAGTAAGCACAACATCGACCGGATGTGGCGTTTCCTGAACAGTTCAAAAGCAAGCATCATGGTATGGGTAAGGCACCGAACGGTTTGCGATTGCCTAATTAAAAAGCATGGCTTGTTGAAACCGATCGTTTGTACAAGTGGAACGAAGAACTCGTCTTGCTGGAGAAGGTGAGTGTCGGCAAACAGGTGGAGTGCACAAAATCAATGCGACGTCGATTCGAGGTACGTTAACCGTCATGGGAAGCAAGAGGTTGGCGTTGCAGGCGTTAACCCATCAGAGCAAAAAGTGCTCTTTCCCCCACAGCAGTTAAAGTACCTCGATAAGGGTTCCAGCAATTTAGTCCAGATCATGTGGATCACGACTTGATTGGTAAGGACCAGTCACACCATATTAATGTTATTTGTTCGTACGCAGCACAATGCTGTGGGGTAGCATCATTGGCTGAGGGTGGGGATGTGCCATTGATGCAAAGCCCTCTGCTGGTGAGGACAGGAATTTGTAATTAGTTTGGGGTTCCGGCGATAGCTCGCCCACTCTTCGCGACAGACACCGTGCGATCTTGGCGTACACCAACTCACTCCAGCAGATGGACACCACACACATTTATGAATCGTCATCCCTGTGAAATACCGGGATGACTGTTTTCAGCTGTGTCAGGATTCAAACCCAGGCAAGACAGCTTAGAGGTGAATGTGCGTACCTCGAGGCCATCCTGACACAGATAGTCTGTTAATGGGCCAGCCTGTTCCGTGTGCAAAGAATGATATATTCCAGATCATGGTATTCGTTCACAGATTCATTTACTGCCATGAGGGTAACAGTGTGGACGTTAAAACACTACCGATGAAAAGTGCAGCACACATTCCAGAACCCCCAAATTAATCGATGCACACATTTCTCACCTTTGCAATACTTGTTTTTTTAAAATGGATGCCTTGATTTCCAGGCCCAATGCTTTGGCAAGTGGAGGAGGAACAGCATTTCCGATCTGGGTGTTCAAATAAGGATTGGATAAGGAAGGTGCACCAATGAAAATACAGTTGCTCATTCCAACAAAACGAGTGCTCTGCATTGGTGGTTCAAGACAATAAAAACGAGTGAAATGGTTGAAGTTATCCATCAGAAAGGATCAAAAAGTGCTAAATTATCGGGGAGGGGAGTCTTCATGATAGGTGCTCGTGGACCTTCCCACTCCCTTCTGTCTCTCTTGGAGCCCTGACTTCACAAAGGCAGGGGGGTACACCATCTTGGATACGGGGGATCTCTGGGTCGCTCTTGGGAGATCGATTGGCTGTCTATGCTGTGGGCCTGTTCGAGAGAACTGTCTGGGGCTATGCAACAACAACAAAGTGTTGATATTCTGGGCTTTACCCTGGACAACAACCATTTTACTCGTTTTTGTTACACCAAAGTCAATCGCTCTCATTACACAGAATTCTCCCCTACGTTCAAGGACGGTGATATGGTACCAGCGTTCGAACCGGACTACCTCTTATACAAATTACGCAAGACAAGGCGAGCCACATTAATCTGGACGCAAAGAGTGCATACCTGCCGATGCTTGTCAAGAATATTTCCAAAGAAGCGATAAGTGTCGGGGAATCCTTGCGACCGAGCGCACTCACGCACGCTCACTACGCGGTGCTGCTCCGGGTGTAGTACCCTGCCCTGCAACACACATTTTTCAACAGCAAAAAATAAACGATTCCATCCACAGGGATATGTGTATGAAGGTTAGGTTTTGCTGTTGATAATAAAACAAAACCAAAAGTAAAAACATTGGAACATGGCGGCTCAAGCCCACGACCTCGAAAGTTTGGAAGTAGGTAACGCTTAAATTTGGAACAAAACTATTCATTCCATCATTGTCAACCAGAACGAGGACATTAACAAAGTCCTCTTGAAATTGTACAGAGTGGACTGCGGTGGGGGGGGGGGGGGGTCATCCGTCATTTTATTATGTGTGGTGTATGACGACAGAGGAAACTGCGCCCACAAAAGCGTTGGAATGTGTCCTGAAGAAAGGAGTCATGAGAGTGTTTGAATACAATGGCAATCATATGGCCATAAATAAATAGTGATTCTTCACTTTGAGGTTATGATGGTGTCTGGTGTTCCACCTTTTAATTGGCTGGACAGCTCACCAAACTCCAACCACAATTCTCACCTCAAAAATAATAAGAGTAATCATCATCATATGGCCACCATTTTGTGAAGCAGCATAGGCCTCAAAAGCCTTCGGCGTCACCATGGCCCAGTGCAATTGGAATCATCCGAGGGATACAACCACCATGTAGTATTATATGCACGTAAGCAGTACGCATGTTTTTGCTTCATGTATGTACCTTGGGTAATTTTTATTATTTTTGGGAGCGACCATGGCAGCGGTCTGTGTCCTATACACCGCCCAAATAAAGGGATGAGCAAATTGTTTGATAAATGAAGGTTTTCGTATATAAATTCGGTTTTAGACTTTTAAAGGCTGAATCGTGTGAAAATACAGAAGGGTTTCCATTCATGGGTGTAATTCAAATTAATGGATGATTTTTCCCATTTTTGTTATGATGGTTCCTGGAGGGAGGCATTGAGTGTTTTATTGAACGTCATTGAACCACTTTTATGGTTCCCGGATCACTGAACGTATATAGTGTTAATTTCACCTCCAGCAAAGAAAATAAATAAATAATGAACGTTCATTTTCATTTATGGATGCCGTTCCATTGGAAAACTAGAACGACTCGATAGATCACATACCTCCGCTCGGCTGAACAGTTTATGTTTTGCATCCCACTGATAAGGTTTGGCTCCAGATCCAAAGCTCAACTCAAATCTTAGCTTGTTCTGGTCACCTAACCAACTAGTCTTGTCACAATTCGTCAACTTTTTGAGATATCCTGTTCAAAGACAGACAGGTGTGAAAACATCACCTCTGTCCACCCTCGATGGTGTAGGTAATAATACAGTACATTTGTTTTCATTACGAGGCAGAATTTCGAGTGCTACCAACTGGCTAATACTGTATTACGAGTTGGCTAGACTGGGAACCATCAGCGATCTCCAATCACAGCCTTCTGGATTTGCATAAATTATTACCTTGCCTCAAATAATTATGGGAAATAGGCAATGAGTGGTAGGTTTACAGAAAGCAAAAAAAGGACGATGCGATAGGTGGGGAGAGGGGAGAGGGGTGGAAGAAGAGGAAACAGACAGTTCATGATTTATCCTTCATCTATTGTGCAACTCGAGGATAGTCGGCGACGCGAGATGGAAGCGGATATCCTTACCTGCTTCCCCATGGGCTCGGGATTAGTGACGGTTGTGGAGAAGAAGCCATCCCACTCAAGCCGCCCGTACAGACCAGCCCAGTGGTTGTGCCGGTTGCCCGTGTGTGGGAGACACCAAGGGATGAGCGTGTTGAACTGTCGATCCACGGGGTCGCAGGGTTTAGCTAGGGGCAGGGAGGGTTGCATTTGAACGAGAAAGTGAACTTGCTTGGAAACAGAGAAACAAACACACAATGAGAAAGTCTCACAACAATTAGTTGCCATTTTCGTTAAACCTTTGTGATGGAAGTTCCGATTCATTAACACGACTATTTAAAAAAAAAAAATTAAAGCACCAACATCCATTTCACAATAAGGGAGTAAAGAAATGACACGAGTACTCAAACGAAAAAAAAAAAAAATTAAAGTTCATTGCCTGAAAAGTCAATCTTTTTGCAGCCAAAAAATCTGATAATAAAATTAACATCTAATGTTATTTATTTTAAATAATAAGAATAATCCAAATAGCACGGGCGGTGTTTGTCTCGGGCCGTGTTTATGGTATCACCGGTAGAAAATGGATTTCATCCGTTATTTTGTTTCAATCCTCAGTTATTCGATGCACAATCATTTTGATAAAACGGTATGAATTGTAATTGACGTTCTAACACACGTCTGCCTTCCCTTCCTCGCTCCCCCTCACTCCCCCCGCCCCCTCTCTATTCCCATCAGCAAAGCAATGGGTGGTATTTACTTGTAATAAATATAGTAAGGATTTAATTTGGATTATAATTTACAGGTGTGTGTGTGCGTGCGTGCGTGCGTGCGTGCTACTCCTACAGTTCTGGACCGATTACATCCAGACTTGCTACATAGGATCAGAATGGTCCCAATTACGGTACTGGGGTGTTTTTATCTTTGCTGATGGTCTTTGGGGTGGGGATACAAATTATCGATGTAAATGTGCATCGTGTAGCGTTGCGTACAGGAGGGTATTACAAGTCTTCACTATCTCCAGTACAGTATTCTGTCCCCACATTTTGCAGTGCAGTGTTGAATTATAAGCAGTTGGTCCGTTTTAGCTTGATGCACGCAACCAGGATTATTATTTTTTTGCATACACAGCTGTCAGTTGCATATACACCGCCAAAATAAAGGTGACCATACTCTGTGCAGAGCGTTGGTGTTGCCTAAGCAGTCTCCTTAGCTATTGGGTATAATCCTGGACGGGTCACCACTCCGACACAGGATACCGGCAAGCTGGCACTCATTTTGTCGACCTCGAAAGGATGACAGGCAAAGTCAACCCCACCTGGTATTAATTCAACAGCCGAGTGGGATTTGAACTAAGGATCCGAAGCCCACCACCCTAACCACGAAGCCAACACCAAGCATAAATAAAGGCATTCATCAGAATAATGTGTTGCATGCTTGGAGCCAGACTGCCCATATGGCCGGTACTCTGCTAGTAGTAGTAGTAGTAATAATAATTAATTAATGGCCGTAGGGTGGGTGCTCTGCTCATAATAATAATAATAATGATAATCAAAATCCTGAACACCATCCTGTCTGTGATCAAGAAAAATAAATACATTTTCTTTGTCAAATTCGGACAACTACTGGACAAGAAATTAAGGACTTTATTACTAGTAGAGTTGTTACTGGTACTTTTTTTTTTTTTTTTTTACTCAGACCGTTAACAAAAAACAACTTTTTCAAGGATTTTCAAACCTTTGAAAACAGACAATTTCAGGACTTTCAAGGATTTTAAGTCCACGTATGAACTGCACAATTTATTTTCATGCAGACTCGTTTTGGAGAAGGAAGAGCAGCAGTAATGAAACGAAGCACGATTATGAGGGAATGCTGATGAAGAAAGTTTTTGCTTTCCCTTTTTAAAGAACGAGATTATTCGAGGAACACGGACGGCAAAAGGAAGGCACAGTTACTCGGGTTTTCGGCACAAGTCAGAAAGTCCACATATAATAGTCGATTACTTAATCATGACATTCACTGGATATCTTAAGTGAGATCATGAGCCCGGAGGGGGTGGGGAGGGGTTACTTCCCATAATCAGGGAAGTTTTTGCCCATCATCACTGGGAGAAATCCATTATTAAAATAATAGTGAAACCATTTTGAACATTCAAACTGAAGGCAAATCCAAGATGGTTAACCATAATTGTTGTGTTCCTGGATGCAAATCGGCCTCAGGGAAATATAGGAATATGAGAAATATCCGTGGATAAGGGCTGTAGCATTCCTACCATTTCCTATCAATACCAGCAAGCAGCTGCAGTGGGTAAGGACCGTACGACGACCCCATGTCTGGCGGCCTACCCACACTTCGAGGTGTGCGCCGATCACTTTGTTGCGCTGGATACGGATGGATGTGGGAAGAAAACTCCATCTTGGGAGCAACGAAATCCTGAACTATTCGCATGGAATGATTGAAATATCGTAGATATAAAACCACCGTAAGTTAATCGTACTCCAAATAAACTTGAAGCCAGAAAATTAAAAAAAAACACAAACATCTGGTCAACTTGCTGAAGAACAAGTGAACTTTCACAATGCTTCGCTGCTGGCTGAGCCAATCAGTGCAAATGGCAGATCACTCGCATGCTACGCTGACGGTGACGAGGAAGGATCTTTGTTGTATTTCTACGACTTGTCAGGGACTGAAGACGTGGACTTGGAGCACGCCACACATCCTCAGGGGGTAAGAAGTTATAAAATTCTCCATATTCTATCATCGTATGTGGTAACTTTCATTTCTATAATTAATGTAGGCCTATTTTACTTCTGATATTTTCTAAGGAGAAGGTGAGGGGAGGGGATCATGTCAAGATTTTAAATTTTATTTTTAAAAATACAACAGCTGACAATGGATCACTTTAGGGCTTGTGAAGGTTATTTTTCCCCCCTTTTCAGCAGTTCTAAACTGAATTCTAAATCACTCTTTCAATGGGGCCTGCACTACAATTCCAGCACAACACACACAATACATTTGATGTGTGTACGAGTTCAGTGAGCCATAGTAGCTAAGGAAATGGATGATAAATCCAGCGTTAAAGAAAGATCCCGAAGACCAATTCACACGATACATTTTATACGTATAGGCCGACATATCAACACATCATTTGTTACCTCGTGTGCACAATATATGAGGCACCCGATGACTGTTGTTTCTCAGGGTTTCTAGGCATGTGTGGCGATGCATTTTGTCATGATGGCCTTATTTTGAAAGTCACGTATTATATCCCCATCCATCCATTGGGGCCGTACTCTATGCAGAGCGCATTGGTGCAGCTTAAGCAGCCTCCTTGGCTATTGGACACAATCCTGGACAGGTCGTCACTCCGACACAGGACACCAGCAAGCTGGCACTCATTTTGCCGACCTCGGAAGGATGACAGGCAGAGTCAACCCCACCTCGTATTAATTCAACAGAAAAGTAGGATTTGTACTCGGCATCCTCGGATCCCAAGCCCACACCAGGCATTACATCACCAACAAGGAACAAAATAGAGCCCAAAACTGCCTTGGTGTAGATAAAACAAAAGGAAGTTAAAATGAGGAGAGTCGATTGAAATCAAAACAAGTCCTTAGAGCAGTGTTTCTCAACCGGGGTTCCCCGGAACCCTAGGGTTCCGCAAGAGGTCGCAAGGGGTTCCGCGAGAAACTAATAAATAGGCTAATGTATTTTTGAGTAGTTTTTGTTTGATTTAATATTCGTAATTTTACTATACACGTACGGCATATTGTTGGAAACTCCTTGGTTATTATAATAGAGGCTTCAACCTCTTATATTATTTACAATTATAACAACCATAGGGAATGTATTTAACGATGTCTATATGGCGCCAGTGTGAAACCGCCCTCACTGGTTAGTGGACGTCCTGTACGCGGTGGATTCGTGTATCATTGAGTGACTGACTCAAGTACGGGATGCATGCACGGTGTCCATGTATCTTCTCTGTTATGATTTATCTTATGCCTTTTCAAAATTGTCAATAAACGATGTTATTGTAATAGTTATATACATTCGTTATGTTTGTACGTGTTATACGTATGTGATATTGGTTGTTTATGTATATTTTTTGTGTGTTTAGATTTTTTTGTGAATTAAAACCTCGGTGTGAGGTCTCATAAACGAGCAGTATGTTTTTTTTTTCATTGCCAATAAATTTGACAAAAAGGGGGTCATTTTTTCCTTAAACCATTTTTTCCTTTCCTTTTTCCTTAAACTATCCGAAAAAAATATATTTACCACGTGAACTACGATAAAAATATAAAAGAGCTAGATATTAATAATGGTGTATAATAATTTTTATGCAGGGGTTCCCTGAGACATGAAAACTATTTCAAGGGTTCCACAAGGGTAAAAAGGTTGAGAAACGCTGCCTTCGAGGGAAGAAAATAAAAGCAGCACAAATGTATTTTGGTTCTCAAGCCGAAGTGAATGATACCCTCACTTGGAAGGATCAATTCAAAAGGGTGGATCCTCAACAAAAATGAGTCTCCAAAACAAGAAATGATGTTACGGCAATCCTTACCCAAAGCACAACAACAAACGGCCCGAAGAGGCCCAGGCGGTGCCCGAGGGTCGGGGTGCGAGTAGAGCAGGCATCGTGAGTACGAGCCGTCGCTCAGCCGAACCTCTAGGTTTGGCAGGTCTCGCCAGTCGGAACCAGGGGCCACGGGTATGTAACGCATCCGGGCCTCCACCAGAGGACTCATCGCCTACAGGGAAAGGGATGTGCCACAACAATCAGGACATTTAAAAAAAATAATAATTAATGAACAAAGGGAGGACAAGCATCGGTGCGAAAGTAAGCACGTGCAACGAGTAGAAATGAGTTGTGAATAACCTTTTGGCACAAACCTTGCAAACGTGGTCCCGCAGAATGGGCTGGTTCTGATCTCCACGCATTTCCCTCTGGAACCAAGAGCTGGACTCTGCTTCATATGGGATCTCTAGCTCGTTAGCCCCATTACGGATTTCAGGTAGATCTCCGAGTGCATCGTGCACAGTCACAGTCCTCAAGGGAGCAGATGTGAGCCTGGGATCAAAGAGAATGCGAGTAGGAGGTGAGGTTACAAGTCACACTCAAGAAAGAACCATTGATATTTGAGGGAGGGGGGGGGACAAAGCCGACAGCAAATAAAGGATGGGAAATAACTGAGAAGAACCCGTACCGAGTGATGTTGTTGCAAAAACGTAGCTCTCCCACAGCGACCGTTAGCTGGCAAGCACGTGGAGAGAACACGTGCCTAGGTTCTGGGTACCGAGGCAGAATCTCCCCAGGCGCGGCACCGAGGATGATGGCTCTGCGTCGAGTCTGTGGCACTCCGTACTGGCCAGCCTGAAGGAAAAAACAAAACAGCCATTTAGATGGATACCGTGTTGCCTCTGAGCACCACAGAAGCAGCAATCAGAACAGGCCCGTGGAGAGAAATGAAACCCGATCATTTCCGATAGCAAACACCTGAGCTTGGCACTGCAGGAGCTAGTCTTCTTTGAGCCCATCATGCCAAATAGGCTCTCAGAGATTGGGAGAGTCATCAACGTGAATAGCTTCACCTGCAGCACGGCGAAGGTGCACTGGTAGCCCATCCGCACGAGGGAACGCAGTGTGAGGCGCAGCACGGCCGAGCGCTTGAACGATACGAAGTTCCGGACATTCTCAAGCAGGAAGAAGCGAGGGCGGTAGTAGTCACAGTAACTACAACATGGGACAAAAAGCATGGACAGAAAATGTCAGCGTTCTTGATTGAAGTCTCAAATTTAGCAAAGAAGTGGAAGAACTGCATCGAGTATTATAATACACATTATGGAGGGAGAACCAAGTGAGACATTGCAAACATGGAAAATATTATACGAGTACAACGCAATACTGCAGAAACAGTAGTTTCCTGATTTTCAGGAGATCCAAGTGCTGTACCTGAGTAAGGAAACGACAAGGGAGTTTTTGAATTGCGAGTATGTACGCGAGTTAAAGCGATTCATTCCAGAGAAGCCCTGGCATGGAGGACCTCCACACAGCACCTAAGGAGGATGGTCAGAATGAGAACCATAAGCATCAGAGGGAAACTGGTCAAGGAATCTGGGGCACAGGGGAAGGGAGGGACACCGTGCCAGACCCATGAATGACTATCAGAAAGCCTCGAGCAAGACATATCCAAATCAAACCTCGACATCCCCTTTGGCAGGAAGCAGCTGGCCCAGCGAGTTGGTCTTCTCCCCAGCCATTACAAGCTTCAGAAGAAGGTTACAATCTTCAGTGAAGACCGTGGAGCCAGAATTGTTAAGTCTGAAAGCTTGTGCAGCCGGTTCCCACATCTCGACTGCCCAGCAAGTCTCGGTGAGGCCTAAGGAAAAGAGGGAATAATAATAATGATGATAAAAGGACATCGTACAAGGTTGTTGGAGATGAGTGAAGAATGCGGTAAATTAATGTGAAAGGAAGGAAAGGTCAAGTGCACAAGCAGCAACAGAACACACCAGCCTGGTGAAGACCCTCCGAGAGCCCCCCACAGCCAGAGAACACATCAAGAGCACGAAGCCTCTTGATATCCTGTTCGTTTTTGACTTCCTTCTCCCCTTCTCCATCTTCCACTTTTTGTACCTTACCCTTTCCTGGGGTGTACAAACACGCACGCACGCGCACGCACACACACACACCCACACACACACACACACACACACACACACAAACACACACAAACAAACACACACACACACACACACACACACACACACACACACGATAGTGGATAGAACCTTGGATGAGCAAATAAGCAGGTATTTTTTTCTAGATCACGAGACGACCCGTGAACCTGTTGTAACAGCGGTTAAATATAAAAAAAAATCATTTCAAGGAAAAAAAAAAAAAAAAAGATAGCTCCAGCGAACTATCCCACTGAGGTTGTTCGCATTGATCAAATACTCCCGAAGAGTATTTGACTGAATCGGGAATTGATTTTTTAATAATTTTTTTCGTTGCCCGATTTTAACGAAACTTGATACTACACACCGCGGGAGAATAAGAGTAAGGTGGCCCTAAAATTTTTGCACCGTCGTGTACCGTTTTGGCTGTATTTTGGGAACATACATACATATGAGAGTTTTAGTAATTTAT
>NC_140973.1:76527296-76622296 GCF_056783735.1 Eptatretus burgeri | reverse complement strand
TGGGAGGAGAAGGGGGAAGGGGTGGGAGGAGAAGGGGGAAGGGGTGGGAGGAGAAGGGGGAAGGGGTGGGAGGAGAAGGGGGAAGGGGTGGGAGGAGAAGGGGGAAGGGGTGCGAGTCCAGATGGGGGTAGGGTGGGAGGAGAGACCCGGCATTGCCTAGCAACACCGTGTACCTTTCCTACTAAGTAAATAAAACGGCCATACACTAAACGAGGAGTGTTGAGGCAGTCATCCAAAAGGCTCACCCTTGCCCTTGCCTTTGCCCTTTCCATGGCCATCTGAGCGAGCATGATATGGAGGGTCTTCAAACTTCCTGGTCTTTGCATTGTATGCCTACAAGGAAACATGCAAAGCACGAAATATCAAATGCATTCATTCTTAACCTCACAAGCCCTGTGTTCAATCATTTGCAACACTCCTGTGTGGTGTTTTTTTTATTTAAAATTTTTATTTATTTTAAGTTTCCTCCTTAAGTCATCAAGACATGCTTGGCTTCCTCAAGTCACTAAGAGTTACCAAAACATGCAACCTACACTAAAGGCCACCACAAATCTCTCCACAAGTTTTGGAATTGATGGGAAAGACAAACGACTCATGAAATGGCTTCAGATTTGTAACTAGAACAGCACTCGCTGGAGCCCTTACCTCCGCTAGGCTGAACAGTTTATGTTTTGTATCCCACTGATAGGCCGGATCTGGACCTTAACTAAAATGTAATCAGCTTGCTCACCACCGACCCAACTCATCCACCAAGTTTTGTCATGATCCATCCATAACTTTTTGAAGTGTCGTGCTCTATATCGTTTTTGGCCCATCTCTCAATGGTGACAAATCACTATTAAAAATTCTGGTATCTGGATCCAGATAGTCACCAAAATCGAATCAATTCGTCCTTGTGACACACCCAACCTGGCTACCAAATCTTGTCAGAATCAGTCCACAACTTTTTAAGATATCCTGGTCACAGACAAACACAGACAGGGGTGAAAACATAACCTCTGTCTGTACACCTTCGGTAATAATCAGTCTGAAAGCAAGAGCGAGCCCATTGTGCAATAGGGGACAATGTACGATTTGGACACATGCATACTTGCGGTCACCAATAGTGAATGACAAAAGTACCCTTTGACCTTTTTCTTTTGGACGTCCCATCATTGATATTTTCTCTCATATGTAAATACCAAATTTAAAGCCTTCAAATAATTTGGTGATAAACACGGACCTCCATGAAGTAGAAGCGATTTGGTGCAGCACGGATGTACCGAATGACCTCCTCGTTCAGCTCCTCGACAAACATGACTTGGAAGCGGCCTTGTGCGGCCTTTAATGGAAGGTTCACTTGCTCGCTGCTCCAGTAGACCAACGACATATCTGTGTGTCGGGTACTGGCCTGTCCCAGGTGTGTGTTCTCTGGCCTGTTAGGAAAACAAGAAAATTTAAGGGTTGTGGCTCAACGTTATGATCACCTTGCCACCCGCACCTCAAGCACCACACTTCTCGAAGTCCTGAAAAATGAAATGTAGAACAGCAACAGCAGAACGAATGCACGCACGCACACTTGTGGCAAAGGTTCGATAATGCAAGGAGAGTGGGAGAGGATCGGCAGAAAACAAGACCAGGCAGCCACACCTTAGGTGAGACAGGGCAGCAAAGAAAGTTTGTAGGAAAGTTGATTTGGTCCAAATGAACCCAAACAAAAGGTTTCATTGAAAATGAGATGTATATGGTGACTACTACTACAACAACAACAGGTACTCATCATACCTCTAATAACTTCCTCCAAGGTCAACGATACCCTCTTACTTTTGTAGTTGCACAAAGTGTAGTTAGTGTATAGTCCACAGACTTAGATTTAATCAAGACAGGCCCATTTTCAGCTCACCTGGACTTCACTCACGTCAGCTTATGCGATCGAGCAGTGTCCGTAGGTGAGTGAGTGAGGTCAGTCCGTAAACACTTCAATCATTATCGCTTGAACCAAACACTATTTTAATGAAACTTGGCCATGAGCTTCATATCTTATGCCTAAAGGCCTGGTCACACATTGACGTTTTAGCCAACGTATGCCGATTTTTGAATTTTTTTTCTAAAACGCTGGCACACGTTGAATACGTTATGGGTAAGTTTTGATAACATTGAGAGCACGCTGAAAAACACTGCCATACGTCGTTGTACGCTGGCTTTAAACGTTGTACTTTTTGGTTGTCCTCAAATTTTTTCATGCTTGAAATTTCACGACGTATGCCGGCGTATGACTCACACGTTCTGCTACGCTGGCCACAAGTTGTATGCACGGTCTGCGATCGTTGACAGACGTCAACACATGCTACTTATAAGTTAATCATAAGTTGAGACACGCCGAGGTAATGTTTAGCGTACCCGAAACTTATTTCTAACCTATGATTAACGTGTTGTTGGCACGTTACGCGATCGTTGCCACACGTCGACAGACGTTACTTTTAAGTTACTCATAGGCTGAAAGACGTCGGTATAATGAATCGTCCTTGCGTCAGCGTCCACGGCCACGGCCAGGACACTTATTTGCAGCATTCTTCAAACTTTTCTTCGGCATGACGAGGATGTTCACACTTCGATGTCTAGCTTGGCTATGATTCCAATTGTCCATCGGCAGCGTCTATTTAAAATAGTCGAGTTTGAGCGTTTTAACACGTTCAGAAGAAACGCTTCAAATTTCCAAACCCCAGCGTCAAAAAACAAAGGCGAGTGACAGCAATTTAAATCGTTCATTGTAAACAATGAAAATAGTTGAGTGGTACCGTTTAAAAGTTGTTGAGTGTAAAAAAAAAATCCAATTGTTGAGCGCAAGCGTCTACTGTCAATAGTGGAGATGCAGCCATTTAAATCGTTGAGTGGCAGCCTATGAATAGCAAACCCCACGTCACCGGCAAAGATAAACTGCCGCACGATATGGATAAGTTAGGCTATCGTTGACATAGTTTGTGAACGCCGGCTACACGATAATTATTCGTTGGTATATCGTATCTATAAGTAATCAAAGCGCTCTATGCACATTATTAGTTCATTGTGCATTTGTCCAACCCGTTATGAATAGACCTAAATCGTAAAAACAAGCTATATGGCTCATTGTTGAAAAAAGCCCCATAAAAAAATTAGCCGCGAAGAACTTCGAACAATGGTGAAAAGATGTCTCCTACCCGTGGACACGCGGACGCAAGGACGATCCATCATAACCCACACCCTCCCCCTCACACTCACCTACTACTGCCAACATGAATAAACTACTACTAATACTAATACTGATACTGATACTGATACTGATACTGTTACTGCTGACATGGACATCGACTCAAAAAGGACTCGAAAACACTGTTGGGTTCCATTTTTATATACCAATTCCCAAAACCGCTGGGAACACGTCTTTATATGGCAGTTGTAAGCTAGAAACACGTTAATTTATTTTTTTTTGTCGACCGGAAGACGTCATTGGAATACGTCTACATACGTCGATATGTGTTGGGACTACGTAAAGAATTGGTTCAAAGCACGTCAAACATAAGTTAGAAATAAGTTTCGCGTAAAAAAGACATTACCGCGACGTGTTTCGACTTATGAGTAGCTTATAAGTAGCGTTTGTGGACGTGTGTAAGCGTCCACATATCATGTGTAAAACTTATCCCCATCGCATGCGGAACGTGTGTCATACGCCGAGTACGTCGTAAAATTTTGAACATGTTTAAAATTTCTTGACGTACTCTACTTACTACGACGTATGATAGCGTACTTTAGCGTTCTACTCACGTATACCAAACTTACTCATACCGTATTTGACGTGCCCCAACGTTTTAGACACATTTTTCTTCGGTCGGCATACGCTGGCAAGATCGCCAAGGTGTGACCGCGATGTTGTCACTTCCATTTCTACGGCAGTTATGATTTGAATCGTTGTGCGTCAGCCTTTTAATAGGCTACGTCACGACATCGTCGGCGATGCGTGCAACGCGCTATGCCTAAGTTAGACTATCGTTGGGCATAGGTTGTGTAGGCCGACAACAGGTTCAGCATTCTTTGGTATAAGTTATCTATAACACAACGAAACGTTCTGTGTAGTTACCAATGCGTTATACATAAGACCAAGTCGCTATGAATACGTCCGAATCTTTAAAAAAAACATCAAAAGTTCAACGTAAGCCAGCGTTTTACATACATTTTAATACGTTGCCATCGCTGGCGAAAACGTCAAGGTGTGACCGGGCCTTAACGAAGGTTTATTGACTGCATCAAAATCTGCACACATTAAGGGAGTCTACGGGGTTTTTTTGACCCCCCTCCAAAATATGATTTGCTCTCTTCTCCGAACTACACACACACAATTTCGATTAAACTTGACCACAACCTTCATCACCCGTGAGGTACCAGTTTGTTCATGGCATCAATAAATAAATAAATAACAGATCAGGGTCTAAGGGGGGCTTGAGTGACTTGCTCCTGGTCCAGGTGAGCTTCAGGACGTACGGTCCTATTTTTTTTTTTTTAATGCCGTGGACAACCAAAGAAAAATCGTTTTCAGTGAAAATCTCCCCATGGACGAAATCCTTCATGAAGACTCAAACAGTTCAGGAATGAGCTTCAAACTCATGCTGCTCAGAACAACACACCGATATTTGCCTGGCTAATTTTTTTACTGGCCTGGTTTACCAGCCACTATTAAAACCTCCATATACCTGAGCGGCTGGTTTACTGGTCACTATTCAAACCTCCATATACCCGAGCGGCTGGTTTACCGGTCACTATTCAAGCCTCCATATACCCGAGCGGCTGGTTTACCGGTCACTATTCAAACCTCCGTATACCCGAGCGGCTGGTTTACCGGTCACTATTAAAACCTCCGTATACCCGAGCGGCTGGTTTACCGGTCACGATTAAAACCTCTGTATACCTGAGCGGCTGGTTTACCGGTCACTATTAAAACCTCCATATAGAGGAGCGGCTGGTTTACCAGTCACTATTAAAACCTCCATATAGAGGAGCGGCTGGTTTACCAGTCACTATTCAAACCTCCATATACCCGAGCGGCTGGTTTACCACCAGTCACTATTAAAACCTCCGTATACCCAAGCGGCTGGTTTACCACCGGTCACTATTAAAACCTCTGTATACCTGAGCGGCTGGTTTACCGGTCACTATTAAAACCTCCACATAGAGGAGCGGCTGGTTTACCAGTCACTATTCAAACCTCCATATACCCGAGCGGCTGGTTTACCGGTCACTATTCAAACCTCCATATACCCGAGCGGCTGGTTTACCGGTCACTATTCAAACCTCCATATAGAGGAGCGGCTGGTTTACCGGTCACTATTCAAACCTCCATATACCCGAGCGGCTGGTTTACCGGTCACTATTCAAACCTCCATATACCCGAGCGGCTGGTTTACCGGTCACTATTCAAACCTCCATATACCCGAGCGGCTGGTTTACCAGTCACTATTCAAACCTCCATATAGAGGAGCGGCTGGTTTACCGGTCACTATTCAAACCTCCATATACCCGAGCGGCTGGTTTACCGGTCACTATTCAAACCTCCATATAGAGGAGCGGCTGGTTTACCGGTCACTATTCAAACCTCCATATAGAGGAGCAGCTGGTTTACCGGTCACTATTCAAACCTCCATATACCCGAGCGGCTGGTTTACCGGTCACTATTCAAACCTCCATATACCCGAGCGGCTGGTTTACCGGTCACTATTCAAACCTCCATATAGAGGAGCGGCTGGTTTACCGGTCACTATTCAAACCTCCATATACCCGAGCGGCTGGTTTACCGGTCACTATTCAAACCTCCATATACCCGAGCGGCTGGTTTACCGGTCACTATTCAAACCTCCATATACCCGAGCAGCTGGTTTACCAGTCACTATTCAAACCTCCATATAGAGGAGCGGCTGGTTTACCGGTCACTATTCAAACCTCCATATACCCGAGCGGCTGGTTTACCAGTCACTATTCAAACCTCCATATAGAGGAGCGGCTGGTTTACCGGTCACTATTCAAACCTCCATATAGAGGAGCGGCTGGTTTACCGGTCACTATTCAAACCTCCATATAGAGGAGCGGCTGGTTTACCGGTCACTATTCAAACCTCCATATAGAGGAGCGGCTGGTTTACCGGTCACTATTCAAACCTCCATATAGAGGAGCGGCTGGTTTACCGGTCACTATTTAAACCTACGTATACCCAAGCAGCTGGTTTACCAGTCACTATTAAAACCTCCATATAGAGGAGCGGCTGGTTTACCGGTCACTATTTAAACCTACGTATACCCAAGCAGCTGGTTTACCAGTCACTATTCAAACCTCCATATAGAGGAGCGGCTGGTTTACCGGTCACTATTTAAACCTACGTATACCCAAGCAGCTGGTTTACCAGTCACTATTAAAACCTCCAGATAGAGGAGCGGCTGGTTTACCAGTCACTATTAAAACCTCCAGATAGAGGAGCGGCCAGCTTTTTCTCCAGGGAGCCAAGGGTGGGGTTTCCGAAGGTACAACACGCTCAGGGTTCAAAGGGGTAAAAATGTGAACAGTAAAAGTAATAATAGGTGAACACATTCAGGTCATTATCAATTTTGAATCCGAGTATGCCTGCAGTGTCGAGCCCGACATCTGGAACATGTGCTCAAACCTCAATCTATATATCATGGAGGGAAAGTATTATGTTGTACTTTTCATGCACAGTACTCCGAGAAGATTTGATCAAAGAAGCCGAAACCTTCAGGGATTACTCAGGCCACCCGGAAGGCTTCCTGAAATTTATTTTAATCCAATCAAGCTTTGGAGAAAAAATATATTTGTTCCCATTTCTGTATTTTCTTCCTTTGGGGGGTGGGGGGCAGGGGGTGGGGGTGGGGGTGGGAGAGGGTGAGTGCAATTCGGATAAACTAAGCTGTATAACCACGATATGCTGGGCTTGCAAAAAAAAAAAAAAAACAACAAAAATAAATGCTTGCCCGAGGTCCCGTGGCAACCAAATTTTTCTAAACTCTGCAAGCCCTGATATGCACATAAGCAGTATGTATGTTTTTGCTTCATATACGTAACCCTGGTTATTAATTTTTTTTATTCTCGGGAGTGATCGAGACAGTGGTCTGTTCTCTGGACACCACTCAAATAAAGGGAGGTGTCAGAAGAACATTTTGCATGCTCGGAACAGCATCATCACAGGGTGGGTACAATATATATATATATATATATATATATATATATATATATATATATATATATATATATATATATATATATATATATATATATATATATATATAAAAAAGGAAACACCTGGATACACGAGGACACTGCAAGTAACGGCTTCCACGCAGGTGTGGTGCTGTGGCCCATGGCTTAATGAATCAAACAACATCCCAGCATGCTTTGGGTCATACACAAAACAGGCCAGGTTGCTGACAATTATGGCTAGCATGGCTGCAAGAAGAGACCACAAAACAGGCCAGGTTGCTGACAATTATGGCTAGCATGGCTGCAAGAAGAGACCACCCCCCCCCTCCCAAATTGCCCCTTCCACAGAGCTCGTGTGGTCGCCCCATGATTTTATGAGCATGACACAAATGTTATCCATATGTTGTGGCCTTCTCATTCGTGAGACATGAACCCAATCGAGCATTTATGGGATATTCTAGAATATTCTGGAATGACGCCTGAGACAGCGTTTTCCATCTCCATCAAGCAGGTGCAAGTTGATAGACTTACTCATGGAAGAATGGTGCTGCATACATCCTGCAGAATTCCAGACACTGGTAGGCTCTGTGCCACAGCGTATACAGGCCATACTGGCCACACGTGACGGCCCAACACCCTATTAAGTGACTTTACATTTTTTTGTTCATTACCTGTACGTATGTATGCGTGTCTTTTCTGACTGCCATGGTAACATGTAACCCAGTGCTACCTGCCGCATGATCGGATTGTCGGTGACTAAACCGACACCCCTCCAGGATGAAAACACAACTTGATAAAGGGTGGATGAGCTCCCTTCGGGAGCTAACAGCTATCTAATACAGAGATGGTGTCTCCTAACAACAACAACAACAACAACAACAACAACAACAAAAAACACCCCTCCTGCACAATGATCCTGTGAAGAGGTTTCCTTGTTTCAAGACGAGGTGAAGGTTTTTCCTCTCCTTTTTCTTTGTAGCCCTTTAGATTTAGTGTCTTCCATCCTGAGTGAGGGCGAACGTCAATAAATGATAATAAAAAGAAAATGTGCGATGGAAATGGCACCCTCTGGTAGTGTGTGTGCTAAAAGTTGTGGTGTCCCAGAAGAAAGCATCACTGTGGAAATACCACTGAAAATTGCCCACTGAGGTTGAGCCGACATGACATTCATCAGAAGGATAACAATACGGGTGGGTGGGTGGGTGGGGGGGGGGGTGTCACATGGTACCTGTACAGCTTGTTTATGGTCATCATAATGTCACGGTTTTTCATGCCAGCTGTCGAACGCCAGAGTGTAGCGATGCGTCCCAGACGGTACGGCTCAGGGGAGCTCAGGTTTGAACCCTTCACGTAGTCCGTGCGTCTCCACTGCTCTGGATACAAGTCCGTATCGGATGAAATCTCAAAACGCCGCAAATGGGGCAAGTGTGGGGGCGAGGCTGCCTTTACACTGGTAATGGTGGAAAACAACACGGGATGGGGATAGAGTCACGGACAGCATTTTGTTCCCCATTTTAAGCCGTATGTATCTGAAGGGTCCTCAACACACCGTGGGAACTGAAGATTCAACGTTAATGGCCGTTGAAGCAGCTCAGAAAACACACACACACACACACACACACACACACACACACACACACACACACACACACACACACACACACACACACACACACACACACACACACACACACACACACACACACACACACACACACACACACACACACACACACACACACCTCAGCTGCAATGGTTTTAACATTACAACTCGTGTTTTAAATCAAAATCTTTTTCTGAAAAATCTGCAGCTTCTTTTCTCCAATCTATGAGCGGATGTGAGTGACGTATTAAATTTATGACGTTCATAAGCCATGCCAAGAAACCATGTGACATAATAGGGTGCATGGCCCATAATAGCAGCATGTTCAGTTAACGATGGTACTTTTGTTAAGAATGAATGCGCAAGGCGAGACCATGCAGTCGACGAGAGCCATTCTAGTTTTACCAAGCTGTTAAATACAAAGCGCTGGCATGGAAGGAAGCAGAACAGCAAAGAGACTGAACAACAAGAGACCGCCATTCATTGTGCAGGCCACCACACCTTTTTGAGCATGGTAAGAAACTCCAAATGAGCGATGAGTCGCTTGTCATTGACCACAAGTCATTTAGGTAAACAAGCAAGTCCAGTGGGTTTTCGACACGAGTCTCCCAAACCCATTCCCAACGAACCTGAATGAGAAGGCATCGGGTAGGAGATAAACGGCATCACCAAGCCGGTATTCCTCGTCCCGATAGGTTGCACGACCGAACTCCTCATGTCCTGGAACGGCTATGCAACCCAACGAAGGGCCAGCTTGCGGAATGAGCATCTGGGCTTCTTGCGCTTGCCTCGCACACGAACCACATTTGCTGAGAATGGAGGAAGAAAAGGAATAAGGAACAGGGAAGGGTGATGGGGTTGCCTCGTCAGTGAGGGTGAAGCAGAGTGTGTGTTTCTGACTGGAATGGAGGGAGAAGAAAAGTGGTTGTGGAGGTTGGAGGTTCGTGGTGAGTGTGGTCCGAGTAGTCGGAGAGGGAAGGGAATGGGGATAGTGAGAAGACAAATTCCAGGAGAGATTTCAAACTCACTTTAAGGACTGAAACATAGGCAGGAGTTCATCGAGCGAGTCGGGACAAGGCTCGAGTGGAGGACTTTCAAAGCGTGCAAGTCGAGGGTCATACCAGAGCTTGTAAAAAAAGGAACTTTCTCCTGCAGCTCCAGCTTTTCCCCTCTCATCATCCTTCCCTCCCCACTCTGACCCACATTCCTTCCCTCCCTGCATTACACACATATCAGATGAGTATTGAAGTTGCAGCACGAGAGATCATTTATTCAAAAGTACCACAAGATGCTTTGTAGCATTACATTTGCTCCACTAACCCCCTCCCAGAGCCCCAATAGTCCCTTTGGCTTTAATAAGTCCATATCCATATTAGAGCGAAGTCGATGGCACACCATTGCAAATCCCCACACTTCCCACCTGAAGTGAAGTTGAAAGATGGCAAAAAAGTTCCACCAGGAATGACCGAACATCAAATTTTGAGTTAAATTTCTTCCCCCCCCCCGTTTTGACCTGTGTGACCCTTAGTCCCCACTCACTGGGGGTCAAATCCAAAAAAATGGTTTCATATTTCATGTATCCGCCAATGTTGATTGCATAAACTGTACGAAGTTTCATTGAAAATGTGCCCGTAATTGACCTTTCGACCCCACCCCCAAGGGGTAGCGCCAAAAACAATACCGGACTTACACATTCATGTCATGTGGTGATCATAACGACCAAGTTTAGTGAATTTCTGCACAACCACTTAGGAGATAGAGTGATGGACGGATGAACGGACAGACAGACAACCAATTCCAATATCGCACTTTTTAAATTAAAAAAAAAAAACGTGATAATTACATTATTATGCAAAATAACTCTCAATCAGGTATCCTTCTGTCAACAGAAGGATCTAAACATTCATCGTCGTTGCTTTGTATCCACCGGCTTAAGTAATTATCGCTCCAATTTATGAACCACATTTACAACACTTTCCCTCGAACATCACAACATGATGTGTGATAACCGAACAAAAATCGATTAGGCTGATTAATTTATCGTAATCGGAAAAAAAAATATATATATATATATATATATATATATATATATATATATATATATATATATATATATATATATATATATATGTATGTATGTATGTATGTATATATATATATATATATATATATATATATATATATATATATATATATATATATATATAAACAAAGGCATTAGTAAACCAACACAAAAATAAGATGTCATGTATAGCACGATACTTGTGACATCCAGAAAACAAATTAGACCTTGAAAATAATTGGTAGTTCAATTCAATGACCAAATCTGAAAATCCTCTTCAAATTTCAAGTCAATGCGATGAAAAAAAAAAAAAAGACAATTTTATAAAATTTGGCCAATATCGACCTTGCGGCGACCACCGATTGGCCGGCGCAGGGACGGTACCTCAAATCTCCGTAAGCTTCAGAACGATCGGCTGAGCGGTTTGGACTGTAGGCGAGCAGACAGACAAACAAACAAACGGAGAAAAAACAAAAAAAAAATAAAAAAAATTCACTCAGAGCAACACTTAACAAAAACAGAACTGAGTAGAACGGCACTCGGTAGAGTTCATACCTCCACCAGGTTGAACTGTTTACGTTTTGAATCCCACTGATGGGCTGGATCTGAAGCAAAATCTAATCGGCTTGTTCTCATCACCTAACTAACTCGTTCACAACTTTTTCAGACATGATATATATATATATATATATATATATATATATATATATATATATATATATATATATATATATATATATATATATATATATATATATATATATATATATATATATATATACATATACACACACATATACACACACATATACACAGTCATGCGCCGCTTTGCGACGTTCCGGGCAACGACGGATCGCATATACGACGGGTCTGCCAGCTCTGAAAAAAAAATAATAATAAATGAAAAAATACGTAGCTGAAAAATTCCTATCGCCGAGTGATGTAGCCTCATATAAAAATAGCACAAACAATTATGTACACTCTACAGTTCATAATACCTCATAATGATAATAAACAACGACAGTGTGGCCCTGTTATAATGCGATCGTTGAGGTCAATAAAATGTCATCGCTAAAAAACAGGGTCGTGCTAAAATCGGGATTCAAGGAAACCGGCTTTCAAACTGAACCAATGTTTGCACGTTTACCTTCCAGCAAGTAAATTACCTTTGAATTGAAGAATTTCGCGAATAAATCGTTGTTGTTCATCAATTAAAACACAAATTTATTTTTAGTGAAGCTTTTTATGTTGTTAAAACAATCGCACTTTTCCGAAAATATATCACAATTGACAGGTGCTCGTTTATTCATTTGTAAATTATAACATCGATGCAATGATTACGGATTTATAAAATCCAAACGCAATTTATTCATCTTTCTATAATCGATGCGAGAGGAGGTTGTAAGCTGCTGCTAACACTGATGGCCGTCATGAACTGCACAAAGGTAAATCTAACGCGTCTTCTGTCTCTTGGATGTGTGTTACAATTGCCGACAGTATTCAGTACAGGTTTGTATCCGAGGAGCAATAGGCTACACCATATAGCTTAAGGACCAGTCACACCTTGACGTTTTAGCCAGCTTATGCCGATTTTTGGAAAATTTGTCCAAAACGCTGGTACACGTCGAATCCGTTATGGGTAAGTTTTGATAACATTGAGAGCACGCTGAACAACACTGCCATACGTCGTTGTACGCTGGCCTTAAACGTTGTACTTTTCGGTTGTCCTCAAATTTTCCATGCTTGAAATTTTAAGACTTATGCCAGCGTATGACACACACATTCTGCATAACGCTGGCCCTAAGTTGTAGGCACGTCACGCGATCGTTGACACACGTTACTTGTGAGTTACTCATAAGTCGAAACACGTCGAGGTAATGTTTAGCATACCCGAAACTTATTTCTAACCTATGAGTAACATGTTGTAGAACATGTTGGACTCACGTTACGCGATCGGTGACACACATCGACACACGTTACTTGTAAGGTGCTAATAAGTCGAAACACATCAAGGTAATGGTTGGCGTCAGTGTTCCAGACTCCCTGGTTTTTTTTTTTTCTTCCTTCCTTCGGTATTGTTACGTTTGAGGGGGGGTATGCATTCAAAGGGTAATTAGGATGTTTAATTAGGTATGCCATGCTGTTAGAGTTTACCAGGATCTCGATGTAATAAGTAGCAATTCAGTGGTGATAAGTTGTCTAGTAAATGTCCATTTCTTCAAGGGGGAAATGATAATTGTCACGTAATTAGATAGGGATACGGGATAGGGTAAGTATGTCTGCGTAAACCCCTTTTAGTATTCCCTGGAGGCTTGCCGTGACGTCACAGGACAGTGCTGCGGATGGCTCCGCCCCGTGATCACGATTGGCGGAAGGCGACGGGGGTGGGCCAATAAAACGGCTCGATTGGAAGTGACGAGGACTCGAGGATAAAAAGGCTCTGTTCAGAGAAGTAGGAGGAGGAAGAAGATCGGTACAGAAAAACCGTTTTTAGTGGAGGTTGTTGTGCTGGGAGCGTGCTGTGTTGTTGCGCTGATTCGATCCTGGTTTTCATCGTGTCTCGAGGCCCTGCTGTGCTTCGTGCCTCAGCTCGGTTGGCTCTGGGGTTCTGCTGGCTCTGAGTACGGGTCGAACGGCGGGCGGACCTGCCTCCCTCTCCTGCTCACAACTTGGCGCCAGAACTGGTTCCCTGGCGGCTGTGAGCGGACTTGGGCCGACACGAGGAGGTCGACAGTACCACGGTGTCTCCTGCCCCTGACGAGCGCAACGCCAGCTCGTCCGGCGCCAATCCAGGGACTGTTGCGTCAGCACCACGGGCCAGCCTGACCACCAGGACCAGCTACGTTTTGTGTGTGTGTGTGTGTGTGTGTGTGTGTGTGTGTGTGTGTGTGTGTGTGTGTGTGTGTGTGTGTGTGTGTGTGTGTGTGTTCGTGTGTGTGTGTGTGTGTGTGTGTGTACCTGGCGCCTTAGAGGGTTTGAGATTTGTATATTCATTGGAATTGTCTGTGTTTTCCCCACGCCCGAACCCACACCACCATCCCGTCGAATCGCCCCGGATCCCTCTTCTTGCCGAGTCTTGATATTTCTGGTTAGAGTAATAAACGTTATCAACTCAGTGAAAAGCGACTCGTGCCACCTTCCTCATCCCGTTTGCGGTAGAGCGATTAGAACCGCCATCTTTGGGTTGTAAAGGATAAACCGCCTCCATCGTTTCGGCTCATTCTACATTAGCGGGACTGTTCAAGTCCCGTGGACGTCACAGTATGATGGCGATTTTGACACTTCGATTTCTCGTGCGGTTATAATATAATATAATTAATAGGCTGCCGCTCAACGATTTAAATCATAACTGCACTGTACACTGAACACCGTCATACCGAAGAAAAAAAAAACCCGGGAGTCTGGAACACTGACGCTAACCATTACCTTGATGTGTTTCGACTTATGAGCACCTTACAAGTAACATGTGTCAATGTGTGTCAACGATCGCATATCGTGCATACAACTTATTCCCATCGCATGCGGAGCGTGTGCCATACGACAAGTATGTCATAAAATTTTCAACATGTTTAAAATTACAAGACGTACTCCATTTAATACGACGTATGATAGCGTACTTTAGCGTTCTAGTCACGCATACCAAACTTACCCATACCGTATTTGACGTGCGTCAACGTTTTAGACGCATTTTTCAGAGGTCGGCATACGCTGGCAAGATCGCCAAGGTGCGACTGCGATGTTGACACTTCCACTTCTGCGGCGGTTATGATTTAAATCGTTGTGCGGCAGCCTTTTCATAACCTACGGCACGTCATCGTCGGCGATGCGTGCAGCGCGCTATGCCTAAGTTAGACTATCGTTGGGCATAGGTTGTGAAAGCCGCCAACAGGTTCAGCATTCGTTGGTATAAGTTATCTATAACACAACGAAACGTTCCGTGTCCGTTACTAATACGTTATGCATAAGACCAAGTCGTTATGAATACGTCCGAATCTTTAAAAAAACACATCAAAAGTTCAACGTCAGCCAGCGTTTTACATACATTTTAATATGTTGCCATTGCTGGCTAAAACGTCAAGGTGTGACTGGACCTTTAGGTGTCTAGGTTTGTGTATGATGTTCGAAAACGAAAATGAAAAAAAAAAATGATGTTCGCACAACGACATCGCTTAACGACGCGTTTCTCAGAACGTAACCCCGTCGTTAAGTGGCGCATGACTGTATAATATATATATATATATATATATATATATATATATATATATATATATATATATATATACATATATATATATATATATACATATATATATATATATATATATATATATATATATATATATATATATACATATATATATATATATACATATATATATATATATATATATATAATATATATATATATATATATATATATATATATATATATATATATATATATTGTACATAGTTTTTAGCCCTATCAATTTTAGAAATTGGGCATGGGTTGATCTTAAAAAAATCATTCATGGTTGAATTAATTCACCTGATGTACAAATCTTGTTCAAATTTCAAGTCAATCGAATGAAAATTGAGGATTTTAGAAAGTGCATCTCAGTTCTTGACCTTTGAATTCAACATAGGCCAGTAACCTGATGATGCAAATCCTCTTCAAATTTCAAGTCAATTGGATGGAAATTGGCACTTTTAGAAATTCGGCGAATGTTGATCTTTTGGCTGATGTTGACCTCAAAAATAATTATGCTTGAATCTGGAAAGCTAATATGCAAATGGTCTTGAGATTTCAAGTCAATCGAATGAAAATTGACAATTTTATAAATGCGGCTGAAGTTGACCACAAAAATAATAGGTGGTTGAATTCAGTGACCTCATGTGCAAATGCTCTTCAAGTTTCAGGTCAATCAGATAAAAATTGAGGATTTTTGAAAATTTGGCCCAAATTGGCCTTTTGGCCAATGTAGATATGTTTGGTCAACCAAATTTTACGAATAACTTCAATGCGGGATCGTCGCAGGGTCGGTGACCGTAATCTCCGAAAATTTCAGAACGGTTGGTTAAGCGGACAGACAAACAAACAGAGGCGATCAAAATACTTGTCAAATAAAATAAAAAATTGCCAAGTAACAGAGACATTAACAAAGTTGATCGATCAATATATTTGAAAAATCTTCGATTTTGCAAATAAAAAAATGTAAATCACATACTCCAAGCAACGATATCCAATTTAAACTTCACTTGGTCAAATCATTCACAAGCCGCCAACATTAATCTCAAAATAATGAAACTGATCAGACAAACAAGCCCACCTCTGAGGCCCAGTTTTCACCAGGTGGGCAAAAGGTAACTATGACACGATCAATGATGTCGCTGGGAGGCAAGTCGTCACAGGAGTCAATCAAGAAAAGCTCATGTGGATCCGACGCCTCACCCATAACTGTTTGAGAGCCACGCATGAACCACACCACGTGAGCACCGGGCTGTCCACCCTGCTCCTGCCATAGGGCTGTTAACCTCCACAAGAGAAATGGTAGGGGTGGGTGGGGAGGGGGTATGCGTTACATATCCCCCAAGAGAGTTTTAATCAATTTTTCAGTATTTTGGTGTGGAAACTACAGGCATCATTTAAACACTTGCACCAAAACAGCAGTTTTAATAGATTTCTCCACCAGGGATTGAAAATGAGGGAGAGTTCAGATACGAGCATGCGACATACACTTTTCAAAGGAATAACCAACCGTCCCCCTCCACCCCCACCTCTGGACCAACACCGTACGTACCACACCCGGGCACCCCCGACCCCTCCTCACCCCCCCCCCCCAAGTGTGATTACCCTCACATGAGGGTATTGCATGTGGGTCCGTTTGTTAATTTCTCTCTCAATCTTCACATAATGTGTAGGACATAAATGCCACCTGGTGATAGCCAGTATTACACGTTATCTTTTTTGTTTGTTTTTTTCAACCGAGTATATCTATAAAGTACATGTGAGGTATGTATAATTAGAAAGTTAGAATGTGAGTACTGTATGTCTATAAAGGATGTACGATCGAGAATGTGTGTACATCTATAAAATACGTACCATTTGAGCATGCATACTTCGAGAGGCTACGCAACGTGACGACGTCCATACGACGATGCTTGTCACTTCGCCATCATAGACAGGTTTGTGGTCTCTGTCTTCTACCGCCCCCTTTCTGGTCTTGCACCCTCTGCTACCTTGCTTAGCCCCCCCCCAGGTTTCTTCAGGGCTCACACAGTCCACCGTCAACCCCCTTCTGATGAAACGACCTAAATCCATGATCGCTGCTCACCTACACTCAGCCGTTCCTCATTTTCCCACCTGCAAGACCAACTTCCACATCCTCTTAAATCTCATGCCTAGGTCTAGGTCTTCAAAATAGCCGTTCACCACCATCTCAGATCATCCCCAATCCAAAACCATGATCTTTCCCACACCCATTCAACAGTCCCCTCCACACTCTAAATTTCCAGTTCTTCCTTCCTGAGAGTTTGCTCCTGCATCCAGATTGTCCATACCCCTACTCTTCATTCCTACCTGCATCCCTTTTTTGTCCGTCCCCATGAATTTCATCCCTCGGTCCTGCTGTTGGTCCAGTCCCCCACCCCGTTTCTGCTGTTCCTTTTGTTCCGGCGCATCCTGATATATTTTGTTCTGGCTCTTCCACGAGGCTCGACTTTGTCGACAAAAAGGGTGTTAAAGCAAAACACTAACTGGAGCGATGTTTTTCAGGTATTATATGAGCCATGTATTATTACAACGCGAGTACATCTATAAAATACATATGAATGGAAAATGAATCTTATGCAATTCAACCGAAAAGGGCCGTTTGTCTGCTGTATTAACGTAAACCGACGTCATCGATACATCGTCTACACACCACGCAAAACAAGTCCTGGCGAGGAGGATCTGCAATCTCTGATTGCTCTTTCTACTTATGGTTGCGATCACCTTTCTGGAAGACCCAGCACTCTGCGTATATCAGCAAGTCACTGACTGACAGGACAATGGGACTGCTCCGTTCACATTTCTCACAATGGTTAGCAAAATTACCTTCCAATATCTTTTGGTTGAGAATGATCATCGGGAGTAACGGAGACGTAATGCCCGACCATGATCTCCTTGTCCGCCAGGAGAAACCCTCCATAGTACATCCGGCCAGAAACCTCCTGTCACATGCACAGGCAGTCAGTCAAAGCTTCTGCTAATGTATATGTATATATATATATATATATATATATATATCTATATATATATATATATATATATATATATATATATCTATATATATATATATATATATATATATATATATATATATGTATATATATATATATATATATATTACACACACACTAAGAAATACATCCCGTCGCTTCGCTGACACGAATATTAAGGAGTGTGGTGGGGGATGGGTGGGGGGTAGAAAGAGAAAGAGAGAGAGAGGAGAAGGGGAAGGGAGGACGAGGAGTTAGAAGCAAGGAGGGAGGGGGAGCAATGTTTCACCACACATCGCTATACACTATGGGAGAGCTGTGGAAATTGGGAGGGGAGGAGAGATTCACGACACATTTGGAAATGGGACTTGAGGGGAAGTGGGAGAGGAGGGGCTGGTCCCATCTGCTGGCATTAGTACAGGAATGATCAAAACGGGTTATGTTAAAACAGCACGTTCAAATGGGTCAAACTAAATACTAAACTAAACACCGTCCAGACACGACCTGAGACATCCAAAGAGGGTGGATGGGAGAGGGGCTTTGGGAGGAGGTAATCGTGAGGAGAGGGGAAGGCAGCATGAAGGGAGGGGAAGGGAAGGCAGTGTGAGGGGAGGGGAAGGGAAGGCAGTGTGAGGGGAGGGGAAGGGAAGGCAGTGTGAGGGGAGGGGAAGGGTAGGCAGCGCGAGGGGAAGGGAATGGAAGGGTAGGCAGCGTGAGGGGAGTGGAAGGGAAAGGTAGGCAGCATGAAGGGAGGGAATGGGAAGGCAGTGTGCAGGGAGAAAAGGGAATGGGAAGGCAGCATGAGGGGATGGGATGGGAAGGCAGCATGGAGGGAAGGCAAGGCAGCGTGCAGGGAGGGGATGGGAAGGCAGCATGAGGGGGGGGGGGAAGGGAAGGCAGCGCAAGGGGATGTGAGGGGAACAAACCCTGACAGAAAACCCAGAGTGGCACCCCGAAGGCAGTTGTCAGTTTTTCAACACATCCCCAGCAACTCCTGCAATCAAACTGGTGCCAAATGGCATGCCCTGCACTCCTTTTGATTCTGCCAATAAGGTTGAGGAGGTTCTGATGCTTGGACAACCCAACATCTCCATATACCCAGCCCAGGCATGCACCATGAAGAGGCCACTCCATAGTCATCCTTCCAAGAAGGCACCAGCCCTTCGTTTTGCATGCTGGAATGTCAGAACTATGCGTCCTGGCCCATGTCAGAAGATCTCAAACAACTCGATGATGTTCAAAAGACCGCCATCGTCAATAACAAGTTCAGGAGACTCGTCTCAATGAAAGAGGGTCTCTGGGTGGGGGGTGGGAAGGCTACACCTTCTTCCAGCATGGTAAACAACTGGAGGAACCACGCCATCATGGTGTGGGCTTCGCCATCAAAAAACTCCTTTCTCGGCATTATAGAATTGCCCACCAAGGCTCGGAACACATTCTGTCCAGACGACTTTCCTTGACATCAGGACTGGTAAACCTGATGAGCATTTACGAACCAACACTCTGCTCTCCTCCTGAAGCCAAAGATCAGTTATATGAAGAACTCCATGCCATTATTGGCAGCATCCCCAACACCAAACATTTGTTCCGCTGGGGGACTTCAACGCCAGGGTCAGGGCTGAGTAGAGGATAAATGGGGTTTCTGGGACTCCCATTCAAATGAATGGGGGGGGGGAAGGGAAAAACTTTGACTCAAGCCCCAAATAGGAGTGATTTTCTCCCCCTCCCATACAAGCAAATGTAAAATTGAGACCGATTTTCTCCCCACCTATCCCCTTCCCTCCCATACAAGCAAATGTAAAATTGAGACTTGCTGATTAAAGCACTTCTTCCCTTTCATATTTTCATTCCACTCAGAGCGAACCAACGAATATTTGCCCATGTTCTATTTCAGGGAATAACTTCATTTTCTTATTACATTCATCACCATCAAGTATATTCACAAAGATTACTTTGGAACTTGGTTCTAGGTTTAAGTGTCTTTGTTGAGCAGAAATGAAATGATAAACTTCTCTTAATGCTCTTGTTTGAGCATATTTTGGTTCCACTCATGTACATTAAACTTGTATAGAGTCGATAAAATTGTTAAAATTAAACTCAAACATGAATACATTACACACATTATGTAAGCTGTCTGAGGGCAGCTTAAAACAGGAAGCTTGGGAAAATTTCCAGAATTATTGAGCTGTTGAAAACAGGAAAGAGAACAATGAGGCAACTCCAGGCAAAGATCCAACTGACTTCCTCCAACATGGCTTATAAGCCAGGCATTTCTCTCAGTTGAAAATCTCTTCTGTTTGACGGTTTTTCATTTCTCTCATCTTGACCCAATGGTAAATGACTGAGACATGAACTATCTTTCATCCGACGAAGAAAATAACCCATCACAATATTGGTAAGTTTGTGTGTTTGTGTGTGTGTATTGTAAAGTCTGGCTTCCTCTTAGAATGATGGTGAAGCAACTGATTAATTAAATCATGATACAACTAATAATTAGTGTTTTTTTCTAACAGGTTGTCCCCAAAAACAACGTTGTTGATAACTGATGTTGAAAATGAAACCAATTAATATCATGAAGAATTTCAGAATATGAATGAAATGCTTGTAGATCTTCAATCATCTCGAAGAGAATTAAAAAGCATCCCGTCTTGGTGGTTGGAAGGCATTTCACACACATTGGCAGTGTTGGATAAATCCAAAGAAAGGATTGAAATTATTCCCCTGTCTCTGTGTCTCTCTATCTGTCTCTGCCTTTCTCTGTTCTCCTTATATTTGGCATGGTGGTAATTAATTTAAAAGCAATACCACAACTTGGTGGTAATTTTTGACTACTTGCTTTTTATTTTCAGCATTAAAACTGAATCATACATGGGTGGTGAAACAAATTAATTTCGCAACCTTAAATGGGAAGATGTTGAAAGTCCACGGGGTGATGACTCATTTCCAACTTGTTCCAGTTTAAATGCTCATCTGGATGAAATGGACACAAAACTCGATCTTCTGGAGGTTAATGTTTAATTTATTATTTTATTCATATCATTATATAACCATCTTTATATGCTCCAATGGTTCTTCTTGTTTCAAAACATAATATGGTATCCGAGTTTCAAAATCACAAGACATCAGAAGCAGACTGCTGGGAAAGATCGTCCATTCTCGCAACTGAATATTTAACCAAAGAAAAATGTTTAATATTTTCAATCTTTATGAATTATATTTGCTTTACTTTCAATTATTTAATTATAAAAAAAGAATAAAGGGAGTGCAAAGGAGGGGGGGTTAGGGTTGGGGGTAGGTGCACTCCCCCAATGACCCACCACACCCGTTCATCCCACCCCTCCCCTCCCTGTGTGTGTGGGGAAGGGCAGGGGTGGAGTAAAGGGGTGGACTAAAGGGGTCAAAGGTGGGGGTGCATAAGGGGAAGGGGAAGGGGCGGGGTTTCTGTGGGAGTGGATTGTGTGGGTGGAAACAAAGAAGGGGGTCGAGCAATTTTTTAATTAAATAAACGCGTTGTATGTGGGGAACTAATAAACTAATCACTAATCATGTGGATATGATGGATGTGGGTGGGGCTTATGTGGGTGGAGTCAAAAAGGGGTGGAGTCAATTATAGAAGAAAAAAATTTTCAATTTATTATCTTTGTCTTTTGTAATTTCTGTGAATAAAATGAACCGAAAATCTCTTCCCCTTCTAAATCATAGACCTTACAAGTCCAAAGAACTGTGTCTATTACATCAACGATTTTAAAAAGTTCATTTGTCAATCGCTAAAGCCTGTATCTCACTGGGCTGCGACAGCTCGTGCCAAAATGCGAACGGAATTCTCCAAAATGTCTGGAAACGTTTGTGGTTGTTCTCCATTTCCTCGCATGAGTCGCAGGAATTTTGAACACGTTCAAAAAATTTGTGCGACAAATTTTATCTCAAAATAGTCAGTCGTCGCAGTTGTCTCGAACCCTTCTCAATTTAGTTTCCGTGAGTCAGAAGGTGCGACAAATGTGACATGCAATGTAATGTAGATAGGTTCACAATATTTCAATCCAGATATGACTAAAAAAAAACAAAAAAAAAAACAAACAAACTCATAGTCCATATTGTAAAACCAGCATTGCCTGTCCTCTTTCTCTCCTGTTCTGAGTAATGGCCTTCAATGCAAACTTTTCACTTTCCCATCATTCCTTTCACCTTCCCATCATTCATAAATCACGTCACACATTTTTACATAAATTAGGTCACAAAAAATATGGTCACACCCACAAGCCCCTATCAAGGCAGATGAACAATTGGGTCACACACAATGTTTGTGGGTGCAACGTTGACAAGTAACAGAACACTTTGAACAATCAGGCTTGGTCAGCATTCTCCTGTAATCCCACCATCCTGTTCTGCCAGGGCACAGCTCTCACACCATTGTAGTACTGTCAGGTACTCTCTTACTCGTTTCCCAACTGACAATATGATTGCTGGAAGGGAGAGGCCATATATATATATATATATATATATATATATATATATATATATATATATATATATATATATATATATATATATATATATATATATATATATATATAGTCCCGATTTCTCAATGGTCACACACAGTTGCATATGCCAAAAAAAAAATCTGTTTTGTCACCTGAACGTCGCGCGACACGTATGCGAACTCCAGGCGAAGTTCATCCTAAATTTCGCCGTGAGTGCGTGGGACATTCCTGCGATATTCGTGAGACATACGCAAATGTGTTTTAGTATAAATTCAGTGCGATTCCCAGTGAAAATGATCGGTTTTATCGCAATTTGGTCTCTCCAACAAGTCGCGAGCTGTCACAGCCCAGTGAGATACAGGCTTTAGTATAACCTTTTTCAAAATGAGATTTCCAACTGTATATTCTTACTATATCACCAACTTTGAACTTAGGCTTTCTGACATTAATCTCTTTTTCATAATCTAATTTTGTAAAGGTTTCTGATGGTTTAGTATTCGTTGAGGTGTGAATCATATCATTATACTTATCTTACAATGTCCTGCATTAAAGATAACCATTGTTGATTTTGAGTTGAGTGAATTTATTATATAGTCTCTCTTTTAAAGTGCAATTGAAACGCTCAATAACAACCGCTTTTCCTTCATTAAAGGTGCTGTATAATGTAATGCTGTTATTTTAAAGAAAATTCATAAATGTTTTGTTGTAGAACTCTGTACCCTCATCAGTTCACAATTTTTTAGGTTTTCGCTTACCTTTATTAAATATCTGTTGGAAGGCTAACATGAGTGTATTCCCGGTTTTGTTTTTCAAAGGGACGACCCACGCACATCTACTCCTCAAATCAATAACGGTTAAAGCATACATGTACCCCTCATCATTATTGAGTTCAATTAAATCAGCAGACCAGATATAATCAACTTCCTTGGAATAAACCTTCCTTCTATGAAGCTTTGTGTAATTCATCAGCTAATTGTTCTTCAATCTCAATGACATCATTTGAGCCTATAAGGTTTTTTTTAATTTCTAAGCCCAAGTTTTAATTTAGCACTGATCATCTTCTTCACGATAAACCTATCAACTTTTTCTCTCAAGGTTGGATTTTGTATCAGAGACAAATTGTATCAGAGACAAATACAACATTTCTCTATCAGCTTCATGTTTTTCTTCCAATGTTGTGCCTTTTCCATAATCAATATCGTGCCTCATGCACACTTCATCAACCCTATTTTGATAGGTTTGCTCCACGGTTTAGGATTGTCAGCCTCATCTAATCTTTTATTCAAGTTTGTTCCCAGACCACAGAAAGAACACCCTGGTACATGTAATTCTCCTGGTATTCCAGTTGTTGTAAATTTACTTCCTGATAACTTTTGTATATCTCCCCCACGTTTGTGTTTGGAGATTAATTTACTCTTTTTAGAGCCACACACCGAACATATGCCTTTTTGTATAACTGTTATTTTTACTTTTAAAATAAGAGATATTTTTAGCATTAGTTTTCTTTTTACATTTGAGACAAAAACTCATTTATTTATGAGAAAAATTCCTAGAGTGTGAAAACCTTTTTAGTTTCCAACATGCACATTTGAATCTTAATTTTTAAAACATAAAGAATGCTCAGAAATGTCGTCAGTCTCTCCTCCATTTATTTAAGAAAAAAAAATGGAAAACTTTAAAGTCAATCACACCAACATCAACAATATAATCTTTTCCTTCTTACTCTTCTTTATCTCCACTTTCTCGTTTATATCTTCTCCCTGAAATCAATGTTAATACTCTTGACGCATATATTTCTAATAGACTTGTCAATTCTTTGTTTTCCTCCTCAGTGCGTTGAGATTGATTTATTTTCTGAAATACCTTCGATCTTTTTAAAATCTCACTGGTTTCCATATTTTTATATTTATTTATTCTCTCCCTTTCCTCCTTCTCCCTCTCCTCCTCCTCTCTTGTCTCAGTTTCTTCAACTCCTTCCTATCCTTGAACCATTTTCACCCCATAGAATATCATACATACATTCATCTGGATTCTGTGATACTCTTGAATCCACAATTATTTTTTCTCATAATAGGAAACCAATAAGATTTGTTGATGATTTCTAAAAGAGTTTTATATTTCATCACCTTAAGAAGTTCATTTTTATTTAATATTTTAATCAAATCTCTATTTGTGGGTTTTTTTTTTAACATCAGTACAAGGCCAGTTTTTAATTGAAAATTGCCCGTGTCTATGTTCCAATTCATAAGGAATGTAAAATCGAACACCCTTTTCTTGTAGGTATCCTTGAATGCAAAAATTATAATTTTCTTGAAGTCTTCTTGCTGTCATTTATGTATTAGAAATATGACAGATTAATATGATGACACATAATACCACCCCATCTTTCTGTTGTTAAATCAGTTTGTAGTCCTCGACTTTGTATAATTATCCAATTTCCTTCCTTCTTTGTCATATAAACTATTGCTTCACCATCATATAATTTCCTATTCCCGAAATCGTGTATTTGTTGTTTGCTAATTCTGTCTGCTGATCCTGAACACATCTCCTCATTCTTACCTGGAGGATAATATTCTTCTTTACGAGACTGATAAAAATCGTGTAGGTCTTATAGGTTGAATGAAAAAGACCAATTATATCCTAAATCACACATATTATACCTCCATTTCTCTCTTCTCATTTTAACTATTCTTCCTTCTTTATAAAATTCAATACTAGGCAGATAATTGAATTTCATAAGAAAAGGTGTATGGTTTGTTGAACCAGGTGTTGTCGTTGTAAATTCTACTCCTTGAACAAAACGTGGCATTTTATTTAAGGATAGATATTGTGATAAATCACTTAATCTTACCAAGTCATTCATGTCAGTCGGGCTTGGATAATTTAATAATTTATAAGTATTTTTCAAATTAATATTTTTTGCTATACTATATTTGTCGTTCACCTGTGCCTTTGTGTAATAATTTGATAAATCGATATCCAGTTCTTGGGATACACCAAAAATAGAACCATCTTTACCAACATGTCATTTATATTAGATAAAAAATAATGTCATAAAAAATTTATTTTTGTTGATTGAAATAACACATATTGACATAATTGACCACAACACTTGGAATTTAATTCTTGGACTTGAAATGTTTGATAAACACCATTCTGTAAGAATTATTACTTCAACAGGTGGTGGAAGACCAAAACTATCAAAATAATATTTGTCTTGACTTAAAAATACAAACCCAATGAGAACCGTTCCCATTATTATCTTCTAAGTTCATAATAATATTCTTTGTATGTTGCGACACGTTTGTTAATTCCTCTCTCATACAAATAACCACATTATGAATTTCTTTCAACATTTGATAAGTTCTAAATTTGATGTATTCTTTCCAAATTCTTTAAACCACTCAACAATGCTTATATATTTATTAGAAAGATATAATCCATTACCCCTTTTAGTTAATTTTACACCTGCTTGTGCGATAGAAGAAAGCATAACTCCAACTAACAATCTCGCTTTATCAGGCAGACTTTCAAGTTTTTCAGCAAAATCTACAATTACACCACTTCCACTAATTTGTTTTGTCTTTCCAATTCTTTTTAAGCCTGGAGATGAGCCTTCCTTTCGTTGACAGTTTTCACCGCTGCTGACATACCACCCGTCAATGCTCCAGCCGCACTTAAACCAGCAAATAAAGGAATTAGAAATGGGAGAAATCCTCCACTCGTCTCTCTTATTGAATATTTCTTCAACATTGGTTTTGACATTTTAATTTTAAGTGAGCCAGTATCGTTCAAGATTTTCACCTGTTCTCTTGTGAGCAAAACATCAATTCTTACTGCTCCTTTTCTCTGAATTGTATTAACGTTAATCATACAAGGCTTTTGATTTTGAATACAAGATGATAGTTTATGAAAATTGATTTGATTAACATATACCCCAGTTGGCACTTTACTACTCAGTTATTTATCAAAAAAATTATGTGAGACTAATGATAACACCATTATCTGAATTAATCTGTAATTCTGTTTCTTCCAAAAGCAAACAATATGTATCAAGTTCTTCACTCTATCCTCTTTCAATGTATAGGGAAGTAACCACTCAATTAGACTTTATAGTTTCCTTTTGAGCACTCAGGGCAATCACATAGATTGAATACAGACTTTTAAATGCTGTCATATCCAAAATGGGTTCTTTATTTCCATTGCTTTCACACACCTTTTGATAAGACTTGTATGCTTCAGCATAATCATTCTTTTCCCAATTAATTTCCAATCTATCTTGTGGATAAAATGTTCCATCTGGAGAAATACGAAGTTGTTTCACCTGAGCATTATCACTCAATGCATTATTCTTATCAGTAGCAGTATCACCATCTGGTTTAAAAAAAAAATGAGCCACAGGTATCATGGCTTTCCTTCCAGAACACCCAAATTCCACGTGTAAGTGGTTTGGTTCAGTTTAACGTGTTGGCATTCTTGTAAGGTATGATACATTGAGTGGTTTCTTTGAGTTAAATCTTCTATTTGACATCTCTTCAGTTTTAAGATTAGGAGTACATTCACAAATATACTAACTAATTTCATCAATTAGAAATTTATTCTGAGCACCAAAAGCATTAGCCATGCCAAAAAGCAATCTATTTTCATTATCATTCCTTTGCAGTTGACATCTAATTTAAGACCATACAGAACTTTATCATGATCACAAAATCCAAATATACCTTTAAGCAGAACTGCGACAGTAAAACTATTACCTGCTTTTGTATCATCATTATACATTCGTTTCCTTTGACTATATCCAGGGTCTGTGTTTGTTCTCGTTGCCATATCAGCAAGAAAACCTTCGACAGCCCCCTTTCCCATTCCATCACGAAAATTAATATAGTGTAAATTTCATCATTTCAGATGTAGCAGAGACATAATCAATTGCTTCTACTTCTTGTGTTCCAATGTACAAACGAACACCATCAAACATTTTCCAGAAGAAATCATTTAAGAGTGTCGCGTTTGTGTTATTCGCAGCCTCAGTGAATGTAAATTTACACAAGAAACTTTTGGCTAGATTCAAATAAGTTTGTTGATTATTTATTTCAAAACTTTTTGTTCCATTTGCATTCCAGTCTGTTCCAGTTATTGCATTTACCTTAAAGTCGTCTTCTTTTTTAGTAGAGTTTGAGATGACAATGGTATCATCCAGATCATAGATAAGATACTATCAATTGCTTCCATACTTGTATTTATTTCAGAAAAAAGATGTTAAAACTTTTGAAACCCTGACCCAAGTATTTGAATTATTTTCTGGTGTTTAAGGGAGACAACTGACTTTTGCCTTTCTTAATTTATTTTATGGGATTCCTTTTGGGCATCTTTTATACTCTTTATAGCACCCACTACATTTCCCACAGCAGAAGCAGTTTAACCAATTAGGTCTTTATGTTTAAGAATAGTTGAACCGATACCCATTAGAGTATCAATTATCCCATCTCATTTTTTTCTAAATTGATGTCCGACACCCCTTTGTCTCTTAGGTTTATAGTATCCTCTACCAAGATACATACCTTCACCCTTGTAGTATGGGGAAAGGAACATCGCATCCTCTGTAATTATTTTATATTTTCCCAACTCGTGTTTCCTCACAATAACCATCGTATTTATTTATTGGAAAACTTCACGTCGGTGAATTCTGATGGATAGAATTTCTCCATTAAAAGAAATCATGCGATTATCTTGGTCGGTTATCCTAAAATTTACTCTGTATATGGTTTTTTCCTGATACAGGTAGATAAATCAGATTTTTTGGTTCCATATTGAATTTATAAGCAATTGGGGTTGAGTATGCGCTGAATGAAAATATTGTATTTGTTCTTATTCCATCATCATAAGTGTCATCAATCAAATTAGTGAATTAATACCGAATTTATGCCTGAGGATATTTGAATGACATATAACTTTGCATCAAATATTAAAAACTTACCGAATCTTAAATCACATTTCTCAAATCAAGAAGAGATTGATCTCTTATCACAAAAGGGAATATATCCGTACGACTACATGGATTCATTTGAGAAGTTTAAAGAAACACAACTTCCTTCAAGGGAAAGTTTCTATCGCAAGTTGAATAAAACTCATATTTCCGATTGAGATTATACACAAGCTAAAAAGGTTTGGGAGAAGTTTAATAGAAAGAATCTTGGAGAATATCATGATTTGTATCTTAAAACTGATGTATTGTTATTTGCTGATGTGTTTGAAACATTTAGAACAGTCTGTCATAATAAAAAAAATTCTTATGGATTAGACCCCGCTCACGACACGGCCCCGGATTTGGCTTGGAGTGCTATTTTAAAAATGACAAAACAAAATTTGGAATTAATCAGTGATATAGATATGCTTTTAATGATAGAGAAGCCTAAAAGAGGAGGAATATCTCAAGTATGTTGCAAGATATATGCTAAAGCACATAACAAATATCTTCCTGATTTTCATAAGAATGAGGACAACTCTTACCTGATGTATTATGATGCTAACAATTTGTATGGGTGGGCAATGTCTCAATCTTTACCTTATGGAAAACTTAAATGGGTTAAAGAAAAACATTATGAAAAAGTTTTATAAGACATTGTTGTCTCCTCTCAAAAATAATTGGATGAAGCTGAAGTTGGATATTATTTTGAGGTTGATTTAAAATATCCAGAAGAACTTCATAACAAACATAAAGACCTACCTTATGCCCCTGATAAAGAAAGTCCAAGAAAAGAATGGTTAAGTGATTATCAACAGTCATTGAATATAAAAGGTAGATCTCCAGAAAAACTACTTACTACATTAAATGATAAAGAAAGTTATGTTTTGCATCAAAGGAACTTGAGACAATATTTATCTGCTGGGTTGAGAGTGAGGAAAATTCATCAGATTTTGAAATTTAAACAAAGTCATTGGTTAAAGAAGTATATCGATTTTAATACAAAAGGAGAACAGAAGCAAAAACAGATTTTGAGAAGGACTTTTATAAATTAATGAATAATGCTGTATTTGGAAAGACGATGGAAAATGTAAGGAATGGACAAAACATAAGACTTGCTACATCTTGGAAACTGGCTTCAAAATTAATTAACAGACCAAGTTTTGAACGAGCGGAAGTGTTTTCAGAGAACTTTTGTGCGATTCATTTGAAAGAAGAGTATTGAAATGGATAAACCTATTTATATGGGAACATCAATTCTTGACTTGTCAAAGTCGTTAATGTATGACTATTACTATCATAATTTAAAATCAAAGTATCAGGATAATGTGTCATTGTTATATATGGATACAGATAGTTTTATATTAGAAATTAAGACAAGTGATGTATATGAGGATATGAGGATATGATTGATAATGTATATATATATATATATACATATATATATATATATATATATATATATATATATATATATATATATATATATATATATATATATATATTGTTGCGGATTTCGCGCCCGCCGGCGTGCGAACGGCCACGTAACTCGAATCGCGGCACATCGCCCACCGGACGTACAATCCAGTCGTGACCCTCTCGGACTAACGCCGGGAACCAGTCACGGGTGGACCTTTCGGTCTCACCGCGATCGAGCCAATCAGCCCCCGCGAGGGATAGGGTTGCTCGCCAAATTCGAACTACCTAAGTACCCACGCGGAGGGTAGACCGGGCGATCACACCTCGCCGCAGGTCGACTTCGGACACGGGCCACTTAAGCGACCCGTTCCGTACTATCAGAATAACCGAGCGGTGTTATCGTCGACCTCGACGGTTCGATTAATTATCGGGCGTATTCAGCCCACTACCAACCCTTTACGTGAAGCAAGATGGGGATTCAATGGAGGAAAAGACGAAGCGAAGCGGGAGAACAGTTCAACAATAAAGCACATTTATTCGCGGCACATGGGAAGCACACAAATACAATTCCACCAAATGCACACAAAAAAAAGAAAACACAATTCCATTTACACAAAAAGCAAACATAAAAGTGAAAACACAGTGCAGAGCTAATACCGACTACCGAGCACACGGCAACACTTATACAATTCTACTTCACAGACGGCGCCGACAACACATACCCAAAACCAAGGAAAGAATATCCCCAAGAATGAGGCAGGCCTGAGGCCGAGACCGGGTCGGGCCTACCCGTCTGGTGATGAGACGAGGAGCGGCGATGGCCCCGCAACCCGCGGGCCTCGTGGACAGTGCCTGGTAGGGGGTGGGAACGGGGCCCCCTTGGTCGCACTATCTCAGCGCGGGGGGAAACAGGAGGGGGTTGCTGATGCTCGGGGTATAGAGGATCTTTATTATCCCTGGTGTGCGTCTCCACCTCCGCCAGGTCGCGCTGTCGGCCTCCCTGGGGTGCAGCTCCCTGCACGAGCACCCCCTCGTCTGGTGTCGCCGCCTTTCCACAGCTCCGTCCCCTCCGTTCCGACTCCAACGCACACGACGACCAGCTCCTTCTTGCCAACTCCACCGCCCGCGAAGTCTTGACTCTCTGTTTCCGACTCTCCTACTCTCCGCCTCTGGACTCTTCTACACTCCTCCTCTCCGACTCTCTTCCTCTCCGCCTCTGGACTCCCCATTGGCCCGAGAAAAAGTGGGCGTGAAGGCTTTTTGATCCACAAATTTGCATATATCGATCGTTCTGGAGGCGGGGCCAAATCGCCCCTCGCTCACCGATTGGACGGCAAAAAGTGGGCGTGTGTCGTTTTTGATCCGTTTTTGAAGCACAAAATCCGTGATTTTGTACACGCTGTTCGACGCGCGTTCTGCATGAGTCCAACACCGGTACCCACAGCGGGGCAAGAACGGTGGCGATGCTACGGTTGCGAGGTGTGACGTGAAGGTCATGGCGGTTGTGGTGAAGCGGTGGTTGTGGTCGGTTGATGTTGTGGTTGTGATCATGGCGGTTGGTCCAAAATAAAGATAGTGAAAGAAAAACGGCTATCCTGAAGAGTCGCAGCTCGCATAAATGACATGTATTCCCACTAGACAACGGGTTTGGGCCTAACTACACATGCACTTACCGAGATACCTCACCTAAGGGACCTGAATGGTGGTTTGCGAATCTGGTAACCACAACAATATATATATATATATATATATATATATATATATATATATATATATATATATATATATATATATATATTGTTGTGGTTGACCAAATTCGCAAACCACCATTCAGGTCCCTTAGGTGAGATATCTCGGTAAGTGTATGTGTAGTTAGGCCCAAACCCGTTGTCTAGAGGGAATGAATGTCATTCATGCGGGCTGCGACTCTTCAGGATAGCCGTTTTTTCTTTTACTATCTTTATTTTGGACCAGCCGCCATTATTACCACCACCAACCACGTCTCAACAGCCATCACACAACAACCACCAACCACAACTCCACTTCACAACAACAACCACCAACCACAACGCCGCTTCACCACAACCGCCACGACCTTTACCGTCACAACTCGCCACCATCGCATCACCGTCATCTCGCGCCACTCGTGGGCGCCGATACTGGACTCGTGTAGGGCGCGCACCGAGAAGCGTGTTCAAAAACATCATGGACTTTCCACAGAAAAACGGATCAAAAACGACTCACGCCCACTTTTGTTCCGTCCAATCGGTGAGCGAGGGGCGATTTGGCCCCGCCTCCAGGGCGTTGGAGGGCGGTCGCTATATGCAAATTCATGGATCAAAAAGCATTCACGCCCACTTTTCCTCGGGCCAATGGGGAGCCAGCAAGAGAGGTGAAGGGTCGGAGGCAGAGGGTCAAGGGTGAAAGAGCGAAGCCACGGGGCTTATAAAAACGACTGCGTTCGTCAGACGAGTGGGGAGTAAGAGTTCAGTTGGAAGTTAAGAGTTCAGTTGGAGGAGTTCAGAGGTGCGGAGTTCAAGAGAGTCGTCGGTGGAGCTGGAAAGAAGTGGTACTAGTCGGAGTGAAGAGGACGGAGCTGTGGAGAGGTGACGGCGGCGAAGGCGGACGAGGGGGTGCTCGCGTCGGTGCCGGGAGCGGCACAGAGAGGCCAGCAACGCGACCGAGGTGGAGGAGGAGACGCTAGTGTTGCGGATTCGCGCCCGCCGGCGTGCTGACGGGCACGTAACTCGAATCACGGCACGTCGCCCACCGGACGGCAATCCAGTCGTGACCCTCTCGGACTAACGCCGGGAACCAGTCACGGGTGGACCTTTCGGTCTCACCGCGATCGTGCCAATCGGCCCCCGCGTGGGATAGGGTTGCTCGCCAAATTCGACCGACCTAAGTACCCACACGGAGGGTAGACCGGGCGATCGCACCTCGCCGCAGGTCGACTTCGGACACGGGCCACTTAAGCGACCCGTTCCGTACTATCGGGATAACCGAGCGGTGTTATTCGTCGGCCTCGACGGTTCGATTAATTATCGGGCGTCTTAGCCCACGACCAACCCTTTACGTGAAGCAAGATGGGGATTCAATGAAAGAAATGACGAAGCGAAGCGGGAAAACAGTTCAACAATAAGCACATTTATTTCGCGATGAACGGAAAGCACACATATACAATTCCACCAAAAGCACATGTAAAAGTAGAAGACAATGCAATATTACACAAAAAGCAAATGCAACAATGCAGATCTATCTGACTACCGAGCACACGGCAACACTTATACAATTTTACTTCACAGACGGCGCCGACAACACATATTCCCAAAGCAAAAGAAAAGAGAACCACCCTCCAGGATGAGGGGGGTAGGCGGGCCTGGGGCCGAGACCGTGTCGGGCCTAGCCGTCTGATGATGAGACGCGAAGTGGCGGTGGTGCCTCAACTCCGCGGGCCTCGCGGACAGTGTCTGGTAGGGGGTGGGAAGGGGGCCCCCTTTGTCGCACTATCTCAGCGCGGGGGGAAACAGGAGGGGGTTGCTGATGCTCGGGGAAAGGAGGATATAACCCTGTCTCGGGTCCCGCGGCGAGCGTCTCCTCCTCCACCTCGGTCGCGTTGCTGGCCTCTCTGTACCGCTCCCGGCACCGACGCGAGCACCCCCTCGTCCACCTTCGCCGCCGTCACCTCTCCACAGCTCCGTCCTCTTCACTCCGACTAGTACCACTTCTTTCCAGCTCCACCGACGACTCTCTTGAACTCCGCACCTCTGAACTCCTCCAACTGAACTCTTACTCAACTTCCAACTGAACTCTTACTCCCCACTCGTCTGACGAACGCAGTCGTTTTTATAAGCCCCGTGGCTTCGCTCTTTCACCCTTGACCCTCTGCCTCGGACCCTTCACCTCTCTTGCTGGCTCCCCATTGGCCCGAGGAAAAGTGGGCGTGAATGCTTTTTGATCCATGAATTTGCATATAGCGACCGCCCTCCAACGCCCTGGAGGCGGGGCCAAATCGCCCCTCGCTCACCGATTGGACGGAACAAAAGTGGGCGTGAGTCGTTTTTGATCCGTTTTTCTGTGGAAAGTCCGTGATGTTTTTGAACACGCTGCTCGGTGCGCGCCCTACACGAGTCCAGTATCGGCGCCCACGAGTGGCGCGAGATGACGGTGATGCGATGGTGGCGAGTTGTGACGAAGCGGCGTTGTGGTTGGTGGTTGTTGTTGTGAAGCGGCGTTGTGGTTGGTGGTTGGTGTGTGATGGCTGTTGAGACGTGGTTGGTGGTGGTAATAATGGCGGCTGGTCCAAAATAAAGATAGTAAAAGAAAAAACGGCTATCCTGAAGAGTCGCAGCCCGCATGAATGACATTCATTCCCTCTAAACAACGGGTTTGGGCCTAACTACACATATACTTACCGAGATATCTCACCTCAGGGACCTGAATGGTGGTTTGCGAATTTGGTCAACCACAACACTACCCCCTCCCCTTTTTACAGACTCGTCCCGAGTCGTCAAATTTTCGTGTGCCATCATGTGTAGTTTTCCCCTAGTACATTTTACCTACGGATCCCTGAGTGCGACATTCATGGTATTCGTGTCCCCAAAATAAATAACCTGAGGGCTGAGTAACTACCTAAACAAACTCACTCACACGGACGACTTAAATAAAATTGCCGGCGCTAAGACAGACATGCCGGGGGCGCACTCATATTTACAGTACATCTTAACCTTAACTTACAAATTTTACACTAAACCATGGCCCAGGATCACTGAACTCTGCAAAAAGAAAGCAGTTAGCTGGGAACCAGGCTGCTCGCATGCAGTCTCTGGCTCAAACAATGCAGGTGACAGGGAACGTGGCCGGCTGCTCACTCGCAGTCCAAGGCCTTCCCTTTTGAACTGAACGCAGTGAACCACAACGGTGCATGGGCCGCACAAATGCAGTCTCCGTGCCAGCTCAAGTGGCACACGCAATGAACACAACGAATGGATGGATGAATGGTTTGAACTGAACGCAGTGAACCACAACGGTGCATGGGCTGCACAAACGTAGTCTCCGTGCCAGCTCAAGTGGCACACGCAATGAACACAACGAATGGATGGATGAATACAAACACGGTGCACGGGCCGCCAGTGCAGGCCCGTGTTGTAGCTGCCAACAGGGCAGTTCTCGCAGCTTGCAAACTGTTGCCTTGATCCTGGCGCACATGGCAATGAACAGGGGGGCAAAGCAAAAATTGAACGGGGCTGGTGAACAGGGGCAGTGGGCATGGCATGGCAAAGGCAGCAGGCAAACACAGCCCGCAGAAGAAGGCCGCTGGAGGCAAACACAGCCGGCAGATGAACTGGCCGGCACAGGCCTTGAAGAAAAACAGCCAGCAGATGAAGTGGCCGGCACAGGCCTTGAAGTACCACAGCTGCAGATGATCCGGCCGGCACAGGCCTTGCAGCAACGCAACAGCTGCCGATGAAGTGGGCCGGCCTCTGCCTTGCAGCAACGCAGCCAGCAGATGAAGCTGGCCAGCCTTTGCCGTTCAGTGGAGGTTGGTGGAGGGAGTGCGGTGGTGCTGGCCACTTGGAAGGCGGGCTCGGACCTACCTACCTGTCTCCCTCCCACCTATCGCCTTTGCCTGTCACTGTACATACCCACTCCCTTAATTTGTCAAACCCCAATTTAGCCCCAACTTATTTTTTTATTTTTACTTTTTTTTTTTTACTTCCCCACTATAAATCGTCCCCGAACCCCCTTTATCGTCTTTGTTCGGCTAACCTATCCTGTCACCTAGCCTACTCCCAACCCCTACGTTCCCTTCCCGGAGGGGAATAAGGGAGAGCTCACGTCCTGTGCCGAGGCCCAACGAAGCCTCAGAATGGCCTCCCCAGAGTTCAGCGATCTATAACCAAAGTGGGTCCAGCGGCCCACAACGAGAGCGAGGGGATGGATGGTGCGGAGGGGTACACTTCCTAATCTACCCTAACCATTTAACAGTTAAACTACCCCGGGGCTTTCAACAAGCGCCTCTCGCTTAAACTATTGGTTCTATAAACCCAGATTCCCGTCGCCTGTGTTAGTGTCCTTACAATTTCGGGCCTCGCCCCCCAATTTTCTCTCCGTGCCCTCACACGGTCTCATGGCTGGGACGCGTGGCTCCCCTTGGCAGGCACGACCCTCTGCCGATTCTCCCGCTATGGCACCCCCGGGCACTACACTGCCTCCGAGCCTACCAGCTCCCTAAACACCGGGGAGTGCCCCCCATGGCACCTCCCCTGAAACGCACACGTGGCAGGCTGGCTTCCCAGGCCTCTTTCCGAGGGTCACCCGTGCCCACAACACTGCCCACGCGGCTAATGGCGCCCCGGGCCCCCGCACCAAGCAGGCGCACCCGTGCCCACTACGCTATCCCGGCCCCCCATGGGCCCTTGGCCTACCACGGCCGACTAGCCTGGTGCCCGGGGTACCCACTCAGCGATACTCACCTTTCGCAGCCACGCTCCCAGCCCGTCAACAGAGCTCGTGCACCCCTCCAAACGGGTTTCGAGCCTACACACCCACCAACAACAAAACAACCTCCATTTTTGTTAATTTGACTAACCCACTAACTCAGTCTACACTGACCCCGGGGTCCCTTGGGCGGGAGTCACTCCTCCCCCCAATCACTCATCGCACCATGCATTCCCCATTCGCTCCACTCACACAGACCCGCTGGCCTCACTCACTCATCATGTACTCACCTCACAACTCTTCAACACACACACCGCTGAACTCTGCCATCCTTCTAACTACTTCCCCTAACTAACTCGTGCTCCCACGTCGTCCCTTAAACTATAGCACGTTCCTTTTCACACTACGTAGCTAAGCTACGTCCCCTCTACACATTCACAAGTCTGTCACTGTCTCCAATGTCCCAAAAATTATTTACCCAACCTAAATCTCGCTATCATCCCTCTAACTAATCCATTCCACGGACTCCATGAGGACTTACCCCTGCCCCATGAAGTCGGTCTAACTAAGCTAACCCTTCCCCCTAACTAGTTTCCATCCTGTGCCCTGGTCAAGGGGATCATCCACCCCTTGCCCAGGAATCTTGTTCACCCGAAAGTGAGGCTTGTTTTTTTTTTTTTTTTTTTTTACATGCGCATCACCAGCGCGGCAACTCACAGCTCGCGCACTTTGCACCTGCCCGTGACGTCATGCAGCTGCACGTGTTCCTCGTCCCTCCTTGGACGGTACTATCCGGCAGGGATACCCCTCCTGCCGGATTCCAACCCCACGTGCAGCCATGGCGTCACCGTGCGCATAAAAAAAACACAAGCCCCACGTCTCGAGGGGTTCCCCACGCGAACACATGTGCTTTGCCCGTTGGACCTTAACACACACGATCGCGTGGAGAACCCGTCCGGTCCAAATCCGTTTACCTGCCTAAACTTTGTCCGTCCGCGGGATCGGCAAATCCACCGCGTGCGTTTCTGGACCGGGACTTCACTCTCGCAAGCGAGCACGTGGTGGCCTCGTGCGTTGCACAGCACGGACCTCGTGCTCACTGCTGGGTGAACCCGGCACGGTCCCCGAAACAACTGCAGCCGCTACTCGGCTTTCTTTCCTCACATGTCGCCGTCGTCGCCATTCGACCCACGCACACCTGCGTGTTACGACGCTCACACTCCATTCCATTCCATTCACACCGGGAGACGCGGCTGCGTGCTCCCGCATGCCAACCGACATCTCCCTTACATACCGCTCTCTCACACACACGGTCTCCCTTGCACTCGGCCGTTCACTCATGCATGCTGCCTCCCTCGCACACGTGGCTCCGCGCACTCGCGGCCTTTCACTCACTCGTGGTGCCTCATCCACACACCGTGCCTCACACACACGTGGGGGCACTCATCCGCGGTTCCTCATCCACACTGGCCGTTTCATCCACACACACGGCCTCACTCACACACGGTGCCTCACCCACACACACGGGGGCACTCACCCGCGGTGCCTCATCCACACTGGCCGTTTCATCCACACACACGGCCTCTTCCACACACGGTGCCTCATCCACACGGCGTGCTGGGAAGCACGTACTCCGGCACCATCGCCACCACACCACTCACACACGGGGTCGCTTCCACACACGGGGACGCACCCACGCCTTGCACCACACACACACAGGGACAACCACACTGGGGATTTGTGTCCCCACAAGGGTCTCCGGGGCCTCTATACCCCCCAAGCTTTCCGTGCACATGTTCGCAGCACTCCTCCCCTCAACCTCGCTCGACACGACCGAACTCACCTGGTCGTGACTCGCCTCAAGGGGCATACTCCCTCCCCTCGTTCCTGGAGGAGGCTATCCCGCTGCTCGCACTGGGTCCCTACACGCTCCGCGAGCTCACCCTCATCGTCCTCCACTACCTCCGTGTGTGTGTGTGCGTCACTTACCCCGTCTTCATCGTGCAGTCTTCCCTCTATCGTTCCCATCTCCCGTGTCTCTGCCAACTCAGTCACCTCTTCCCTTGTCTCAACTATTATTATTTCCTTTGTCGTCACCTCATGTCTCGTCTCACACGTTTTGGTCTCCCCATTTAATTTTTCCCTTTCGGTCATCGTCACGACCCTCGCCCAACACGTCCCCCGAATTATTTTTTCACCCGCCTCCACCGCGGGCCCGACAGCCGTTGCACCCCCTTCCAGCTCGTTCGCTCCCACACGTGGAGTCGCCATTTTTATCTCCCTGGTCACAGCCTTCATGCCCGCCTGCAGGCATCGGCCCATGTTCTGCGTCTCACCCCGCAGCTTTTTCGTTTCTTCCTTCATTTGCTGTGTATTCGCATCAATCTTTTCGTTCATGCTTTTTATTTCGTTTATAAATTCAGTTGTGTTTGCATCCATCTTTTTGATCATGCCTTTCATTTCGTTTTTCATTTCATTTGTATTTGTATCCATCTTTTCGTTCATTCCTTTTTTTTCGTTTTTCACTTCGTTTGTCATTGCCGCCAGCATGGCGCATAGCTGGGCCATGTCGGGTGCGCTTGGGTGAGCCGTTTCGGCAGGGGTTGGTGAAGGGTTTTGGTGGAGAGGGGGAGGGGAGGTGTCATACACCGCGGCCGCTGCCGCACCCATTTCGGGCTCTGGGTTCAGTTGGGCGAGTTCGTTTTCCTGTACAACCAACATTTCCTGCACGGGGATTCCATCCTGGACCATGGATTCTACACATTCTACATCCATTTCTAATACCCCCGGCTCCTGCTCGCCTTGAGACGCCATCTTGCTTCTCTTAAAGGGTTAATTTAGCTCGCTCGTAATTTGGAGGGAATCGGGGGTCGCTTCTCTCACCCCTGGACCGATTCCCGTGAATTTAGCCGGAGACAGGAGAGCCCGTTTTCCCGTTTTCCGATACCAGTGCCGCGAGGAGGGCGATGAGTTTATATCGCACGACCTGACACCAGTGTTGCGGATTCGCGCCCGCCGGCGTGCTGACAGCCACGTAACTCGAATCGCGGCACGTCGCCCACCGGACGGACAATCCAGTCGTGACCCTCTCGGACTAACGCCGGGAACCAGTCACGGGTGGACCTTTCGGTCTCACCGCGATCGTGCCAATCGGCCCCCGCGTGGGATAGGGTTGCTCGCCAAATTCGACCTACCTAAGTACCCACACGGAGGGTAGACCGGGCGATCGCACCTCGCCGCAGGTCGACTTCGGACACGGGCCACTTAAGCGACCCGTTCCGTACTATCGGGATAACCGAGCGGTGTTATTCGTCGGCCTCGACGGTTCGATTAATTATCGGGCGTCTTAGCCCACGACCAACCCTTTACGTGAAGCAAGATGGGGATTCAATGAAAGAAATGACGAAGCGAAGCGGGAAAACAGTTCAACAATAAGCACATTTATTTCGCGATGAACGGAAAGCACACATATACAATTCCACCAAAAGCACATGTAAAAGAAGAAGACAATGCAATATTACACAAAAAGCAAATGCAACAATGCAGATCTATCCGACTACCGAGCACACGGCAACACTTATACAATTTTACTTCACAGACGGCGCCGACAACACATATTCCCAAAGCAAAAGAAAAGAGAACCACCCTCCAGGATGAGGGGGGTCGGCGGGCCTGGGGCCGAGACCGTGTCGGGCCTACCCGTCTGATGATGAGACGCGAAGTGGCGGTGGTGCCTCAACTCCGCGGGCCTCGCGGACAGTGTCTGGTAGGGGGTGGAAGGGGGCCCCCTTTGTCGCACTATCTCAGCGCGGGGGGAAACAGGAGGGGGTTGCTGATGCTCGGGGAAAGGAGGATATAACCGTCTCGGGTCCCGCGGCGAGCGTCTCCTCCTCCACCTCGGTCGCGTTGCTGGCCTCTCTGTGCCGCTCCCGGCACCGACGCGAGCACCCCCTCGTCCGCCTTCGCCGCCGTCACCTCTCCACAGCTCCGTCCTCTTCACTCCGACTAGTACCACTTCTTTCCAGCTCCACCGACGACTCTCTTGAACTCCGCACCTCTGAACTCCTCCAACTGAACTCTTACTCAACTTCCAACTGAACTCTTACTCCCCACTCGTCTGACGAACGCAGTCGTTTTTATAAGCCCCGTGGCTTCGCTCTTTCACCCTTGACCCTCTGCCTCCGACCCTTCACCTCTCTTGCTGGCTCCCCATTGGCCCGAGGAAAAGTGGGCGTGAATGCTTTTTGATCCATGAATTTGCATATAGCGACCGCCCTCCAACGCCCTGGAGGCGGGGCCAAATCGCCCCTCGCTCACCGATTGGACGGAACAAAAGTGGGCGTGAGTCGTTTTTGATCCGTTTTTCTGTGGAAAGTCCGTGATGTTTTTGAACACGCTGCTCGGTGCGCGCCCTACACGAGTCCAGTATCGGCGCCCACGAGTGGCGCGAGATGACGGTGATGCGATGGTGGAGAGTTGTGACGGTAAAGGTCGTGGCGGTTGTGGTGAAGCGGCGTTGTGGTTGGTGGTTGTTGTTGTGAAGCGGAGTTGTGGTTGGTGGTTGTTGTGTGATGGCTGTTGAGACGTGGTTGGTGGTGGTAATAATGGCGGCTGGTCCAAAATAAAGATCGTAAAAGAAAAAACGGCTATCCTGAAGAGTCGCAGCCCGCATGAATGACATTCATTCCCTCTCGACAACGGGTTTGGGCCTAACTACACATATACTTACCGAGATATCTCACCTAAGGGACCTGAATGGTGGTTTGCGAATTTGGTCAACCACAACAATATATATATATATATATATATATATATATATATATATATATATATATATATATATATATATATATATATATATATATATATATATATATATATATATATATATATATATATATATATATATATATATAATTTGTTGTTTTCATCAAAGAATAAAAAGGTTATTGGTAAGTTTAAAGATGAATTGGGTGGGAAGGTCATGAGTGAATTTATAGGATTGAGATCAAAGTCTTATGCTTTCACGTATATTGAGAATAATAACTTTGAAAGGTGTGATAAGAAGCTAAAGGGAATAAAGAAAAATATAATCAAGGAAACAAACTTTAAACATTTTTACAACTGTTTTACCTTAAAGGAGGAAGAGTACAGAAAAACGAATACAATAAGAAGTTATAAACATCAATTATATACAGAAGAGATAAATAAGAAAGCATGAGGAGCTTTTGATAAAATATATAATTTAGAGAATGGAATCAATAATCTCCCTTATGGTTATAAGTACAAGTGTTAAGATATTGGGTTGGGAATTTTAACAGGCTCCTGCCGTCTTTTTACTGATTTATAAATGATAGAACCAAGCAATAACCAAACCAAAGAGTGGAGATGTAATTAGCCTTGGTATTTAAATGGGAAACGTAAAGAATGTGAGAAATATCAAATAAGTCTTATTAAATAAATAACCGGAGTAAAAGTAGATAAAACAAATAAGTTGGAGGATGTAAAGAAAAAAAAAATCCTTGAATGGACTGAAAACTTTGATGGTTATCAATTTATCAATGGAAAACCAATTTACTACAATCTCAAAATGATATGTGGCTCAGGAGGTGGTCAAATAAGAGCATCAAGAGAAGTTAATCATTTCATTTCTGCTCAACAAAGACACTTAAACCAAGTACCAAGTTATTCTTTGTGAATACACTCGATGGAAATGAATGTGAGAAGAAAATTAAGTTATTCCCTGAAGTAGAACATGGGCAAATATTCGTTGGTTCGCTCTTTGAGTGGAATGAAAATATGAAACGGAAGAAGTGCTTTTATCAGCAAGTCTCAATCTTACATTTGTTTGTATGGGAGGAGAAAAATCACTCAATTTTACATTTGCTTGTATGGGAGGGAAGGGAATAGGTGGGGAGAAAATTAGTCTCAATTTTACATTTGCTTGTATGGGAGGGGAAGAAAATCAGTCTATTTTGGGCTTTTGAGGTTGAGTCAGAAAGTTTTTCCCTTTCCCCCCATTCATTTGAATGGGAGTCCCAGAAACCCTTTATCCTCTACTGGGCTGACTACGACTCATGGCCTTCCTGCCTCGGGCGGCACAATCTTGGAGAAATGAACGAAAATGGTCAAAGGCTGCTTGAACTGTACACCTATCACACGGTTTTTTTTTTTCACACTAAACCACGTCACCAGGAGTTATGGAGACATCCTCAATCACACTGCTGGCATCACCTGGACCTTGTCATCACCAGGTGAGCCTCCATTAACAATGTCCTCATCACATGCAGCTTCCACAGTGCAGACTGTGACACTGTTCACTTATTGGTGTGCAGCAAGGTCAGGTTCTGGCCAAAGAAGCTGCGCAACTCCAAGCAGAAGAGCTGTCCCTGAATCAGTACTTCCAACCCAGGGCTGACAGACTTTTCTCAACCCTCTAGAGAAAGCGCTCCAAAGTACACCAAATAGTACAGTGGATAAGCACAATAATTGTGCGTTTTATGAGAAAAGCATGAATTTTCTGACATAGTTAGTGAATACCATTAGGTTTATTTTCAGATGTGGAGGGAAGTCAGATTTGACCTCAGGACCGAGAGGTCAAATCCAAGATGGCCACCAGTCCACTGGGTCTAATGTTCAAACGCGTTTAATTTTGGAACGAAAGTGTAAAAAACATTTAAGGTGTCATTTCCAACAAAGTTTGGAATGGCCATTCGTTTGGTGATACTTTTGAGATCGCCAGGAGCCAAGGAAATGCATTTTGATCAAGGTCAAGGTCAAATTACGTTAAAAACTTTTGGACATTCTTTTGGTAAAGACAATGGATTGGACCTATGAAATATAGCGAAACTTCGCTTCCATTTTGACACTATAGGGATAATACAAAAAAATTAACAGAATAGTCCCATGCTGCTAGTCTATTTAATACTTTATTAATAGCAATGATGATAATGGTAATGATCAAAATCTAACAGCCTCCAGAAAAGAAGCACAGTGCAGTGCACTTGAGCACAGCTTTGGCACACTTGCACCGTCCAGTGCATCCTTTCTCACAGCAACAGCGGATCAATTCATGGCACGATTTTGATGCTTCAGGGAGAGTGGTCCAAAGCGGCTGCCACCCAGTTGTTTCCTTTGTCCAGCCCCAGTCAGATGGCTCTGGCATCTCTGGATCCAGGACTAATGCCTGGTTCCAACAGTTGGCCTGGTAGCAAGTGCACTTGATGTGCTGTTTGAGTGCTACCTGGGTTGGAAGAATGTTCTCTAGAGTTCTAGACTTCTGTGTGAAGAGCTGTTTCCTGGCATGATTCACTTCCATGCTCTCACTGGTTCGGTCGTACATTAGCACCACAAATCGCTCGAGCAGTAACATTGATCCTTCACTGACCTCACTTGGCATGCATAGGAGTTCATTGAAAGCATAATTTACCTCTGGGAAAGACTTCCAAGTTTCCCAGGCAGTCTTCTTTCCTCTGCCAGCAAATGCAGATACAGGGATGCCAGCATTATCATTGTCTATAAAAACAAGGGTGATCACGGTATCTGTAATAATTACCGTGGAATTCCCCTGCTCTGTCATGGGGAAGATTTTTTTTTGCTCATGTTGCCCTCGCCAGATCGGAGGCTGGTTGAGCGAGTATATCCCGAGGCACAATGTGGCTTCTGAGTGGGCAGGTGAACAACTGACATGCTATTCTCAGAACGTCAACAAGAGAAATGTCGTGAGCAGCAAATGTCCCTCTACTAAATCACCTTCATTGACCTGACAGAGGCCTTCGATCTCATCAGAAGTGGCAGACTCTTTCAACTTGTGGAAAAGATTGGATGTCCCCCAAAACGACTGAGCATCATAATCTCATTTCACGACAATATGAAAGGCAGGGAGCAGTGTGACGGTGCCACCTCAGATATCTTTCCCATCTTGAGCGGCGTAAAACAGGGTTGCGTACTTGCACCCACATTATTTGGGATATTTTTCTCGTTCCTACTCACTCTTTTGGGTCCTCAGAAGAGGGAATCTTCCTTCAAACAAGGTCGGACAGCAAGCAAAGACCAAGGTTCGCAAGGTCCTCATTAGGGAGCTACTCTTTGTCGATGATGCTGCGCTGACATCCCACAGCGAGGAGTGTCTCAAGAGACTCATCGATAAGTTTTCTGCTGCATGCAAATAATTTGGCCTGACAGTCTCAAAAAGACAAACATCATGGGGGCAGGATGTTAGCACCAACCCATCGATCACCATTGGTGCCCATACCTTGGAAGTGGTCCAAGAGTTCACCTATCTGGGATCAACCATCACCAGCAACCTGTCTAGTGACACCAAAATAAACAAAAACATCAGCTGTGATGTCCAGATTGGCAAAAAGGGTTTGGCAAAATTATGCACTCACAAAGAACATTAAGGTTCGAGTGCATCAGGCATGCATTCTTCGCACTTTGCTCTATGGTGGTGAGATGTGGACAATGTACATGCTATCCAGGAGCACAGACTTAACATATTCCATTTTCGTTGCCTCGTATATTCTTGGTGTCACATGGCAGGACGACTTCCCCAACACCGATATTCTTGAGCAAACCAATATCCCAAGCATGTATGCCATAATGAGCCAGCGTCGTATGGAAGACGGCAGAATCCCAAAAGGACGTACTATACAGCGAGATTGCCATGGGCAGAAGGCCCAAAAGCCGCCCAGTGCTGTGCAACATGGATGTCTGCAGATGTGATATGAAGGCGTGCGACATTGATCTGGAGACGTAGGAGCGAGTTGCCAGTGATCGTGCCAGCTGGTAGTGCACAGTCAAACAGGGACTCAAGAGAAATGGAGAGAAGTGGAACACAACTTAGCAAGGGGGAGGGGGGGCAAAAAAAAAAGAAAAAAAAGAGCAGCACAAGAAAAGAGCGAGCAGAATGCCAACTTCAACTACCACCTTTACCTGCAATATCTGCAACAAAGACTGCCATTCCAGAATCGGGCTCCATCGTCACAACCGACACAGTTCCATCAACCAGTGACCTCATGGTGCTTACCCATCGTCTCGAGAAAAGGAGGCCAAAGATATCAGAACAGCATGATACTGGAACTATGGTATTTATGAGCCTTTGGACAATCTGTATTAATAAATAAATATAAATGTTTGAATCCAATGCTAAACTTCCAACCTGAGGACCCTCCCTGCCCCCTCCCCCTCCCCCACCCCCCTCACCCTGATACAATTTGTCAAACTATTATACACCAGGTTCACACATGCTGTGGGATTGTCCAACAGCAGGACTGACCTGGAGAGGCTGTCCGAGCCAGCGTACAGCAGGTGGAAGACTAGAGTTCTTTGTCGGACGGCGCTGGGGTTGGCGGGTACGCGACGGAATTACGGGGGTGTCACCAGAACATTCTACTTCTCCATCCCCTTCATCCTCCTCTGCCTCTTGCAAAGCCAGGTTTGGACACCTAAACAGGCCAAAAAAAAATCCACATGTAAACACATGGGTAAAGTTATGATCGACACACCATGTGTAATCTCGGAAGAAAGAAATGACTGTCCGTGCAAAGAATGCAAAAATCCCAAAAGTAATAGTTTGCGATCTTCAAGTACAAACGTGGAGTGGTTTCCTCTCCTGTATATTGCACACACTACCACATGGTGACCACACAGTTTAAGATGATGCAATTGGAGCATGCTTTAAAAAGGCATTGTTGAACCTTGTGGATCACATGGCAAGCCAATGGCATTGCCGTTATGCAAGACAAATTTGCAAAAGCACTCAAACAAAATGTCCCAGAAACAAACCGAGCCCTCGGTGTGCAGTGTGGCATACTTGCGGTTCAGACACGCTTGCTTTGCTCGACCGCTGCCTCCATACTTGCTCATTGCCTGACAATTGCGACACCAACCACAATCTGGCCTTCGGCAAACCTGCAGATGCACGGCACAGAGCCAAAGAGTAGAGCAAAACCAGCGCTGGAAAGCAGGCAACAGACTAAACCCTGGGAACACACTCGATCGCGGGCAGTTTAAGGCAACACTCACCTCGCAAACTCCACAGCGCTGCCGTTTATGCCGAGCCTCCACCTCTTCAACGTCCATCTGCTCAGAGAAGAAAGAGTCAAATATGGAGGCCACAAGTGGGGTGGTGGTAGCCTTGCTGGGTCCCTGCCTTCCCTTGACAATCCGAGTTGGATGGCGGCTTCCAGTGCGTCGATTGCCATGCCTGCGGTACAAAACAAAAACGTGCAAGTCCAGTTCCCATGGATAGGACAAGACTCACCTTCCCACAACAGTGGCCTCCATTGACAAGGGATGTAAAAACCTGCACCAATCATGCATAACAGTGAAAAACTGAAAAGCTGCAAATGCAAACATTTACAATTCACATAAGAGCTGTCAACGATTAATTGATTATGTTCCTTTCGCAGTCACATGCACAAGGTTGCCAAGGCAATTTTATTGGCTGGAGGACACAATCCTGGGCGAGTAGCTACTGTGACACAGCCTACTCGATTGGCTCCTCTTCCCAGCAAGCTGGTACTCGTTTTGTCGACCACGACCTCTGAAGGATGACCGGATGAATCAATCCACCTGGTGCTCTTTTGGCAGTCGGGGTTTAAACTCAGGATCTTATGGTCCAAAGCCAACCACATTAACCGTTAAGGCACTACCAAGCATGTGAGCCATTTTTACACACACTAGTGTGATTTGAACTCCCCCCAACCCCACCCCATCTTTCCCCCTCCTCCTCCCCATGATACATACGACTACAACTATTACAATGACCCTTATTATTTCCACCTTGCGAGTTCAGCCAGGGGTACTCTCTGCTCAAAGTCTTTCACAACATGGCTGACCAGGCCTGACGTTCTACTGGAGGTGGGTTGGGCAGGAATTTACAATTCATTCAAGGGGGCAGTGATAACTAACCTACTCTTTAACGTCGACTCGCTAATTCTAGCAGACAGGATGCCTAGATTAAAGTCCATCCGCGGGATGGAATACTTTTGACGCAGGACCCTGCCTGCGTCAGGAATCCAACCCAGACTACACAACTCAAAGGTAAGCGTGCCGCCTCTCTTCCATTCTGAAGGACCAACATTGTTCATAGCTGGCCTCAAATTCTGACGAACATCCAGCAAATTGGTGCATTGCATTGAAAACATGTCACGAGGAACACGGCAAACCTATTTCCAAGAGTGACGCCAGCGAGCTTCACAAGGTTCCTGACACAAGGACTTGTGAGCAGAAGAGCAGCAACTTCGTCGTCATCACGTGCCTCGTCATAGCTTTCCACCTGTTCTACTAAGAACTGCGCATGTCTGAGCAGGCCTTCCTCAGTCAGGCAGGAAAAAGGCATGTCAGGAGGTGGTGCGGTGGTCTGTACGAACAAAGACGAATAGTTAGTTACTCATGGCAGACAATGACCGTTTCAATGTAAAGAATGGGTGGGGGAGGATATCTCTATTATAATACGTAGCTTGCACACTAAAAACGCGGCTCGCCGTCACACGATCCCTATGAAATTTCTGTGGCACTTGGCGAACATGCCGACAATGTTTGGGAAGTGTTGGCGTTCCATAGTACCACTTGCATTTTGCACAATGCGTATTTTTGTCATTCCCCGTGTACGGTCTGTCGTCTGTTACCAGCTATGTTGTACTGCTATCCCGTGCATGTGCACGGGTATCGCTAGTATATATATATATATATATATATATATATATATATATATATATATATATATATATATATATATATATATATATTTACAGTGGGGGGAACAAGTATTTGATACACTGCCGATTTTGCAGGTTTTCCCACTTACAAAGCACGTAGATTTCTGAAAGTTTTATCATAGGTACACTTCAACTGTGAAAGACAGAATTTAAAACAAAAATCCTGAAAAATCACATTGTATGATTTTTAAATAATTAATTTGCATTTTATTGCATGAAATAAGTATTTGATCACCCACCAACCAGTAAGAATTCCAGCTCTCACAGACCTGTTAGTTTTGTCTTTAAGAAGCCCTCCCATTCTCCACTCATTACCTGTATTAACTGCACCTGTTTGAACTCGTTATCTGCATAAAAGACAGCTGTCCACACTCAATCAATCAGACGCCAACCTCTCCACAATGGGCAAGACCAGAGAGCTGTCTAAGGACATCAGGGACAAAATTGTAGATTTGCACAAGGCTGGGATGGGCTACAGGACAATAGGCAAGCAGCTTGGTGAGAAGGCAACAACTGTTGGCCCAATTATTAGAAAATGGAAGAAGTTCAAGAAAACAGTCAATCTCGCTTGGTCTGGGGCTCCATGCAAGATCTCACCTCGTGGAGCCTCAATGATCATGAGAAAGGTGAGGGATCAGCCTAGAACTACACGGCAGGACCTGGTCAATGACCTGAAGAGAGCTGGGACCACAGTATCAAAGAAAACCACAAGTAACACAATACGCCGTCATGGATTAAATCCTGCAGCGCACGCAAGGTCCCTCTGCTCAAGCCAGCGCATGTCCAGGCCCGTCTGAAGTTTGCCAATGACCATCTGGATGATCCAGAGGAGGAATGGGAGAAGGTCATGTGGTCTGATGAGACCAAAATAGAGCTTTTTGGTTGAAACTCCACTCGCCACGTTTGGAGGAAGAAGAAGGATGAGTACAACCCCAAGAACACCATCCCAACCGTGAAGCATGGAGGTGGAAACATCATTCTTTGGGGATGCTTTTCTGCAAAGGGGACAGGAGGACTGCACCGTATTGAGGGGAGGATGGATGGGGCCATGTATCGAGAGATCTTGGCCAACAACCTTCTTCGCTCAACAAGAGCATTGAAGATGGGGTGTGGCTGGGTCTTCCAGCATGACAACGACCCAAAACACAGCCAGGGCAACTAAGGAGTGGCTCCGTTTGAAGCATCTCAAGGTCCTGGAGTGGCCTCACCAGTCTCCAGACCTGAACCCAATAGAAAATCTTTGGAGGGAGCTGAAAGTCTGTGTTGCCCAGTGACAGCCCCGAAACCTGAAGGATCTGGAGAAGATCTGTATGGAGGAGTGGGCCAAAATCCCTGCTGCTGTCTGTGCAAACCTGGTTAAGAACTCGAGGAAACGTCTGATCTCTGTACCAAATATTAAGTTCTGTTTTTCTGATGTATCAAATACTTATTTCATGCAATAAATTGCAAATTACTTATTTAAAAATCATACAATGTAATTTTCAGGATTTTTGTTTTCCATTCCATCTTTCACAGTTGAAGTGTACCTATGATAAAAATTAGACCTCTACGTGCTTTGTAAGTGGGAAAACCTACAAAATCGGCAGTGTATCAAATACTTGTTCTCCCCACTGTATATATCCATCCATTGGGACCATACTCTGTGCAGAGCGTTGGTGTTGCCTCAGCAGTCTCCTTGGCTCTTGGGCACAATCCTGGACGTGTCGCCACTCCGACACGGATATTTATATGGAAATTATATATATATATATATATATATATATATATATATATATATATATATATATATATATATATATATATATATATATATATATATAATGATAATAACAAAAATAAATCTACATTTTTTTGCAACTGCAAAAGCTCGAAAAATGTAAATATAACAGGTAATATACCGGATAAAAATCAACTCAGAAAGGAGAAGCATCTGTGCCCGGAAAGTTACATCACCACGCAAGGGAAGGAGTCATGACGTCACACCGAATGTCAACTACAATACAGCATCTTACAATATTTTCATATAGGAGGTGCAAACACCAAGAAACGTTTGGCAATGTTAGCAGGTAAACTATTATTCACACGAGTCTCAAAAAGCCAAACCGAGTAACTTCACAAATCAAATGGAACAATTGTGCACGAAGGCCGTATCGTGACTTATTACTGTTCAATGGGGCATTCAACAAATCAGAAAATCGGAAACTGTGCACATTTCCCACGTCCACGATGATCTCGGTAACCGTGTGGTTGAAGGAATCACGAGTTTGGAACAGATTAACCAACATTGATAAATAACATCAACTGACATAAAGGCATGACGAGTGCAAAGTGCACTTTACCTCGATCTTGTTGACCAAATCCTCGTAGTCAGAATTTGGCTCTGCCAGCAGCAACTCGATCAGCAGTTTGCTCATGTAAATCTTCTCCTGTGTCGCAGTAAATATTGAAGAGTAGTCCGCACTGGGGCTCACCAGGATATAGTCGGCAAAAGCTGCGGAAGTACAGCGAGTTACAGGTACACTCACGGGTTTCAGGAAGTGCGTTTGTCCCCACGGTCACTTCACCTTTGGTTGAGGATTCTACTCAAACACTCAACCAATATCAATTGCATGGATCGCCATTGTTTTGGAAACGTCGCAACAACGTCAGTCAGTTCAAGTCAAGGACGCAATCAAAGGAAATGCAGATCCACAGTCCAGGTCCCTCTGCTCTGGATCCTTGCAATTGGGACCATCCCAATGGATGGTCTCCCAGTAAAATTAATGAACTGTGAATAATAGTTTCCCACACATGAAGGAGGGACAAACCAACAGCAGAGATGCCAACTTTTGGAAATCAGAATTAGGGAGGATTTTCAACCGACACCAAATAATGTGCGCGAAGCGCACATCTCGAGCGCGGAGCGCTCGACCCTTGCGGCGAGGTCCAGGGCCCGCCTTAGGGCCCTGGAAGCTCTGGGGTTCTAGACGCTCTCTAGTGCCCTCTGAGCCCTATTTTGGAGCATTTATCATGTTAAGAATTCCCACTTTTTGAACAAAAAAAGGGGAAAATTGTGCACTTTTTAATGTTACATGTATGTTAATATTAGTAAGTTAGGGGACAATCAAAGATTAACAAAAAGCACAAAAGAAGCAATATTTTTCTTACCTTACTGGCTGGTACTACTGCTGCTTGCTTTTTCCATGGCAGCTTTGCTGAGTGACAGCTGTGTGGCTCTTTTAGCCCTTCTGATTATGTCTTTGCTGTATTCTCTCTGGTAGCAAGGGGTGCTATGAGCTAGTTTTTCAATTAAGAGAGCTTCCAGGGTTTTGACACTCAAATTGGGACGAAATTCAGTATGATTCTTCCGTACAAGACTGAGTGCCCGCTCACATGATGCGTTCGAATGAGGAATGACCAAGACTTCCTTCATCACTTTGCTCAAATTAGGATACTTCTTGGCACCAGTGCAGGGATCTGTGAGCTGTGAAATCCGATGCCACTGCTCATCCACTCTCACTGTCTCAGTAGCAATTGGAGCTATGGAGGCATCTGCCTGGTAGTGAGCGAATTCCCACTCTCAAGACTGTCTATGTCACTATCACCGCCACTGAACAGACAGGGGAATTTCTTGATGAAAAACTCCACACAGTCAAACCCCACTTCTTGGTGTAGCTTAACATCCAGCACCTGAGCATGCTTGGCTAATTCATCATCTAGCGGCCAGGTTTTGAAGATGTAATTGCAGGCTTTCACATAATATGAGCGAACTGCAATGAAGAAACCTTGGATGTCTGACTCACTCAGAGTGAAGGTGGATTTCTTGAGACTCCTTTGTTCCCTTATATACAGTTTGGCATCGTTCCCAATCATGAGGTCCTCATCATTCTTCTGATGATTTCTGTCAGAGAAGGGTGCATTTTACCAGAGCAACCGATGACACCGATGGTTTCCCAAAAACCGCACGAAGATATCTTTCAGAAGACCATTCAATTCTCCGTGCAGGAGATGAATACAGGGTTCGTCTCTTTGGAGCAGAAGATTCCCCTTCTCAAAAAGCTTGTTAGCATATCGAAGGAAGAAACAATAGAGTTTTGTTTGTGGAGACAAGAACATCCTGTTGACACGTTTTTCTCTAGATTCCTGCACAGTGTTTGAGGAAGATGCGCTTTTAGTTGTAGAACTCGTAGTACACTTAGCCGCAGGGCGATCACACTTGCGTTTACTGCCAGCAGAAGAGGTCAGACTCGTAGTACCAGATCCAATTTTACGTTTGAGGAGAGAGCTTGAGGTAGGTGCAGCCAAGGAAGAAGACCTCTGATTCGAAGGTTTTGCTGAGCTTCTATCAAGTGATTTGGCAAAAGCAGAACTTAACTTGGGTCCTTCTTTGCCTGTAGATGGGACTATCACAGTCTTTCTCGACTCTGAAGGGATCTGCTTTGTAGATGAACGTGATGAAGGGCCGGTAATGCTACCTGCTCTCAGCATTGGTTTTGGTGCTGTCCCTGCTGTCTTCTTCGCAGTTCTTCACTGTTGTCATAGTACGAAATCAGGACAGGATATAGCTGGGCCTCACCACTGTCATTGCTACCGTCTGTAGCTAGGCTAAATGGAGCTAGTCTAGCAATATCGGCAATAGATGAAGCAGTAACATTTGACAACTCACCAATTACACTGGTCAACAACAAATTTGTTGTCTGCATTTTTTAAGCTGATTTAGGACGAATCTGATGCGCTGAATCCAAAACTCACATTAGTTTTGTTCAATCAGGTCAAGTTTTTGAGATATGGCCACATGTCGTTTTTTACATTTTTGTTCACATGTACGCATGTGTGGAGCATTTTAGAAGAAGTTGGTGGGGGTAAAATGTCATGTCAAATAATTGTTTTGATTGGAAATAATTATTTTAATGACAAGAAGTATTCAGGTACGATAGTTCTAGGTGATTATGTCGAAAAGGGATCAGTTTGAAGTCATAAAACCTCAAAATCTTCCAAAAATTGGTGAGGCAAAGCATAAAGTTCGTGGATCAAAACTAAAGTTAATGGGGCAGATTTTGTAATAATGTGATACAAAAAAGTTGTATTTCTTGAAATAACGAACTCTGAAGAATGTACAATACCTACATGCGCCAATTTATGACATGCGCTTCTGCTCAAGCTTGGAGTGCCACAGTACGAACCCAAAGATTGGAGACTGTTCATTGACAGCAGCAAGCTTATCACTGAAATGTGTTCTGCTACACAACGGCAACCAGTTTGCCTCTGTACCCATCGCTCACTCGACTACACTGAAGGAGAAGTATGAAGCGGTGAAGTACGTGCTGGAGAAAATTGGTTATGATCAGCATAAGTGGTTTATTTGTGTTGACCTGAAGATGGTGAACTTTTTGTTGGGACAACAGTCTGGCTTCACCAAGTACCCATGTTTTCTGTGCATGTGGGATAGTAGGGACTGTGCTCAGCATTACACGAAGAAGGACTGGCCTGTGCGGGAGGAATTGGTGCCATGCAAAGAAAGGAACGTCATCAACGACCCTCTGGTGGACAGAGACAGAATACTCTTCCCACCGCTGCACATCAAGCTCGGCTTAATCAAGCAGTTCACCAAGGCTCTGGACAAAGATGGTGACTGCTTCACTTACTTGTGCCAGGCTTTTCCAGGATTGACCATGGAGAAGTTGAAAGCTGGCATCTTTGATGGTTCTCAGATCCGTCAGCTCATCAGAGATCCAGAGTTCAAAAACTCAATGAACGAAGTGGAACTGGAAGCGTGGAAGACATTTGTTTTGGTAGTGAAGAACTTTCTTGGCAACAATAAGGCCAGAAACTACGCAGAACTTGTCAACAACATGCTGACTGCTTTCAGAAACCTGGGCTGCAACATGAGCATCAAGATGCACTACCTATTTTCACATATGAACCGGTTTCCTGAGAACCTGGGTTCAATGAGTGACGAGCAGGGGAGAGATTCCATCAGGACATGAAGGAGATGGAGACCAGGTATCAGGGTCGCTGGGACGCAGTCATGATGGCTGACTACTGTTGGAATCTGAAGAGAGACCTCCCTGCCGCTGAACATTCCAGGAGTTCGAAGAAACGGAAGTTCAAGCCCTGAAGTTTGAACAGTGGTGACGCAACATGCAATTTACTTGTACTTACCTTTATCAATGCCCACCATTCAGATGACAGTAATCGATGTTTCTATCATGTAATCAATAAATGTTGTTGGCAAAACATTTTTTTTTTCTTAAAAACATGTTTAGGATGATATGTGTTGACAAAAATCAGCTGATAATGCCACAAAAATGTAATTGATTTTGTCACAAGATCTGATTTTTTCAAATCAACTTAGCACAAAAACCTGACCTGATGGAGAGAAACGGATGCCATTTCCTGATTCAGCAGTGCCAGAATACCCTAATTCACTTGTAGAAATCTAGACAACATTCAGAAAGTAAAAAATTGTTGACCAGTGTTATTGCTGAAGTTTTTGTTCTTGCACATCCATACTTTGAAGCAACTTTTGAATCTGGAAACATCTTTTGAAATAGAGGTCCAGCATGATCTGAGACTGATATGGGCAAGTTATGTTCCACAATAAATCCACTAAAGAGAAGTTCCGCTCCGGCAACATCCTCTTCCTCGCTTGTCCCTTGTTTGGTGAAATAATTCAGAAGTGTACCGGTACTCGTGCTCGAAGATCTCTCCTTTGCAATGTCTGTGTGCCGTTTGCTTCCAACGTGCTTCCGAATATCATCACGACCTCCGTGCTCAACTGAAATATCAACACTGCATACTGTACAATACGCATGATGAATTCCTCTTTCAGACTTTCGAATACACGGGTATTGGAGACTGTATTCGGTCTTGCACTTCTGAGACCATTCTTGGTCTTCGTAAGCTTCTTTTCTGCCATTTCGTAATCAACATCGAGGGCTTGAAGCATCGGTAACTTCGAAGTCGATGTTCCACAGCTGCAGCGCGACTCGTAGAACTCTAGCGGCTGTTAAACACCGCACGGTGGTCGCGACCGCCGGGCTGGTACGGGGCCCAGCTGCATGCAGTGAGCGTATCGCATGCATATACACTGTGAATACATACCGCATGCACTAAATCTCAGTGCATGATCGCATAAGCGAGATCCAGACCCAATGTTTCGCTGCTCCTCATTTGAATTTGCAATTTTTTACGTACAATTTGGTAGCAGCGAACGTTATGGAGTTACCACATGCTATACGTAGCAGACGATGCTTTTCATTCAATTCTCATACTAGTACATTCTGATTAGTGAACAGTGCAAAAATATCAAAATTTCGGGAGGATAAGGATAGTGATCGTAAGGGCGGGAGTTTGGGTGAATTTTCGGAAGCCTCCCGATGAAATCGGGAGGGTTGGCATTGCTGCAACAGCAGGGTTGAAGGACAAATAAAATGTAAAAAGGGGGGGAGCCTTAGAGGAGCAGCCTTTACTTGCCACACACACACACACACACACACACACACACACACACACACACACACACACACACACACACACACACACACACACACACACACACACACACACACACACACACACACACCAACGGTGGGCACCGCATGGCCTTTGGTCACCAAGTCGGTGGCCTACTCAAAAAATGCCTCGACTTGGAACAGGCCAGAACAGTTACAGTAGGATAAAGCAATAAAAAAAGATTTTCTTTCATTTTCCTCACTCATATCATCGAGTGCCTGTTCATCATAGCCACAAACCATCGTACACATCGCTTTCGTAAGTACTATAGTTTTCAAATAAGCTCGGAGCGATTTCATGCATCATATAATACGATTTCCCACAATCTACTCTCAAGAACCAATTAAATTACATCATTGAAATATTATTGCAGGTTTGAGGATCACATCTCGTGGACTAAATAAGTGTCGAAATCTGGAGTGAAATCTGAAAATTTAAAGAAATTAGCGATTCTTATAACTAAGCATATTTACTTTAAGACTGCTCCCTCCTCCAAATTTACACAAGAAAATATGAAATTGCCAAAGCATTAAACTTTAACTTTTTCCACTGTTTGGACAATTCTAATGAGTCTAACTTACGTTAGACTTACGCACAAAGTCTAACTTCGAGTGCAGCGAAAATAATTAAGGCAAGCAGCAGGACCACCGCAAAGGCTACATCGGCTCACTTTTCCGTAGGGAAGTCCCAGGAGTTAGGAAGGCAAAGAAATTTTGTTCCAGAAGATTGAAAGGCTTCGACCTGATGAACCTGCAGCATCAACTTCTTTCAGAACATAAACACCAACTCAATCATCGAGAAGAAGCCAGCGTATCCTCTCATGGAGTTGTCAGACATGGAGGAAGGGGCAGACAACCCTGAGCCTCTGTCTGACGATCAACAGCATGCATCCCCACACCACGGCAGGATGGCTGAGAGATACGCACACTCGTTTTAAGCTGTCCAGCCTGGATTTGAATCTCGACCCAGCTATAAACTGTCATTTCACAGGCAGCGTGATTAATCAATGTGTGTGCCGTCCCTCAGATGGACATTAAACTGGGCATCACATCTGCTCCTCCACCACTCCTCGCTATAATCGATATATCGCTATCTCTCTCTTCCAACCCTTAGTATCCCTGTCAGCGAAATGACCAGTGGTATTTGCTCTCAATAAATATAAACCAAATCCAACTGAAGTATAAATACCTGTCTTGCCCTGGAGCAAAAAATTCCGTAATAAGGGAGTTGGACCGGTCATTTGCAATCACATGTCAGACTATGCTTTTATTACACTGGGCTGTATTCGAAATATTTTTTTCAGAGGTCGAGGTTTTCTCAACGGTTCTAATATGTTTTTTGCATGCTGAATTCAGAAATGTATCTAATTTTGCTCAATCAGGTCAAATTTTTATGCTATCTCAATTTTAAGGAAAAAAATAATCAATTTTTATTTTTTTAATTAGCATTTTTTTATTCAAAATCAGAATTACATTGACAGAAAATGTACAAACTATAGATATAATGACACACAAGTACACTTAATGTGGAAGAAAGTGCCTTCTCAATTACTTTCATTTCAATTGCAGAAAAATGTAGATAAATCGTTTCTAGAAACACCTAACTTCAATCGCTCCAGCAGTCGCTGTTTTCCTTCGTCTTTTTAATGTTGAATTTCACATTAACGGTACTTGTGCATCATTTTATATGTAGTTTGTACATTTTCTGTCAATGCAAGTCTGATTTTGAATTTTAAAAATTACCCCCGTGTGGGGGTGACGGTCATCTCTATAATGTTTTTTACTATCATAATCGATGAACCGTTGCCAGATATCTCCGAAAATGACAGACAAAATAGGTTTTGAAAATGGAGACTTTCACAACTTTCGTGACCTTGACCCTGACCTCGAATCCGGGGAAAAAATGTCGTTGGGTATCACTCATCGACCTCTACCAACAAACCAAATTTCATCAAGATCGGAAGTAAAAAGTTTTCTTTGTACCGGGAGGTGTTTTTGACCATCTTCCAGGTGACATGGCAGCCAAACGGGAAGGAAATTCAAAAATCTTCCCGGTTAGATACAAGATAATATTTTTTACTATCATGATCAATAAACAGTTGCCGAATATCTTGTAGAATGGCAGACGAGATAGGTTTTGAAAATGGCAATTTTTATAACTTACGTGACCTCGTCCCTGACCTTGAACCCGGACAAAAGTTATATCGTTGTGCAACACTCATCGACCTCTACCCACATACTAAGTTTCACCAAGATCGGAAAGAAAAATTGACGGACGTACGGACATTTAGTCCGGCTTTATTAGGTCATCTCGGAAGAGATGACCTAAAAATGCTAATTAAAAAAAACAAAAATTGATTTTTTTTTTTCCCTTAAAATTGAGATAGCATGATAAATCCTTAAAATTGAGATAGAAAAACTTGACCCGATTGAGCGAAATGAGATAAATTTCTAAATTCAGCATGCAAAAAAACACAAGGTCCGTTGAGAAAACCTAGACCTCTGAAATGACGCAGACCAGTGTTATAGGCACCCTTCAAATGACTCCCAAATCCACTTTCCCCCATATTTCTGAAATCAAATGTCTCTTACAGATGCTGCATCTGGCCTTGTGAACGGACACCTTCACCTGCCAATCCCGGTGGTCGACGTTACTCAGCCATGACGAATTAAAATAGCAAAGCTTTCACATTCTTCAAATTCTCTTCCTTTCCCTTAAAAAAACACAAACAAACAAACAAACAAACAAAAAAACCCCCAGCAATGCAGATGCTAAGTAGCTCATTCCTGCTTCAATGGGACTTTCGTAAGAACTTGTATAAGTTATGGATGACATGTGAGAAACCATTTTGGCTCGGCTTTGTAAAATCTGTTAAATTGTAGGGAAAATTAAAATTAACTCTTTCGGCAGAATTAGCAGTTGACCAGGGAGCACGACAGATTATTTATATTTGCACAATTTACTTGATTTTCCAAGAGTTTCAAGGACCTGAAGAAGTTTTTCAGGACTTTTCAGTACTTGAAAATACTCTCATTTTTCCAGGACTTTCAAGGACGGTGTAAACCATGAAGGATTTTAAAAACTTTTTAAAAGCTTTAAACACGCGAAGAAAAATATCCTTGCGATCCACGCAAAAGATAAATTAATGTCCAATGTTCTTGACCTGAACCAGACGTGTGTGTATGTGTGTATATATGTGTGTGTGTGTGTGTGTGTGTGTGTGTGTGTGTGTGTGTGTGTGTGTGTGTGTGTGTGTGTGTGTGTGTGTGTGTGTGTGTGTGTGTGTGTATATATGTGCGCGTGTGCGCGTGTGCGCGTGTGCGCGTGTGCGCGTGTGCGCGTGTGCGTTTTTTTTTTGTTACGGATCCTGGGGTGCGGGATTCTCACACGATCCTAGGCGCCACCCTCACCACCACAGTCTCCGGGATTTATAACGCCGGCCGGCTCAGCGCAGCTTCAGGTCACGAGTCTTCAATCGCGATACCAACGTAATCCTTGTACCTTACCAGTTGGGGAAATAGAACCCTGGTTACAGACTGGTTGTGTCAGATGCCGAGCATTTTCTGCCAGTCTGTAACCATTTTTGGTTTTGTATGCCAATCGAAAGGATCGTTCCTCGACGCGACACGAATTAATCCATAGCGGCAACTTCATCCGAATCAACCAGATTTATTGGGGAACATCGGGGAACAACACAAAAAAAATTCACGACTGTTTTAATAAACAATCCTCAACCCGTTCTTAACTGGGGAACCACGGACTACAGGTTTCGAGGGGGTCTCTACCGAGATATGCCTTATACAACACGTGCAGACAGACAGACAGCATGCATGCAAGACAGAGTACTTGGTGATGTCTCATGGACGAGAGGACAGTGTCAAAAGCACGAATGTCGCTCGCAACAGGCAGATGTCCACCGATTTGAGCTCCAACTCGAACGCGCCGCGTGGCAAGATGGCGCCGCCACACTCTTTCCTTTCCGCACCGCGCGCTCTGACCCTGCGTAAGGTCGACGATGGCCTCAGCTGATTTCTCTCACGGTCCAGCATACAAATCCAGGCCTGGCCTGTTCACCAGACAAGGCCCAAATCGAGGTGCCGGGCTCCGGCAAGCGGATCGGCAAACATGTCGAGCTGTTGGTGTGAGCAGGGACCGTCAGAGGCTCCATCGTCTCTCTCCTGCTTCCCACCTCAAAGCCCGACTTCCCAACTCCGTCCTCTGTTTCTCTCTCTCTCTGTCAAATCACCTTTTCTTTCCTTTTCCACGCTCGCCTCTCAAAGCCGGCTGTCGTCTCTCTCACGGCAGAATCCTCGACGTGCAGGCAGGTTCAGCCTCTCTCCCGGTAGATCCAACACTGTGCCTCCTGCGTTCGCTCGCTTCGAAGCCACGAGCGCGCCTCGAAAACCTGACCGTTTTCCAAACTGAGAACTCCTTTTCTCTCTCGGTTTTCATTCGCTCCGACACAAGAGCACGCCTCTCTCCTGAAGCCGACAAGACTCCTCCCCTGAGCTTCACTTCCTCTTTTTGGGCACACCCTCTCAGCCGACTGGGCGGGGCCTATCGTCCGTAAAGGGGAGGAAGAAGAGGGAGCCCTTGTTCCACCACCACCGAACAAATAAAACAGCTTCTTACATCTCCCGACACACATATAACGTCCATTTTACCAAACAACCTAGCTATACATGCATTTAATGGGGGATCTGAGCTAATCCTATATTTGGCAGCAGACGAAGGGCCATTTCCGTAACAATATATATATATATATATATATATATATATATATATATATATGTATATATATTGTTACGAATTAGCCGTTTCGGACGGCCTACGCACGACCGCTTCAGCCCAACCACAGTCGCGAGTCTGCCGAAAACGGAATTCAGTCGTAGCTTCCGGACAACTCTGGAAACCTGCTACGGGTGCCTTAACGCACCATAAACTGTCAATATTCTGTCCACGCGGTACAGGGTTAATCACCGCATCTCGATATACCTAATTATCCACGCAGACATAAGTACCGAGAATTTATACCTCGACGGAACTCGTACGGAAACGAGCCACTAAGCGCACTCGTTCCGTGTGCGATGCCGAGCGGTTTTAATCACCAAGTTCCGGCGCACCAATTGACCACTTTAATTTGGCTTTAATAGCCAGCTAATTTCCCGAACGCGTCGTGGAAGTCAACGGGAGGAAATGACGCAACGAGCAGATCGACATTCAAACAATGGGGGCATTTATTTCAACAGGCAAGCAATCAATGGGGGGAGGGGACATGACAAGTAAAGCCTACAGCCGAAGTCTATTTATTATTACAGGCACGCACTTATCCAACAATTCTACTTATAAAGACAAGGTGCCACAGAACACTCATACAAACCCCCAGAAAATAAATGGGCTCGTGAGCCTTTATTCCAACTCGGAGCCTGGATGACCGAGGGCTCACAAGAGGCCGGGCAGGTTACCTGACCGCCCCTTGTGACGGCTCGAAGGTCTTCGGGTCGGTGAGCCCTGGTGTCTCTTGCTTGGCCCTCGTGTCTCAACGCGCCAGTCGCCGAGCAGCCTGAGCAGCTTGGCGAGCGACTTGCTCGGTTCCCCTATGTCGTCCGGCCTCCACTGCGGCCTGGTCGGTCGGGCCTGGCCGGCGACGTGCTCGGAGGAGTGAACGGGCCTTTTGCTCTTTTAGTTGATGCTCTTGAGGGCCCGCTCACTACCTCAGCGACGTCGCTCGACCATCTCATGGCCGTTTGCCGGGACGACGACGCAGCTTGCTCGACTCCACCTCAGCTGGCGGGACCTCTTGCGCGCGCTCTCTCCGGCTGTTCTTCAACGACCTCCAACTCTCATCTGGCGCTCCCTTCTTCTCCACCACCGACAACTTACTCTCTTCTGTGACCCGACTCCGCCCTTTTTATAAGGCTGGGCGCCCGCCCTTTGAACTCTCACCCGAGGCCAGGCTCCGCCCACTCATCACCTCCGACCTCTCACCCCTCGAAGGAAACCCCAAGTCCGACGTCACCAGTTGGTTTCAGGGAAGCCCTCGTTTTGATCCGTTTATGCAAATCGGCTTGCGTTGTTTGTTCGGGAGATGGTTGGCGGTTTGTCGATGGTGAGGAGATGACGGTTGCTGTTTGTTTCGTGTTGTGGGAGATGCTGGGTTGCGAAGATGGTGTTGTTTGTCGATGGTGAGAAGATGACGGTTGCTGTTTGTTTCGTGTTGTAGGAGATGCTGGGTTGCGAAGATGGCGTTGTTTGTCGATGGTGAGGAGATGTTGTGTTGTTTTAAAATAAAAGATAGAGAGAGAAAAATGGCTTCCTAAAAGATTCACAGCCCGGCACACGAACAATGCCCTTTACACATCGGTGGAGGTTCTAACCTGAAACAAATACTTATCGAAATAACTGATCTCTGGGGAACCTGAATGGTGTTTTGTGAATTTCCACAACCGCAACAGTATATATATATATATATATATATATATATATATATATATATATATATATATATATATATATATATATATATATATATATATATATATATATATATATATATATATATATATATATATATATATACATACATACATACATACATCAATTAATGTCATTCGCTACTCATAGTTTTGAGTCGCACAATGTGTGATGATTATTATATAAAGCTCTCTCGAACTACTGACCAGCCGACTCACTGACTGATATTAAAGATCGGGACCTTCAAGGTGACGCAGAAAGCTGATGTTTTGTGTACCAATGGACGTCGAAATCGGTATACCGGGGAAAAGTAAGAAAATTAAAAAGTCACAGAATCGTCGGACAACATCCGTAAATGAAAATATAAATGAATGAAACAAATTGAAAAAAAAAATGCAGGTGAGTGACCCGAGACAATGGGGAAGCACGGTTCATATGCTAACACAATGTGCAAGTAACACACACACACACACACACACACACACACACACACACACACACACACACACACACACACACACACACACACACACACACACACACACACACACACACACACACACACACACACACACACACACACACACACACACACACACACCTGGTTCGTGTAAAAACACAAATGATACCTTTGATGGCAACTTTACAATCGAGCAAGACCAGGAAAGGATTGGCAGTGCATGTTTAATTACCTGTAGTCAAACCAACCAATGCTTTTTCTCCCCCATCAAATCCCATTGTCCACCAGGAGTTAATGGGACCAAGCTTCTTGGCAGGAAACCCACCTAACAGAGAAACAACCACAATGAATCTGTTAACATGCAACTTCCAAGTTTACATTAAAGGTCAAAGATAAACTGATAATTTTGCATGTGGTGATAAAATGAACAGCATGCTGATCTCAGGTTCAGCAGCTGTTCAATATCACAATGGAAATCAATAAAATTGTCCAATTGCAAAAAAATAGTAAAAGTTGGCAGGATGCGGAATGAGTGCGAGACCATCAGTGCTGGAACACTCATCGTAGATGGGTTTCACAACTCCACTCAAGTATAGCTCCACATTGTTCTCCACCAGGCCACAGTCGAATGAACACAAGTGCAGGTTTCGATCATACACACTGTTGTGCACGCACACACATATTTGGTTCATGATGACAGTAGAGGGTCTTTAACAGCTTAAATATCGATTTCCCTTCTTTGGGAGCTCGTGAGCGTTCGACAAACAAAATTAGTTTGTTTATCGATGCCGAATGACGCAAAGCTCCATTCTACACACACACAAAATCAAATCGGAATTGTGTAAACATGTGCCAATAAAATTAACAAGTTCTAAGTTTTTAACCGAGCCATCTAAATGGAAAAGTACAACAAAGCCCAGTTCAGGGATCGAGCCAGTCGTTAGCTTGGGCCTGCTTGGCATTCCCATCTGAAGCAATGTCTCAAACTGAAGTGAAAACCAAGCTAATCGCTTGCAAAAACAAACAAACAAAAAAATTTCAAACATGCCTGTCATTGTCGATTCATGGAGTAAGAGTTGCATTGCAAAGGGTTCCAAGAGAACGTATCCCAGTTACCTGAAGCAGGTGAGCTTGTGTTGCGGCAAGTTATCGTAGGACTCAAAACCAGAGCAGTTTGAGTCGAAGATGGACAACTTCTCAGTGGTAAGAACCTCGACTTCTGAAAGCTGGTCCCAAACAATGACAACAAAAATAACTATGTGTTCTGTACTGTAAGAGACACCAGAACGGTTTTCATTCCCCGTAATTCTTTAGTCAAAAGCTTCTAATTCAGTTGTTGTACTTTTAAAATGGCTTCAGGCTCAACCTTACACCTCCATCTTCCACTCATACGAAATATGTGGCACCTTAAACGAACATCATTCCGATAGCAAATTCTTCAGAAGCAATTCTTCAACTTCCCACGCACATTGCATCGCATGGACAAATGGATAAATGGACGAGGCCGACTCCACTAACAACTTCGGACTAAACCTCATGTTTGACTTGAAGGATTTAGATGATACAATTAACAGCGCAACCATGAGGGAGAAGAAATCTGTGATACTTACAGCAGAATCGGGATCACCAGCAAAGAAGCGCAATGTGGGATCGTCCAAACGCTGTCTACAGGAAGGACACCTGGGTACAACCACCTGGTTTGGAGACAAACCGGGACACTTAGTCCATGGGCCAGGACCCCAAATTTCACTTCTGGTATCACCTGAGGTGGCAAATTTTCATGATTTTTATTTTTGAAAGGTTTTCGTTTTTATGCCTTTGCTGATGAAGTCGCAGGAGGCATTATGATTTCAGTTTGTCCGTATGTCCATCCGTCCGTGATAATTTTCTCTGCAAACGCTTATCCGATTGACAAGAAATTGTCACCAGAGATGTGACTACTCATGTAGAATGTCTAATTATAATTAGTACATCGTAGGTCACGTGGTGTGATAACCATGTTGGAAAAAAAAGGAACACCAGATGGTTAACTCGGCCCATCATCCTTCCGAGGTCAGCGAAATGAGCACCAGTGTACTGGTAATGGGGGCACTGCATCAGTGGCATAGCCACGTCCCTAACAAATGATGCAACCAGCAGCCAAAAAAGGCAGCACACAAAGGGAAGGGATCTTTGAAACTGCTCCATATAAAAACATTGAAACTTGGCATATGGCAAGTCCTCCCCATGGGGAATAAGTGTGAATTTTTTATGACATAGGTTGCTTCGTTATAACGTCATAATTGCAGACATAGAACACTTTATCCAATCAGTATGAAATCTTTTTTGGGTCATCTATGGTTAAATTGCATTGGGGGGGGGGGGTTGGGGGGAATTGATGATGTCATCAGTCACTTGGTTCAGCAGCCCATATTATTTTATGCGGGTGGAAGCATATCTGGCGACGTCGCGACATTGAAGAGTACCCTTCTAGTTACTTTAATGTTTCGTTTATGTCACTGATGGTTTTAAAATATATAAATTTGATGCTAAAAACTGTTAGTCTGCACAGTCTAAGTATTTGAAGGACAAAAGATTGAGAAATATTGTGTACAGTACTGTCGGACCCCAAAATTTGGAGGGATACGTTCCTGCAAATTTGGTATGACATCAGGAAAGCAAGATCTCATGGGGTTGTGCTCCCCATAAAAGGGGGTGAAAGGTGGGTTTTAGCCCAAATATTGGTATTATATTCTTCTTCGAAACCACCAGACAAATCCAGCCCAAACCCTCCATAAGGCATTGGGAACATGCCCGAACCTTAAGTTTTGCTCCTCATGGCCGTATCTCCCCGAATCCCTCATTTTCACAAAAACATCTTCTTCGCCACAACTACCTGAATGATATGAACTAAATTTGGAACAAGGTATAAAGACAAAGTTCTCATGGGGTTGTGCTCTCCATCCAGATCCATCCCCTATAAGAGGGTGAAAAGGGGGTTTCACCTCAAATTCAGGAAATTTATTTTAAAATCTTCTCAGAAACTGATGGCCAGATGCAGACCAAACTCTTCATGAAACATAAGCACCATGCCATCATCTTAAGTTGTGCTCCCCATGACGGTACCTCTTTAGGAGGAGGGGGCCATGGCCCCTTCCCCTGAATCCCTTTATTTTCACCCCACCTGTTATAACCATCCATCCCCCATGGGGCTATTTATTTTGCTATCAAGTCTCAATTAATAAATTGACGACTCGACTTTTACTTTTGCACCCCACCATGTTCAAGATTTGTTGAAAATTCGATGAGAAAAGCTCAACTGGTTATTTAAAAGCGTTACGGCCTGGACAGACACCAGCACACACGCAAGCGATTGCAAAACGTTGTCTCCTGCTGTGCTGCAGATGGGCTAATTAATGGACAACCATTGTGCAGTAGTTCACCTTGACTTGGTGATAACTTTATGAACACCCTTAGTGTAATAAAATCTATCAGCACAAGGTATTCTCAAAGGTCCAAGAAGTAACAGCATTTTCATTTAAATATAAAAGGAAAAACAATTAATATTTTTTTTAAACTAATGATAAATGCTCATTTGGAGAACAAAATTTAAAAAAATGAAAGATAATATAATAAAAAAAATTTTTAAACCCGGCATTTAGTGGACACTTGTAATCATCTCGTTCCAAGAACACATCAACCTTGAGCTGTGTGCACACGTGTACGGGTGTGACTCCCTTTGTATAAGGTGCAAAATTACGTTTGAAAAGCAGGATTAAGAAGAGTGCCATTCATGACGTTTCAAAACATACAAGCAAACAGGAAAAAATAAAAAATAAGCATCACCTTCGGTGGTTTTGGTTTGGGACATTCCATTTTCTCTGGCCTCATGCGGAGCCCAGGGCTGGAGGATAGGGGAGACAAGATTAGAACAATGGCAAGGGAGAGCTGTTCAAAAACAGCATGTCTGCCTGTAATATAACAATTAACTCAGATTTATACATTTATTAACTGATAAATTAGCCAACCGCCGCAACAGAGACTGGGGGGTGGCAAGAGAGTAGGGGCTGGGGGGGGAGGAGGGGGTCGAGCCGTCCGCTGCCGCGACCGAGGTTAGGGTCGGGTGCCGCCTTTGAAGCTCAAACCTGTAGATTGCCCCGACAGCGTCCTCACCACAAGACCCATCATGCCAATTTCTCACAACCCATTTGTGAACCTTGTAACCTGTTTGTTTTTCTCACCCATTTTCTCCATCAATTCTTTTCCTTTTGTTATTAGCTTCATTCTCCTAAGGGAAACAAATAAATAACAATTTTTTTTTTTTAAAGAAAAAAAAAGCAAGAAAGATGTTGTGCATAATATGATACTTGTGAAATCCAAATAAAGAATAGTTACCATGGAAACAGCAATTGGGCAATTTAAAAAATTTGATCCGTCAAGTGTTTTACATGATTGATTGTTGTGCATAACAAACTTGGCTGATAAATTTTCAAATTGCAGCACTATACATCTATCTATAATTCCAGCAATGTGTGTGTCTGTGTCTGTCTGTGTGCGTGTGCGTGTGCGTGTGCGTGTCCGTGCGTGTCCGTGCGTGTGTGCCTGTGTCTGTGTGCGCACTGTTTCTCGACAACCGCTGGTCCGATATAATTGAAACTTGCCAGATATATTGCTCGGGACCTGAGGATGTGCCTTTTCAAGGTTTGATATTAATCAGACAAGTGCTTCCCAAGTTATGGCCATTTATTTACCAAACCAATGACAGTACACGTTGCGTGGGCGTGGCCGATGTGGAAGGGAAGCTCAGCCGCGTTCCTCATTACGGGTTACAACGTACGGACTTCCGGAGAGTGATGACTTCGTGTATTCTAATAATTTCTTGATTTTTTATGCGCATTTATAGATAAACACAATGCCGCAAGTTCTGATTGTTTTCATATGAGACGGTGCATAAATTTCGGTAACAGAGTGCTGGTATGCACCAAACCAGGATGTAATTTTTTTTTTCTCTCTTCTCTTCTCTTTTTGTTTTTCCTTGTGAGGACATTGCCAAAAGGCAAAATACGTTGGCGCAAATTGAATAATTGACCATTAAAACCTAAATTGTGAGTCATCGTAACTGTGATATGCGAACTTCCGCGCCACCCACGTACGGGCACGCAAGAGCGAAGAAACGGCCTGTGTGGTTGTTGTTTGTTGCTCGCGGTTTGAATATTTATTTATTTATTTTTTTACGGGCAGCAGCATTCCCCATTACGGGTTACAACGTACGGGCTTCCGGATAATGATGACTTCGTGTATTCTAATAATTTCTCGATTAGTTATGCACATTTATAGATAAACACAATGCCCCAAGTTATGATCGTTTTCATATTAGACGGTGCATAAATTTCGGTATCAGAGAGTGCTGGTATGCTCCGAAGCAGGAAGTAAATTATTTTTTGCACGTTTTTTTTTCTTCTCCTCTTTCCTCTTCTCTTTGTGTTTTTCCTTGCGATAAAAAGCAAAATACGTTGGCGCAAATTGAATAATTGGCCATTAAAACTAAATTGCGAATAATCGTAACTGCCATATGTGAACTTCCGGCCAGTGACGATTACTGTATAATTTTCTCGATTTTTTTCTTGATTTATCGACTTACTGTATTCTTTCTTTCTCGATTTCTGTACTTTCTTAAACACAATGCCCCAATCCAGTCGTCGTTTACGAGAGCGAAGGAACGGCCTGTGTGGTTGTTGTTTCTGGCACGCGGTTTGAAAGTTTGTTTTTTTTGCATGTACAGGCATGTGAGAGCGAAGGAATGGCCTGTGTAGTTGTTTCTGGCATGCAGTTTGAAAGTTTATTTTTGTTTGGTTTGCACCTACGGGCACGCACTAGTACTTTACAAGTTTCGGATGGCCTCGACTTCTGACCAATTTTGACAAAATTGTACACGCATACTACACATACATAGAAACAAGCTGTGAAAGTTTCAATTGGACATATTGACAGAATATTGAGGAATGTCAACGGCTAAAACGATCGTTCTGATTTTTAGTGAACCAATATACAATTTATGTTCAAACAAGCATCCTTCTTCTCTCTCCAATCCACCCACCCCCTGCCCCAACCAACTCATTCTCTCTTTTTATTTTTCCTTTCTTTTTTTTTTCCACGATCTTGTCCCCTCAACATATGAAGACGTTCCCTCTTAACCACTTAAACCTTTGCGGCCGTTTTACCAGCTATTATTCCAGGCTCCATATATCCAAGTGGTCGGATTTTTCTCCCATAAGCCCAGGGTGGGGGGGCCGAAAGTCAAAGGTTTAAAAATTTAATAAAATACTGAAAAGGTGCAGAGATGTCCCAGCCCCCCCCCCACCAACCTCAATAATCCACACTAAAAGGCAGTCAGTGTGTCAGTGTGTCTCCTCCATAACTCCAAAACTAAAGAAACTAGCAGCCTGAAAGTTTGCATGCATACCAAGAAAACTCCGAGGATGTGCAGGATTGAAAATTGGGGCGTTTGGGTTAATTAATACACCCCTTCTGAAGATAATCAACAGCATTAATTAATTATATTCTTCATCAGGCAATCCTTGGCCACCTCGCTCTCTGGGTCTTAAGGTGTTTCCTGTGACCTCGCCAGGGTCTGAAGCTACCACGTTTTTTTTGGCCTGCTCAACCATGTCTCGACTTGGAACAGGCCACAACGATTTCTTAACGATAGTTTTTGGGGTTTGTTTTCCACTTTCTTCACTCATATTATCGAATGCCTGTTCATCATAGCAGCGAATCGCTGGGTACATTGCAATGCTTGTAAACGCCCAGAGACGTAAGCATTCGTTGCTTCATTTCATTTCCGCACATGCGATCACCAAGAGTATCTCTTAAACTAAGAAGAATTACAGGATTTAAGCTCCAGAATCGAATTTTCAGGCAATTCCAACTCCTAAAATATACCATCAGAGATGGGGAATCCCCCGCCATTGAATGAAAAAGGTCATACATATTCCAGATAATGAGGGAGGTGAATTGGAAACAAGACACCATTTGGTCATCATCTCAAAAAAGTTCCCCAGGGGAGAGGAACAGAGGAACCAAAAATAATCGAAATCAGATAAGCGGTTTTCCATTTATTCCAAAAAATTTTTTTTCAAGATGGCTGCCCCAGTCGGCCATCTTGGATCTGGCCATGCCCAAAATCAAAAGGGTTCTTCCTTTTCAGTTGGTACATGTGTGACCCAAATTTCAAATCGGTATGGCGAACAGTTTACGAGTTATCGCACTCACAGCTATAAATGTTGACGCCGCCCCAGTCGGCCATCTTGGATCTGGCCATGCCCAAAATCAATAGGGTTCTTCCTTTTGGAGGTGGTACATGTGTGACCCAAATTTCAAATTGATATGGCAAAAATATAAATTTTCAAGGTGGCTGCCCCAGTCAGCCATCTTGGATCCGGCCACGCCCAAAATCAATGGGGTTCTTCCTTTTCAGGTGGTACATGTGTGACTCAAATTTAAAATAGATATGGCGAAAAAATTTTTGAAGATGGCTGCCCCAGTCGGCCATCTTGGATCTGGCCACGCCCAAAATCAATAGGGTTCTTCCTTTTCAGGTGGTTCATGTGTGACCCAAATTTCAAATCGATATGGCGAACAGTTTATGAGTTATCGCACTCACAGCTATAAATGTTGACGGATGGACAGCCGGACGCCCTGGGCGACAACAATATCCCCCTTCCGCCACGCGGCAGGGGATAAAAACAGTGTTCATTTGTTCAATTCGGACATACGTGGCATTTTGGGCAGCTCCGGGAGGAGTATGTTTAATGTGTTGCAAATCGCATGCCAAATGAGCAGTCTCTCGCTAAGCAACCGTTTTGTTGGAGTGCTTGCTTGAGTGATTAAGCCACTTGGCGAGTGCTCTCCAAGCTGCTTGGTTCTTCGTTTTGGTAAAAGTACCCGTGCCCTCAATGGAACATCGATGAGACAGACGTACGTTTCCGCCTGTGTTGGGCCCTGCGGTGCCTTACGGTGTCTCATCCACTGAAAATGTGCAATTTTATTTTTACACGATATAAACTGTATTTTTTTTTTAACCTTTTGTGCGATCTCCTTTTAATATAATCCACCCCTCACTTCAACATCGATACATGTATAAAAACAATAAGGTCCATACGACCAGGTGATTGCCATGATGTAGCTGTGAAGGCATTTAGCATCGATTGACATTTTGTGTTCTGTGCCTTGATATATTTTTGAATTGAATTTTACCAATTTCCCCACTTGAATTCCTCTTTCAAAGAACTCTGTTTAAAGGTAAATCTTTGTGTTTGTCGTTTTTATGTATGTTATGCGTGTGTACATGTATATAAACTGTAGTACCATAACGGAACTTGGCACGTGTTCGTGTGTATGTGTGTTATCTCGAGATGCAGGTTTCAGAAGGTGGAACGGAACCCTCACAAGTCTCGAAGTATCCACCGTCGTGTGTGTGTGTGTGTGTCAACGTTTGGTGAAGTGTCTCTCCCCACCAATCCCCCTCCTCCTTCCTCTCTTCCCCCCCCCCCCCTTTATTGTCCCAGTCAGCAAAGTGATGGGTTGTATTTGCCAGTGAAATATAATGCACAATAAATAAATAATTTTTAAAATGGAATCAACGAGTTAACCAAATTACCAACCTCTTCCTCCATCTTCACATTGCCTTCATTTCCTGACTCCCTGGATTTCCTTTTCAAACTGGACACAAAACATAATTAATATGCAGCATGGTGGAGCATATGTAGGGACAAGAGGAGGTGGCAGAACAGATGATACAAATCAGTGAGAGCCATCGGATGTAGCAGAGACAAAACACAAGGGCTCCGGGGACTTGGGGAGCTGCGGAGACAGAACAGATGGCCGTAGGTGCAGCAAAGAATACAACAAACCGGACGCGCTGTTCTCACCCAAGTCTGGGAGAAATGGGTAAGGCAGAATATTGTGTAGATCGTCTATGAGAAGCGTTAACCCCTAAAAAACACCGAAACAAAAATAATTGTTCAGGATTAAATTCCTTCCAACAAAGTGCAATACATTCCACAAGCCCTAGCTGGCATTGCTCAGGGGAGAGAGGGAGAGAGGGAGAGAAAAAAGAAATAAGTAGTAGAGAGCACATCAGATGCTTCTAATTCGAGTTATGGTCGACAAAATAATCAAAGGGAACAGGACCTTTGACCTTTGAACTGTTCAATTAAAAATTTTACCACTTCATCTTTGCATTCGAATCCATTGTTATGCAAAGTTTGGTCAAAATACCTTTTGTGGTTTAAAACTAACCGCAGCAACAAATTTGATCATGGACGGATGGACAACATGAAAACCTAATGCCTCAAATGATGGAGACATCAAAATAAATAAGTGAATAACCTCGAAGGGCACTCGGGAGAGCGCATACCTCTGCCTGGATCCAGATTCAGATCTTCACCTAAATCTAATCAATTTGGCCCCATCACGTAGCCAAACTGTCCACCAAGTTTCATCTGAATCCGTCAATAACAGTTTGAGTTATTGTGCTGTATATCGTTTTTGGTTGCATCACTCAATCCAAATCCATCGGGACCATACTCTGTGCAGAGCGTCGGTGCTGCCGAAGAAGTCTCCTGGGCTATTGGGCACAACCCTGGACAGGTCGTCACTCCGACACAGGATACTCGAATGGCTCAATCATCCCAGCAAGCTGGTACTCATTTTGCCAACCTTAGAAGGACAGGCCGAGTCAAGCACACCTGGTATCAATTGAACAGCCGAGTGAGATTTGAACTCAGTATCCTAGGATCCCAAGCCCACCACACGAACCATTAAGCAAATGCCAAGCATCACCACTCAATGGTGAAGAATTCGTTTTAAAATTATAGTAGCTGGAAACAGATCTTTGCCAAACTCGAATCAATTCATCCGCATCACACACTCAACCTATCCACAATTCTGAGATATTGTGCTCACAGACAAACACACAGGGGTGAAAACATAACATCTGTCCACCTTCAGTGGGCGGAAGTAATAAAATAAAACCGAGAGGATGCTCACCTGAGGAAGAGCCATTTACTTCAGCTTTAGACGACGAGGGTAAAACATCTATTGATCCACCTGCCTTCATCATTGCCAGTTTGTACAGTCTGATGATGCAAAACAAGATCAGTGAGAATGACACTTCAAAGGAAATACAATATCAAACTAGAAGGGCACTCGGGAGAGCGAACACCTCGACCACATAATGCCTGATCCACGAGAACATATCGGGCCCAATACATTTTTGAAATATCATGCTATACAGTGCGACATCACTTTTGGCCCTCTCAATGGTGAAGAATCTATTTTTAAAATTTCAGATCCAGATTCGGATCTTCACCAAAATTGAATCAATTCGTCCTTGTCACACACCCCAACATGTCCACCAAGTTTTGTCTGATTCCATCCATAACTATTTGAGATATCGTGCTCACAGACAAGCAAACAGGTGAATAAATAACCTCCGTCCACCTTCGATGGCAGACGTAACTATTGATCAGGCACAGGTGTCAAATTTAATGAAAGTACAGAACTGGTGTCCCGGCAGGGAAAACAGTCATGCAAATGCATACCTCTCCAGGGGGTGTTATTAAAGGTATATAAAGTGGATGTAGTGCGTTTCACAGCAAACTCTGTTGTATCGTGTGTACAGCTGTTCTGACATGAGTGTGAGTGTGTGTTCCACATGCCACCTCTTAACAGGAATGGTGAACATAAACCTCTGTGCCATACAAGCATTTGCTGTGAAGGTCTCACCAATTTGGGAGGGGGAGGGGGAAGGAGAGGGAAATGAGGGGGGGAGGGGTGAGGGTTGCCTGCCACACATTCACCCTGTTGACGTATCCATGACAGCACAAGAGCTCTAAACTGCAATTTGGAAAAAGGTATCAAAAATCAAAAGACAAATTCCAGCTTAATTCGAGTAATGTACTGAAGTGCGAAAATACACGATCAACCGCCCACTGCTACATTGCTAAGAACAGCATCGTCCGCACATGTATACGCACACCAAAGATGAGACAGACCAAAGTTGATGCGAAAGGAGGGTGGAAAGGAAAGGAGGGTGGAAAGGAAAGGTGGTGTGGACAGGTAAAACTGATGTGGCCGACCCCTCAAGTGGGTGGGACGAGTTGGGGGCCATGAACGTCATGGTAACAGTCCAAGTGGACAGGCATGTACACGTGCATACATTAAAGTTGACATGGACTTTTTATTGCTGAGCACATTGAGGGTGTGGGTGAGAAATACTGGATCAAAGCTGAAATTTTTGTGCAATCATATCAACCCCAGCGAGCAGGTCGTGCAGGAAATAGCATCAATGCTGGGCAAAGCATTCTGGGTAAAACCAAATCTGTGACCAGTCGTCACGTGGTACTATGCAGCAGAGGCCGATCAACAAGAGCCTGTTGAAAGAACGTCGAAGCAGTAAATGTTTAAACACTGTCTGCACAATCTGTCAAAGAAAGTCCTTTACGGAGTGACATTCCAACGGAGCAGAGAGTTCAATGATGGGTCACCGAGCAGGGGGCACGGGCACGGGGGTGGTGGTAGGGGTGTACATGTCCCTTGAAAAATCAGAAATGGGTGAAAAATATATTAATTTTTTTAAACAACTAAACAAATAATAATAACAATAATAATAATTAAATCCACATCCACACTTTTGGTCAAAATTAAAAAAAAATACACCTCAACCCAACAAGTAGTTATATAGTGTGCGTCATCCATTGCTACACTTCAAACCGATGGCAAAGCATGCATGCAACTGTGGCCTTGCTACTTCTGCTCCGTCGGGACCAGGTCACACCACATGTTGTCACGTCATTTCCACTTACACAGTTAAACCACAGCCGAGCCATGTTCTGGTTAGCGGCTACTCCGACCACCATGAATCACACAATCTACGGTCCGCCGAGTCGGGTCATTTAGCACGTCTGTGGTCTGAGTCAAATAAAAGAAATCAATAATTTTATTTTATTAGAAAAGTTTGAAAAAAAACAATAAAAAAGGAGTAGTTCTACTTTATTCATCAACAATGATTCATTCTTTTTACCAAACAAGCACCTTTAATATTTATGACTGTTTCCAAGCCACAAGCTTACCAATCCAAATACAGCCTTGAAGGCAATGCTCTCAACAGCAGGGAATCTAATCTCTTTCACAATATTCGTGGAGATAAATCCTGCTCTTCTTTCTACATGAAACAAGGGCGATGGCAATCGCACAGCTCCCTCCACCACCCATCCATCCATCCATCCATCCATCCATCGGGACCATACTCTGTACAGAGCAGTCTCCTGGGCTATTGGGCACAACCCTCCACCAGCCCAAACAACCCCAAACCAAATCAATGCCCCTTCTATCACTACACAGTACTTCCAAGAGCACCAAAAGGGAGAGCATTTGGAATTTTGTTTCCCACCGCTTGGTCGGATCTGGATTCGGACCTGAACCAAAATCTAATCGGCTTGTTCTCATCACGGAACCGGCTCATCCACCTAGTTTTATCATAATCCGTCCGCAACTTTTGAAATATCATAAAATTATATATATATATACATACATACATATATACATACATATATACATACATATACATACATACATATATATGTATATATATATATATATATATATATATATATATATATACATACATACATATATACATACATATATACATATATACATACATACATATACATACATATACATACATATACATACATATACATACATATACATACATATACATACATATACATACATATACATACATATACATACATATACATACATATACATACATATACATACATATACATACATATACATACATACATATACATACACATACATACATACATATACATACATATACATACACATACATATACATACACATACATACACATACACATACATACACATACATATACATACACATACATACATATATATATATATATATATATATATATATATATATATATATATATATATATATATATATATATATATATATATATATATATATATATATATATACATATACATATACACACACACACAAATCATGTGAGCTCATTCTTAATAATGATGCATAACTTTGAAAATTAAATAATTCTGATGTGCGGCTCCGCATTCAGATCTTTACCAAAACCGAATCAATTTGTCCTGGTCACACACCCAACCTGTCCACCAAGTTTCATCAAAATCCGTCCACAACTTTTTCAAATATCCAACTCGCAGACAGATGGGGAAGAAAATGTAATGTTTGGTCCCCACATTTGATGATGGAGGTAATCAAATTCATTGTTGCAAAAGGTTGGGATGGAAGGGGAAATTAAATGGGGGGGAGGTGGTATTAAATGGGGGGGGAAGGGATATTAAATGGGGGGAGGAAGGGATATTAAATAGGGGGAGGAAGGGATATTAAATGGGGGGAGGGGATATTAAATGGGGGGGGAAGGGATATTAAATGGGGGGGGAGGAAGGGATATTAAATGGGGGAGGGGAAGGGAAGGGATATTAAATGGGGGAGGGGAAGGGAAGGGATATTAAATGGGGGGGAAGGGATATTAAATGGGGGGAAGGGAAGGGATATTAAATGGGGGGAAGGGAAGGGATATTAAATGGGGGAAGGGATATTAAATGTGGGGGGATATTAAATGTGGGGGATATTAAATGCGGGGGGATATTAAATGCGGGGGGATATTAAATGCGGGGGGATATTAAATGCGGGGGATATTAAATGCGGGGGATATTAAATGCGGGGGGATATTAAATGCGGGGGATATTAAATGGGGGAGGGAGGGATATTAAAGTGGGAGGGAGGGGATATTAAATGTGGCAGAGGATAGTGAATGGGGGGAGGGATATGAAAGTGGGAGGGAGGGGATATTAAAGTGGGAGGGAGGGGATATTAAAGTGGGAGGGAGGGGATATTAAAGTGGGAGGGAGGGGATATTAAAGTGGGAGGGAGGGGATATTAAAGTGGGAGGGAGGGGATATTAAAGTGGGAGGGAGGGGACATTAAATGCGGGGGGATATTAAATGTGGCGGAGGGCATATTAAAGTGGGGGGGAGGGGATATTAAAGTGGGATGGAGGGGATATTAAAGTGGGAGGGAGGGGATATGAAAGTGGGATGGAGGGGATATTAAAGTGGGAGGGAGGGGATATTAAACGTGGGGGTGGGATATTAAACTGGGAGGGAGGGGATATTAAAGTGGGAGGGAGGGATATGAAAGTGGGATGGAGGGGATATTAAAATGCAGGGGAGAATATTAAATTGGGGGGAGGGGATATTAAAGTGGGAGGGAGGGGATATTAAATGCGGGGGGGATATTAAATGTGGCGGAGGGGATAGTAATGTGGGGGGGAGGGGATATTAAACTGGGATGGAGGGGATATTAAAATGCAGGGGAGAATATTAAATTGGGGGGAGGGGATATTAAAGTGGGAGGGAGGGGATATTGAATGTGGGGGTGGGATATTAAACTGGGAGGGAGGGGATATTAAAGTGGGAGGGAGGGGATATGAAAGTGGGATGGAGGGGATATTAAAATGCAGGGGAGAATATTAAATTGGGGGGAGGGGATATTAAAGTGGGAGGGAGGGGATATTAAATGTGGGGGTGGGATATTAAACTGGGAGGGAGGGGATATTAAAGTGGGAGGGAGGGGATATTAAAGTGGGAGGGAGGGGATATGAAAGTGGGAGGGAGGGGATATGAAAGTGGGAGGGAGGGGATATGAAAGTGGGAGGGAGGGGATAATAAATGTGGCGGAGGATATTAAATGGGGGAGGGAGGGGATATTAAAAGTGGGAGGGAGGGGATATTAAAGTGGGAGGGAGGGGATATTAAATGGGGGAGGGATATTAAATGGGGAGGGGATATTAAATGGGGGAGGGGATATTAAATGGGGGAGGGAGGGGATATTAAAGTGGGAGGGCGGGGATATTAAATGCTGGGGGAGGGGATATTAAAGTGGGAGGGAGGGAAATTAAAGTGGGAGGGAGGGGAAATTAAAGTGGGAGGGAGGGGAAATTAAAGTGGGAGGGAGGGGAAATTAAAGTGGGAGGGAGGGGAAATTAAAGTGGGAGGGAGGGGAAATTAAAGTGGGAGGGAGGGGAAATTAAAGTGGGAGGGAGGGGATATTAAATGGGGTGGAGGGAATATTAAAGTGGGAGGGAGGGAATATTAAATGGGGGGAGGGGATAGTAAAGTGAGAGGTAGGGGATATTAAAGTGAGAGGGAGGGGATATTAAATGGGGGAGGGGATATTAAATGAGAGGGAGGGGATATTAAATGGGGGAGGGAATATTAAATGGGGTGGGGGATATTAAAGTGGGAGGGAGGGGATATTAAATGGGGGAGGGAGGGGATATTAAAGTGAGAGAGAGGGGATATTAAATGGGGTGGGGAATATTAAAGTGGGAGGGAGGGGATATTAAATGGGGGGAGGGAGGGGATATTAAATGGGGAGGGGATATTAAATGGGGAGGGGATATTAAATGGGGGGAGGGAATATTAAATGGGGTGGGGGATATTAAAGTTGGAGGGAGGGGATATTAAATGGGGGAGGGAGGGGATATTAAAGTGAGAGAGAGGGGATATTAAATGGGGTGGGGGAATATTAAAGTGGGAGGGAGGGGATATTAAATGGGGGGAGGGAGGGGATATTAAATGGGGGAGGGATATTAAAGTGAGAGGGAGGGGATATTAAATGGGGGAGGGAATATTAAAGTGGGAGGGAGGGGATATTAAATGGGGGGAGGGAGGGGATATTAAATGGGGGAGGGGATATTAAAGTGAGAGGGAGGGGATATTAAATGGGGGAGGGAATATTAAAGTGGGAGGGAGGGGATATTAAATGGGGAGGGGAGGGAGGGGATATTAAAGTGGGAGGGAGGGGATATTAAATGCTGGGGGGAGGGGATTTTAAAGTGGGAGGGAGGGGAAATTAAAGTGGGAGGGAGGGGAAATTAAAGTGGGAGGGATGGGAAATTAAAGTGGGAGGGAGCGGAAATTAAAGTGGCAGGGAGGGGAAATTAAAGTGGGAGGGAGCGGAAATTAAAGTGGGAGGGAGGGGATATTAAATGGGGTGGAGGGAATATTAAAGTGGGAGGGAGGGAATATTAAATGGGGGGGAGGGGATAGTAAAGTGAGAGGTAGGGGATATTAAATGGGGGAGGGGATATTAAAGTGAGAGGGAGGGGATATTAAATGGGGGAGGGGATATTAAATGGGGGGAGGGAATATTAAATGGGGTGGGGGATATTAAAGTGGCAGGGAGGGGATATTAAATGGTGGGAGGGAGGGGATATTAAAGTGAGAGAGAGGGGATATTAAATGGGGTGGGGGAATATTAAAGTGGGAGGGAGGGGATATTAAATGGGGGGGGAGGGAGGGGATATTAAATGGGGAGGGGATATTAAATGGGGAGGGATATTAAATGGGGGAGGGGATATTAAATGGGGGAGGGAATATTAAATGGGGTGGGGGATATTAAAGTTGGAGGGAGGGGATATTAAATGGGGGGAGGGAGGGGATATTAAAGTGAGAGAGAGGGGATATTAAATGGGGTGGGGGAATATTAAAGTGGGAGGGAGGGGATATTAAATGGGGGGAGGGAGGGGATATTAAATGGGGGAGGGGATATTAAAGTGAGAGGGAGGGGATATTAAATGGGGGAGGGAATATTAAAGTGGGAGGGAGGGGATATTAAATGGGGGAGGGAGGGGATATTAAATGGGGGAGGGGATATTAAAGTGAGAGGGAGGGGATATTAAATGGGGGAGGGAATATTAAAGTGGGAGGGAGGGGATATTAAATGGGGAGGGGGAGGGAGGGGATATTAAAGTGGGAGGGAGGGATATTAAATGCGGGGGGGGTATTAAATGCGGGGTGGGATATTAAAGTGGGAGGGAGGGGATATTAAATGCGGGGGGGATATATGAAAGTGGGAGGGAGGGGATATTAAAGTGAGAGGGTGGGGATATTAAATGGGGAGGGAGGGGATATGAAAGTGGGAGGGAGGGGATATTAAATGTGGTGGGGGATATGAAATGGGGGGAGGGGATATTAAAGTGGGAGGGAGGGGATATGAAAGTGGGAGGGAGGGGATATGAAAGTGGGAGGGAGGGGATATGAAAGTGGGAGGGAGGGGATATGAAAGTGGGAGGGAGGGGATAATAAATGTGGCGGAGGATATTAAATGGGGAGGGAGGGGATATTAAAAGTGGGAGGGAGGGGATATTAAAAGTGGGAGGGAGGGGATATTAAAGTGGGAGGGAGGGGATATTAAAATGGGAGGGCGGGGATATTAAATGCTGGGGAGGGAGGGGATATTAAAGTGGGAGGGCGGGGATATTAAATGCTGGGGGGAGGGGATATTAAAGTGGGAGGGAGGGGAAATTAAAGTGGGAGGGAGGGGAAATTAAAGTGGGAGGGAGGAAATTAAAGTGGGAGGGAGGGGATATTAAATGGGGTGGAGGGAATATTACAGTGGGAGGGAGGGAATATTAAATGGGGGGAGGATAGTAGTGAGAGGTAGGGGATATTAAATGGGGGAGGGGATATTAAAGTGAGAGGGAGGGGATATTAAATGGGGGAGGGAATATTAAATGGGGTGGGGGGATATTAAAGTGGGAGGGAGGGGATACTAAATGGGGGAGGGAGGGGATATTAAAGTGAGAGAGAAGGGATATTAAATGGGGTGGGGGAATATTAAAGTGGGAGGGAGGGGATATTAAATGGGGGGGGAGGGAGGGGATATTAAATGGGGGAGGGGATATTAAATGGGGGGGGAGGGAATATTAAATGGGGTGGGGGGAATATTAAAGTGGGAGGGAGGGGATATTAAATGGGAGGAGGGAGGGGATATTAAAGTGAGAGAGAGGGGATATTAAATGGGGTGGGGGAATATTAAAGTGGGAGGGAGGGGATATTAAATGGGGGGGGAGGGGATATTCAATGGGGGGGGGGGTTGAACGAATATTATGTAAAAATCAAACAACCAGAAAGTTTTATATATAGTATTGTTGTGGTTACCAAATTCGCAAACCACCATTCAGGTCCCTTAGGTGAGGTATCTCGGTAAGTATATGTGTAGTTAGGCCCAAACCAGTTGTCTAGTGGGAATACATGTCATTTATGCGTGCTGCGACTCTTCAGGATAGCCGTTTTTCTTTTACTATCTTTAATTTGGACCAACCGCCATTGTTACCACCACCAACCACCACATCAACCACCCACCGCGGCACCGCTTCACGTCACACCTCGCAACCGTCGCATCGCCACCGTTCTTGCGCCGCTTGTGGGTACCGGTGTTGGACTCGTGCAGGGCGCGCGCCGAACAGCGTGTACAAAACCACGGATTTTCCACTTCAAAAACGGATCAAAAACGACACACGCCCACTTTTGTTCCGTCCAATCGGTGAGCGAGGGGCGATTTGGCCCCTCCTCCAGGGCATTCGATATATGCAAATTTATGGATCAAAAAGCATTCACGCCCACTTTTTCTCGGGCCAATGGGGAGCGAGGTGAAAGGTCGAAGGGAGGGGGTCAAAGATGAGAGAGCGAAGCCACGGGGCTGATATAAGCGACCGTGTTCGTCAGTCGAGAGACAAGAGAGTTAAGACTTCGCGGGCGGTGGAGTTGGGAAGAAGGAGCAAAAAGGAGCTGGCCGTCGTCGTGTGCGTTGGAGTCGGAGCGGAGGGGGACGGAGCTGTGGAGAGGCGGCGAGGGCAGACGAGGGGGTGCTCGCGTCGTGCAGGGAGCTGCACCCCAGGGAGGCCGACAGCGCGACCTGGCAGAGGTGGAGACGCTTGTCGCGGGACTCGAGGCAGAGTAGGAATCCTCTATACCCCGAGCATCAGCAACCCCCTCCTGTTTCCCCCCCCCCCGCGCTGAGATAGTGCGACCAAGGGGGCCCCTTTCCCACCCCTACCAGACACTGCCCGCGAGGCCCGCGGAGTTGAGGCACCATCGCCGCTCCGCGTCTCATCACCAGACGGGTAGGCCCGACCCGGTCTCGGCCTCAGGCCCGCCTCATCCTTGAGGGTATTCTTTTCCTTGGTTTTGGGTATGTGTTGTCGGCGCCGTCTGTGAAGTAAAATTGTATAAGTGTTGCCGTGTGCTCGCGTAATCGGTAGTAGATCTGCATTGTCGCATTTGCTTTTTGTGTAAATTGCATTGTGTTTTTCTTTTCTGTGTGCTTTTGGTGGAATTGAATATGTGTGCTTTCCGTTCATCGCGAATAAATGTGCTTTGTGTTGAACTGTTTCCCGCTTCGCTTCGTCATTTCTTTCATTGAATCCCCATCTTGCTTCACGTAAAGGGTTGGTAGTGGGCTGAATACGCCCGATAATTAATCGAACCGTCGAGGTCGACGAATAACACCGCTCGGTTATCCCGATAGTACGGAACGGGTCGCTTAAGTGGCCCGTGTCCGAAGTCGACCTGCGGCGAGGTGCGATCGCCCGGTCTACCCTCCGTGTGGGTACTTAGGTAGGTCGAATTTGGCGAGCAACCCTATCCCAGGCGGGGGCTGATTGGCTCGATCGCGGTGAGACCGAAAGGTCCACCCGTGACTGGTTCCCGGCGTTAGTCCGAGAGGGTCACGACTGGATTGTCCGTCCGGTGGGCGACGTGCCGCGATTCGAGTTACGTGGCCGTCAGCACGCCGGCGGGCGCGAATCCGTAACAGTATGTACTAGTGTTTCTGTACCAGTAAAAACAATGTAAACAAACAAACAATTACACATATGGGGAAAGTGTCATAAAAATAATAATAAATAATGTTTCACAGAGACATTAAACAAACAAAAAAACCCCACAAATATCGGGCCCAAAGGTGAACGGGGGGAGATGTAAGGTTACTGAACTCTAACTAGGTTAGCGAGTGGTTAAACTTACACTCACATCGACACCCTTATGAAAATACACAAGCAAATAACCGCAAACACAAACCGAGCGAAAGGACGGCCGGCTTCCATATCTGAGCAACGGACGGACGGAGATAGATTTAAAAATAATAATAATAAATAATAAATCCAAACAACCGAAAACAAATCGCAGAAAATCGTTAAAAAAAAGCAAAGGACTCGAACCGAGGATGTTTATAACCACATCGAACCGTCACAATGATTTTCACTACCCACAAACATGACACTCACAAACGGCGCCACGGATCCTCATCAACGGTTCACAACTACCGCGACTTGTGAGGAAAAACTGGGCAAAAATCACAAGGCCAGCGCGGACTAAATGAACAATTGTGAGGGATGAGATTATTAAAAACCTACCTTTCATTCCGGCAGTCGAACAGGACCACTTTGGGACTTCCCTTCAAAGCCATAAAAACGCACTGAATTGCGCCGACGGCTGAATTCCTAAAATAGCGAATCTGTTTTAATTTAAAAAAAAAAAAAAACCTGAGGAGAAAAAAAAAAAATCCCGCCAAGCCGCGTCAAGTGATTGCTCGCTCAACAATTCCCGCGAAAAGCCGGATCACCGGAAGGAAGTACACGCCATAATATATAAATAAATATATTTCTACGATATGTATACAGTTCGGGCATGACCCTGTTAAGGATATTTGAAAACATTTCTTAACGTTCGCTTTTATAAAATAATTACCTGAGGAAGCAACGTTGCTCTCATCTGGTACCAAACACCATCTGATGAATCGTTTGGTTTTTTTTTTTTTGTTATCAGAGTAGTAGAAGCTCTTAAAAAATATGTTTAATTTGGTATTGCGTGCGAACATTTTGTAACCATCGCGACGATCTTCACTAAATGTGATAGAAGAAGTGAAGGAAATAAAAAGTGCAACGTTGAACGTTGTGTGAAAACAAGGTAAAAAAGGAAGAAGGCACAACTGAACTTACGGATATACACCTTAAGCAGGTCCTTCCCGCTGAGACTCGATTTGCAGCGCTTTTACATCAAAAAAGGTTTGTCACGTCTCACGTGTTATAAAAGATTGTTTTTCAGCGGACAAAATGTAACAACGTTGATTTTTTTTATTATTAAAACGGAGCAATTAGGTTTCAAATATCTTTTCAGATATTGGCGTTGAAGGGATAATCAATGATTTGATTTTTTTTTTCAGACAGGAAGGGAGAATCAACGATTAAAAATTGTATTCATGGCTATTTGAACAAAGCTCCTGAGAGGAAATGACCTCCATGACGTCTCCACACGAATTTGAGGAATGATAGACGAGGATGTTAAACAAGAGCTTTTGTGGCAGGAGGGCATTTGCTCCCACAAGAGCTGCGCCATCTGATCAACACCTTATTAATTATTCATTACATTTATTAATTTAATATTAATATTAATTAAATAAATGAAATCGAAGATTTTTCAAGTCGATTTTGTTATTCTGTCTTTCTGTTTGTTTGTCGCCGACAGGTCAAAGTTTCAAACCAATCTTCACGAAACTTCACCAAGTTGTGCTGGTTGTCTCAACTGAAAAGCCGATTGATTTTGAGGTCAAAGGTCAAAGATCATCTTGAGGTCAAATTTCATTTTTCGAAGTTTGACCAATTGACTTGATTTTAGATTTTGTCTTCATTTTCCAAGTAGTTGTCATTTAGTCATCATAAAATCGTCATGTTCCAAGTAGTTGTCATTTCGTCATAAAATCGTCATTTTCCAAGTAGTTGTCATTTCGTCATAAAATCGTCATTTTCCAAGTAGTTGTCATTTCGTCATAAAATCGTCATTTTCCAAGTAGTTGTCATTTAGTCATCATAAAATCGTCATTTTCCAAGTAGTTGTCATTTAGTCATCATAAAATCGTCATTTTCCAAGTAGTTGTCATTTAGTCATCATAAAATCGTCATTTTCCAAGTAGTTGTCATTTAGTCATCATAAAATCGTCATTTTCCATCCAATTGACTTGAACTTTGAAAAAGGATTTGCATATTGTGCCACTGAATTGGGGAAAAGAACTTTTTTTTTGAGATCAAAAGGTCAAAGGTCAACTCAAGGTCAAACTTCAAAAACCATCAAATTTAATTTTAAAAATTGTTAATTTACATCCTATCAACTTGAAAATTAAGCAGCAATGGAATCGGGCATCATTTAATTTGGAAACCAACTATTTTTGAGATCAAAAGGTCAAAGGTGAACTCAAGGTCAAACTTCTAAAATCATCAATTTCCATCTGAAAAATAATCAATTTTCAGCCGATTTACTTGAGCTTTGATTAACTTTGTCAATATTAATCTTAATGAAATGGACAATTTGATGTATCCATGGCAACCTTTAGAGAGGGGGATGGATTTTGTAAGTTTAGTGCTCTGCACGACGACTTTTCTTGTTAATTTATCAACTTGATTTCTCTCCTTCACCTTCGCTGGCAGAGGTCATAACAACACCAATAATAACAACATAATATTAATGATATAACGAAACAGTATTAACACTAATAATATCCTTGGAGATAATTTCCTCCTTGGAGAAACCTAGCTGTTAACATGTACAAATAACGTATCGTGGTGTTTTGTGACCCCACCGAAAGTAAACAAGAATGGTCGCACTGTGGGACACAAAATATAAATCTATACTAACTGGTACATGCCCATACGTGCATGCCCGTATGTGCATGGCCGTACGTGCGTGGCCCTACGTGCAAAAACAAAAAGAAAAACGAAAAAATAAAAATAAAAAAAGAAGAATTGTGATGTCAATTGTGATGTCATAGCACCGTGTCCTGTGATTGGTTGGTAAATAAATGGCCATAACTTGGGAACCATTTGTCCGATTAATATCAAACCTTGAAAAGGCACAAGTCCCCAGCAATATACCTGGCAAGTTTCAATGAGATCAGATCAGTGGTTGTCGAGAAACAGCGGTCGCAGACAGACACACAGACAGACAGACACACAGACAGACAGACAGACACACAGAGATTGCTGGAATTATAGATAGACTAGTGCAGGCCCGTAGGTGCGTGCCAGTATGTGCAGCTTCGTTCCTTCTCTCTCGTAAATGACGACTGGATTGGGGCATTGTTTCAATTAGATCGGACCAACCGTATCATAAATGGCCATAACTTGGGAAACACCTGGAAAACAGCTGAAATGGATGAAGAAGAACGATATCAAACCTTGAAAAGGCACATACTCAGGTCCCCAGTGTCAATTGTGACATCATATCAAACGAAGAAGAAGAGGAAGAAGAATTGTGACTCAATCGTGCAAAAAAAAAGATGATTTGTGACGTCATTCGTGATGTCATAGCACCGTGTCCTGTCATTAGTTGGCAAATAAGTGGCCATAACTTGGGAACCACTTGTCCGATTAATATCAAACCTTGAAAAGGCACATACTCAGGTCCCCAGCGTCAATTGTGACGTCATATCAAACGAAGAAGAAGAAGAATTGTGATGCCCCCTCTTTCACCCCCCTCTCTCTTGCCCCCTCTCTCCCCCCGAGTCTCTCTCCCCCCCTCCTCTCTCGCCCCTCCTCTTTCGCCCCTCTCTCTCTCACCCCCTCTCACACCCCTCTCTCCCTCCTCTCTCGCCCCCTCTCTCACCCCCATCCTCTCTCCTCCTCCTCTCACGCCCCTCTCTCGCCCCTCCTCTCTCCCCTCCTCCTCTCTCCCCTCTCTTGAATTGTGACGCCCCCTCTCTCTCGCCCCCTCTCTCACCCCCTCTCTTGTCCCCCTCTTTCTCTCCCCCTCCTCTCTCGCCCCTCTCTCTCACCCCCACTCTCACCCCCCTCTCACACCCCCTCTCTCCCTCCTCTCTCGCCCCTCTCTCCTCCTCCTCTCACCCCTGCTCTCACGCCCCCTCTCTCGCCCCTCCTCTCTCCCCTCTCTTGAATTGTGACGCCCCCTCTCTCTCACCCACCTCTCTTGCCCCCCTCTTCCGCCTCTCTCTCTCCCCCCTCCTCTCTCACCCCTCTCTCTGTAAATGTATTCACAAATATCTCCCAAGCACAACAATTAATTCAAACCTTGGGAAAAAACAGCTTTCAAACCTTTGCGAAACAGCTGTTTCCCTTGTGAAAATTCAAACCTCAGGATTAATTAATAATTTTAAAAATTTATTCAAACCTTGGGAAAAAACAGCTTTCAAACCCTTGGGAAACAACTGTTTCCCTTGGGAAAATTCAAACCTTGGGATTAATTAATAATTTGAAAAAAAAATGCTGGGAAACACTTGGGAAACAGCTGAAATGGATGAAGAAGAACGATATTGTTGTGGTTACCAGATTCGCAAACCACCATTCAGGTCCCTTAGGTGAGGTATCTCGGTAAGTGCATGTGCAGTTAGGCCCAAACCCGTTGTCTAGTGGGAATACATGTCATTTATACGTGCTGCGACTCTTCAGGATAGCCGTTTTTCTTTTACTATCTTTATTTTGGACCAACCGCCATGATCACAACCACAACCACCGCTTCACCACAACCGCCACGACCTTTACCGTCACAACTCGCCACCATCGCATCACCGTCATCTCGCGCCACTCATGGGCACCGATGCTGGACTCGTGTAGGGCGCACGTTGAACAGCGTGTACAAAATCACGGATTTTCTGCTTCAAAAACGGATCGAAAACGACACACGCCCACTTTTTGCCGTCCAATCGGTGAGCGAGGGCGAATTGGCTCCTTGCCCCCAGGGCGATCGATATATGCAAATTTGTGGATCAAAAAGCCTTCACGCCCACTTTTTCTCGGGCCAATGGGGAGCGAGTTGAAAGGTCAAAGGGAGGGGGTCAAAGGCGAAGTTACGGGGGGATAAAAGGACGGTGTTCGTCAGTCAAAGGAGTAGTAAAGGTCGGAACGAGGCGAAGGAGTCGGAACAGAGAGTCAAGACTTCGCGGGCGGTGGAGCTGCTCGTCGTGTGCGTTGGAGTCGGAACGGAGGGGACGGAGCTGTGGAGAGGCGGCGAGGGCGGACGAGGGGGTGCTCGCGTCGTGCAAGGAGCTGTGCACCCCTGGGAGGCCGGCAGCGCGACCTGGCCGAGGTGGAGACGCTCGTCGCGCACATAATAAAGATCCTCTATACCCCGAGCATCAGCAACACCCTCCTGTTTCCCCCCGCGCTGAGATAGTGCGACCAAGGGGGCCCCGTTCCCACCCCCCTGCCAGGCACTGTCCACGAGGCCCGCGGGTTGCGGGGCCATCGCCGCTCCGCGTCTCATCACCAGACGGGTAGGCCCGACCAGGTCTCGGCCCCAGGCCTACCTCATTCTTGAGGGTATTTCTTTTCCTTGGTTTTGGGTATGTGTTGTCGGCGCCGTCTGTGAAGTAGAATTGTATAAGTGTTGCCGTGTGCTCGGTAGTCGGTATTAGCTCTGCACTGTGTTTTCACTTTTATGTTTGCTTTTTGTGTAAATGGAATTGTGTTTTCTTTTTTGTGTGCATTTGGTGGAATTGTATTTGTGTGCTTCCCGTGTGCCGAGAATAAATGTGCTTTATTGTTGAACTGTTTCCCGCTTCGCTTCGTCTTTTTCCCCATTGAACCCCCATCTTGCTTCACGTAAAGGGTTGGTAGTGGGCTGAATACGCCCGATAATTAATCGAACCGTCGAGGTCGACGATAACACCGCTCGGTTATTCTGATAGTACGGAACGGGTCGCTTAAGTGGCCTGTGTCCGAAGTCGACCTGCGGCGAGGTGCGATCGCCCGGTCTACCCTCCGCGTGCGTACTTACGTAGTTCGAATTTGCCGTGCACCCCTATCCCACCCGGGGGCTGATTGGCCTCGATCGCGGTGAGATCGAAAGGTCCACCCGTGACTGGTTCCCGGCGTTAGTCCGAGAGGGTCACGACTGGATTGTCCGTCCGGTGGGCGACGTGCCGCGATTCGAGTTACGTGGCCGTTCGCACGCCGGCGGGCGCGAAGACCGCAACACTGGTGTCAGGAGTGGGATGCAAATTCATCGCCCTCCTCACGGCACTGGTATTGGAGAGCGGGACAACAGGCTCTCCTGTCTCCAGCGAAATTCACGGGAATCGGTCCAGGGGTGAGAGAAGCGACCCCGATTCCTCCAAATTACGAGCGAACAAATTAACCCTTCACGAGAAGCAAGATGGCGTCTCAAGGCGAGCGGGAGCCGGGGGTATTAGAAATGGATGTAGAATGTGTAGAATCCATGGTCCAGGATGGAATCCCGAGCAGGAAATGTTGATTGTGCAGGAACACGGACTCGCCAACTGAACCCAGGGCCCGAGGTGGGTGCGGCAGCGGCCGCGTGTATGACACCTCCCCCCTCTCCACCAAGACCCTTCCCCAACCCTTGCCGAAACGGCTCAGCTGAGTGCATCCAACATGGCCCAGCTATTCACCATGCTGGCGGCAATGAACGAAAAGATGAATGCGAAAATGATCGAAAAAATGGATGCGAATATGAAGAACGAAATGAAAGGCATGAACGAAAAGATGGATGCGAATACACAAAAAATGGATGAAAAGATGGATACAAATACAAATGAAGTGAAAACGACGATGGATGCGAATACACAACAAATAAACGAAAAGATGGATACAAAAATGAACGGAATGGAAGCAAACATGAAAGAAGAGATGAAAGAGCTACGGGGTGAGACGCAGAACATGGGCCGATGCCTGCAGGCGGGCATGAAGGCCGTGACCAGGGAGCTGGGAATGGCGACTTCACGTGTGGGAGCAAACGAGCTGGGTGGGGGTGCAACGGCTGACAGGCCCGCGGTGGAGGCGGGTGAAAAAATAATTCGTGGAACGTGTTGGGCGAGGGTCGTGACGATGACCGAAAGGGAAAAATTAAATGGGGAGACCAAAACGTGTGAGACGAGACACGAGGTGACGACAACGGAAATAATAGTTGAGACACGGGAGATGGGAACGATAGAGGGAAGACTACACGATGAAGACGGGGTAAGTGACGCACACACACACACGGAGGTAGTGGAGGACAATGGGGGTGAGCTCGCGGAGCGTGTGGGGACCCAGTGCGAGCACCTGGATGGCCTCCTCCAGGAACGAGGGGAGCGAGTATGCCCCCTTGAGGCGAGTCACGACCAGGTGAGTTCGGTCGTGCTTTGCGAGGTTGAGGGGACGAGTGCTGTGGACGGGTGCACGGAGAGCTTGGGGGGTGTAGAGGCCCCGGAGACCCTTGTGGGGACACGAATCCCCAGTGTGGTTGTCCCTGTGTGTGTGGTGCAAGGTGTGAGTGCGTCCCTGTGTGTGGAAGCGACCCCGTGTGTGAGTGGTGTGGTGGCGATGGTGCTGGAGTACGTGCTTCCCAGCACGCCGTGTGTGGATGAGGCACCGCGGTTAAGTGCCCCCGCGTGTATGAGTGAGGCACGGTGTGTGGATGAGGCACAGCGGTTGAGTGCCCTCGCGTGTGTGGGTGGGGCACCGCGGGTGAGTGCCCCCGCGCGAGTGAATGGAGCACCACGTGTGAGTAGTAAGGTTTGTGTGAGTAGTGAGGCACGCGTGAGTGAACGGCCGTGTGCAAGGTCGCTGTGTGCCAGGGAGACCGTGTGTGTGAGAGAGCGGTATGAGAGGGAGATGTCGGTTGGCATGCGGGAGCACGCAGCCGCGTCTCCCCGTGTGAATGTGATTGAGTGGACTGTGTGCGTCGTAACACGCAGGTGTGCGTGGGTGGAATGGAGACGACGACGGCGACAGAGGAGAGAAAGCCGAGTAGCGGCTGTAGTTGTTTCGAGGACCGTGCCGGGTTCACCCAGCAGTGAGCACGCGGTTCGTGCTGTGCAACGCACGAGACCGCCACGTGCTCGCTTGCGAGAGTGAAGTCCCGGTCCGGAAACGCACGCGGTGGATTTGCCGATCCCGCGGACGGACAAAGTTTAGGCAGGTAAATGGATTTGGACCGGACGGGTTCTCCACGCGATCGTGTGTGTTAAGCTCCAACGGGCAAAGCACATGTGTTCGCGTGGGGAACCCCTCGAGACGTGGGGCTTGTTTTTTTATGCGCACGGTGACGCCATGGCTGCACGTGGGGTTGGAATCCAGCAGGAGGGGTATCTCTGCCGGATGGTCCCGTCCAAGGAGGGACGAGGAACACGTGCAGCTGCATGACGTCACGGGCAGGTGTAAAGTGCGCGAGCTCTGAGTTGCCGCGCAGGTGCTGCGCATGTAAAGAGAAAAAAAAAAAGAAGCAAGCCTCACTTTCGGGTGTACAGGATTCCTGGGCAAGGGGTGAAAGACCCCCTTACCTGGGCACAGGATGGAAACTAGTTAGGGGGAAGGGTTAGCTTAGTTAGACCGACTTCATGGGGCAGGGGTAAGTCCTCATGGAGTCCGTGGAATGGATTAGTTAGAGGGATTGTAGCCAGATTTAGGATGGGAAAATGGGAAATAAAGTGATTTATTTGGAGACAGTGACAGACTTGTGGATGTGTAGCGGGGACGTAGTTTAGCTACGTAGGTTAAAAGGAACGTGCTGTAGTATAAGGGACGACGTGGGAGCACGAGTTAGTTAGGGGAGGTAGTTAGAAGGATGGCAGAGTTCAGCAGTGTGTGTTGAAAGGTTGGTGAGTTGTGAGGGTGAGTACATGATGAGTGAGTGAGGCCAGCGGGTCTTTGTGAGTGGAGCGAATGGGGAATGCATGGTGCGATGAGTGATTGGGGGGAGGAGTGACTCCCGCCCAAGGGACCCCGGGGTCAGTATAAAGTGAGTTAGGGGGTTAGTCAAATTTACAAAACGGAGGTCGTTTTGTTGTTGGTGGGAAAGTAGGCTCGAGACCCATTTGGAGGGGTGCAGGAGCCCTGTTGACGGGCTTGGGAGCGTGGCTGCGAAAGGTGAGTATCGCTGAGAGGGTACCCCGGGCACCAGGCTAGTCGGCCGCGGTAGGCCATGGGCCCATGGGGGGCCGGGATAGAGTAGTGGGCACGGGTGCGCCTGCTTGGTGCGGGGGCCCGGGGCGCCATTAGCCGCGTGGGCAGTGTTGTGGGCACGGGTGACCCTCGGAAAGGGGCCCGGGAGGCCGGCCTGCCACGTGTGCGTTTCAGGGGAGGTGCCATGGGGGGCACTCCCCGGTGTTAGGGAGCTGGTAGGCTCGGAGGCAGTGTAGTGCCCGGGGTGCCATAGCGGGAGATTCGGCAGAGGGTCGTGCCTGCCAAAGGGAGCCACGTGTCCCAGCCAGGAGACCGTGTGAGGGCACGGAGAGAAAATTGGGGGCGAGGCCCGAAATTGTGAGGACACCAACACAGGCGACGGGAATCTGGGTTGTTAGAACCAATAGTTTAAGCGAGAGGCGCTTTGTTGAAAGCCCCGGGGTAGTTTAACAGTTAAATGGTTAGGGTAGATTAGGAGATGTGCCCCTCCGCACCATCCATCCCCTCGTTGTCGTTGTGGGCCGCTGACCCACTTGGTGTTAAGATCGCCGAACTCTGGGGAGGCCATTCTGAGGCTTCGTTGGGCCTCGACACAGGACGTTAGCTCTCCCTTATTCCCCTCCGGGAAGGGAACGTAGGGGTTGGGAGTAGGCTAGGTGACAGGATAGGTTAGCCGAACAAAGACGATAAAGGGGGTTAGGGGACGATTTATAGTGGGGAAGTAAAAATAAAAACAACAAAAAAATAAGTTGGGGCTAAATTGGGGTTTGACAAATTAAGGGAGTGGGTATGTACAGTGACAGGCAAAGGCGATAGGGTGGGAGGGAGACAGGCAGGTGGGTCCGAGCCCGCCATTCAAGCAGCCAGCACCACCGCACTCCTCCACCAACCTCCACTGAACGGCAAAAGCTGGCCAGCTTCATCTGCTGGCTGTGTTGCTGCAAGGCCTGTGCCGGCCCACTTCATCTGCCGGCTGGCTGTTTTTCTTCAAGGCCTGTGCCGGCCAACTTCATCGGCAGCTGTTGTTTTGCTGCGAGGCCTGTGCCGGCTGGATCATCGGCAGCTGTGTGCTGCAAGGCCTGTGCCGGCCAGTTCAGTTGCTGGCTGTTTTTCTTCGAGGCCTGTGCCGGCCAGTTTGTCTGCCGGCTGTGTTTGCCTGCAGCGGCCTTCTTCTGCGGGCTGTGTTTGCCTGCTCACCTTTGCCATGCCATGCCCACTGCCCATGTTCACAAGCCCCGTTCAATTTTTGCTTTGCCCCCCCCTGTTCATTTCCATGTGCGCCAGGATCTGAAGGCAACAGTTTGCAAGCTGCGAGAACTGCCCTGTTGGCAGCTACAACACGGGCCTGCAGTGGCGGCCCGTGCACCGTGTTTGCGTCCATCCATTCATGCATCCATTCGTTGTGCTCATTGCGTGTGCCACTTGAGCTGGCACGGAGACTGCGTTGTGCGGCCCATGCACCGTTGTGGTTCACTGAGTTCAGTTCAAAAGGGAAGGCCTTGGACTGCGTGTGAGCAGCCAGCCACGTTCCCTGTCACCTGCATTGTTTGAGTCAGAGACTGCATGTGGGCAGCCTGGCTCCCTGCGAACTGCTTTCTTTTTGCAGAGTTCGATGATCCTGGGCCATGGTTTAGTGTAAAATTTGTAAGTTAAGGTTAAGATGTACTGTACATATGAGTGCGCCCCCGGCATGTATGTCTAGCGCCGGCAATTTTATTTAAGTCGTCCGTGTGAGTGAGTTTGTTTAGATAGTTACGCAGCCCTTAGGTTATTTATTTTGGGGACACGAATACCATGAATGTCGCACTCAGGGATCCGTAGGTAAAATGTACTAGGGGAAAACTACACATGATGGCACACGAAAATTTGACGACTCGGGACGAGTCTGTAAAAAGGGAAGGGGGTAGTGTTGTGGTTACCAGATTCGCAAACCACCATTCAGGTCCCTTAGGTGAGGTATCTCGGTAAGTGCATGTGCAGTTAGGCCCAAACCCGTTGTCTAGTGGGAATACATGTCATTTATACGTGCTGCGACTCTTCAGGATAGCCGTTTTTCTTTTACTATCTTTATTTTGGACCAACCGCCATGATCACAACCACAACCACCGCTTCACCACAACCGCCACGACCTTTACCGTCACAACTCGCCACCATCGCATCACCGTCATCTCGCGCCACTCATGGGCACCGATGCTGGACTCGTGTAGGGCGCACGTTGAACAGCGTGTACAAAATCACGGATTTTCTGCTTCAAAAACGGATCGAAAACGACACACGCCCACTTTTTGCCGTCCAATCGGTGAGCGAGGGGCGAATTGGCCCCGCCCCCAGGGCGATCGATATATGCAAATTTGTGGATCAAAAAGCCTTCACGCCCACTTTTTCTCGGGCCAATGGGGAGCGAGTTGAAAGGTCAAAGGGAGGGGGTCAAAGGCGAAGTTACGGGGGGATAAAAGGACGGTGTTCGTCAGTCAAAGGAGTAGTAAAGGTCGGAACGAGGCGAAGGAGTCGGAACAGAGAGTCAAGACTTCGCGGGCGGTGGAGCTGCTCGTCGTGTGCGTTGGAGTCGGAACGGAGGGGACGGAGCTGTGGAGAGGCGGCGAGGGCGGACGAGGGGGTGCTCGCGTCGTGCAAGGAGCTGTGCACCCCTGGGAGGCCGGCAGCGCGACCTGGCCGAGGTGGAGACGCTCGTCGCGCACATAATAAAGATCCTCTATACCCCGAGCATCAGCAACACCCTCCTGTTTCCCCCCGCGCTGAGATAGTGCGACCAAGGGGGCCCCGTTCCCACCCCCCTGCCAGGCACTGTCCACGAGGCCCGCGGGTTGCGGGGCCATCGCGCTCCGCGTCTCATCACCAGACGGGTAGGCCCGACCAGGTCTCGGCCCCAGGCCTACCTCATTCTTGAGGGTATTTCTTTTCCTTGGTTTTGGGTATGTGTTGTCGGCGCCGTCTGTGAAGTAGAATTGTATAAGTGTTGCCGTGTGCTCGGTAGTCGGTATTAGCTCTGCACTGTGTTTTCACTTTTATGTTTGCTTTTGTGTAAATGGAATTGTGTTTTCTTTTTGTGTGCATTTGGTGGAATTGTATTTGTGTGCTTCCCGTGTGCCGAGAATAAATGTGCTTTATTGTTGAACTGTTTCCCGCCGCTCGTCTTTTTCCCCATTGAACCCCCATCTTGCTTCACGAAAGGGTTGGTAGTGGGCTGAATACGCCCGATAATTAATCGAACCGTCGAGGTCGACGATAACACCGCCGGTTATTCTGATAGTACGGAACGGGTCGCCAAGTGGCCCGTGTCCGAATCGACCTGCGGCGAGGTGCGATCGCCCGGTCTACCCTCCGCGTGGGTACTTAGGTAGTTCGAATTTGGCGAGCAACCCTATCCCACGCGGGGGCTGATTGGCTCGATCGCGGTGAGACCGAAAGGTCCACCCGTGACTGGTTCCCGGCGTTAGTCCGAGAGGGTCACGACTGGATTGTCCGTCCGGTGGGCGACGTGCCGCGATTCGAGTTACGTGGCCGTTCGCACGCCGGCGGGCGCGAAGACCGCAACAATATCAAACCTTGAAAAGGCACATACTCAGGTCCCCAGCGTCAATTGTGA
>NC_140973.1:76514796-76522296 GCF_056783735.1 Eptatretus burgeri | reverse complement strand
TCCCATAGTCACAGGCACCTTGGATATTAACACCGAATCCACTGTAACCCCCCTCCCTGAAAAGACCAACAGTGAAATGTGTACCGTTTCTAAGTCACCAATTACTCCAAACCTGGTTGAATCAGGGTGTAAAGCTTCAACTAGTGAAACACCAGGTTCATCTCAAGCGGAATATAACGTTCCTTCCATTAGTATTCTTCCTCCTCCCCGTTTTCTTCACCCTCCCACTCCTCCTCCTCCCCCTCCCACTTCTAATCTTCTTCCTCTTCCCACCCCTCCACCTCCCCCACTCCACCTCCCCCTATTCCACCTCCCCCCACTCCACCTCCCCCTACTCCACCTCCCCCCACTCCTCCTCCCTCCACTCTTCCTTCCCCGACTCCTCCGACTCCTTCTCCCCCTTTGGAAGCGGAATGTGAGGCTTCCCTTATTAAACCATCAGCTCCATCTTTGGAGCATAACGTTAATGTAATGGACACCAATCAGTACTCGGATTATGATTCGGACGGGGACTCATCACTTGCTTCTTGTGGCAGTGCTGAAGCATGGAATGATCCAGTTTCCCAAGATTCGGAGAGTGTTACCAGTGTTCCACCTGCTGATATCATAAAGTTTCTTCATGACACCTTTCGCAAGAAACATGTTAAAATTAAAAACTTTTTCCCTGACTTATCCGGCTTTATAATCTCTGCGAAGCTTTTGCTCCTCAAAGCCGGACAGCTTGGTGTGACGGAATCACAAGTGTATCGACTCCGGAAATGCATCCTCAAAGCAAAGAATGAGCTGCAGACACAGAGAGACTAAGTTTTTGACACACCCTAACTCTATGTTAGCCTATGGCCTTCTCTATAGCGAGTTTAAATATTAATGGGGGACGCTCCTCCATCCGTAAAGCAGAAGTTAAACAGTTTGTTGAGACAAATCACATTGATGTTTTGCTTTTGCAAGAAACAAGATGCAGCTCCTCTTGTGCAAGTGAATGGCAAAGGACAATGAGGGGAAAATGGTTTTTTAGTAGACTGGAACACCCAAGGGCTGGGGTGGCTGTTTGTATACAACCTTCCTTTTGCAGTCCCAGTGTTGTTTTTAATGAGATTATCAAAGGGTATTTGATTTCACTCACCTTCACACATAATGGCTTTAAACACACCGTACTGAATGTCTACGCACCGAGCGATAGCACGGAGAGACTCGCCTTTTACACACACTTAGAAACGTCTCTTGTACACATTGATTTTGATGGACTTGTCTGCTTGGGTGGAGATTTCAACTGCACGATGGACCCCACCATTGATCGTAATGGAGAGGAGCCGCACCCAGCAAGCGCAGCGCCTTTGTTGAAAGCCTTGTCCAAGTTTTCCCTGGTTGATGTGTGGAGAATCCGCAATCTTTCTCTCCGCCAATACACGTGGAGTCGGTGTTCAAAAGGCCACGTATCACTTGCAAGATTGGACCGTTTCTACATCAACAGTACCTTTTTTAATGTTGTGAGCAATATGGACATTATTCCGAGCGGCTTCTCAGACCATCACATGGTCGCACTTCGGATTCACCAACCAGTTCGGAATCGTGGTGCTGCCTACTGGACCTTCAACGCAAGCCTCTTGGATGACCAACTGTTTGTCGATGCCTTTGGTGTGTTCTGGAGAGCCTTGCTCCAACGTAAAACTTCCTTTCCCTGCCTTGGAAAATGGTGGGACAACGTCAAAGTGCAAATAAGATCCTTTTGCCAACAATATGGAGCCTACCACACCAAATATGACTCTGCCCTTCAATCCTTGCTTGCCAAAGAAATATTATATTTGCAGACCAACCTCTTGGCCTCAAATCATGAAAGAACCAACCTCTTGCTGGCGAAGAAAAAAGCTCTTCTTGCTGGACTTTGTGCAAAGCAAGCCAGAGGAGCGCTGATTCGTCTCCGACTGGAGAATTTGTGCTACCTGGACACCTCCTCTAAGTTCTTTTTTGGACTGGAAGATCAAACAAAGAGAAGTCAGCAGATAACTTCAGTAAGGACAAAGGAAGGAAGGATAACACACAATCAAAAAGATGTCAGAGCCTCACTCAGACACTACTTTACTGAACTTTATCATGCTCCGAAAATCGACAACAAAATGGTAACAGTGCTGACTTCTTCCTTACCTACCTTGTCAAAATCTGCAGTTCTACAAATGGACAAGGAAGTAACTTTGGAGGAACTCCAAGCTGCTCTTCAAACTCTACCCTCGGGTAAGGCCTCCGGCCTGGATGGAATTCCTGCGGAATTTTATAAAACCTTTTGGGACCTCCTCGGACCAGAACTACTTGAGGTTATAATCGACGGTCGACGATCAGGCTCACTGCCATTAAGCTGCCGGAGGGCTGTCCTCGCCCTTATCCCCAAAAAGGAGACCTTCAGCAACCACACAACTGGCGTCCCATCTCATTACTCTGTGCAGACTACAAAATATTTTCCAAGGCCCTTGCCAACCGCCTTAAAGCCATAATCGAGGAGATCGTACACCCAGATCAGTCTTACTGTGTCCCGAAGAGGACAATTCATGACAGTATCTTCATTGTGCGTGATATAATTGACATCTGTTCTCTTGAGCAAAGAAATGTCGGGTTGGTGTTCTTAGATCAAGAAAAGGCCTTTGATACCATTGATCATTTTTATCTTTTCTCTGTTTTACGGGGGTTTGGTTTTGGGGAAAATTTTATCTCTCATGTGCAGTTACTGTATAACAACACTTTTAGTCTCTTAAAGGTTAACAACATTTTATGTCCCCCTTTCCCGGTTAATAGAGGCATTCGTCAAGGGTGCCCTCTTTCTGGCCTCCTGTACTCTCTTGCGATTGAGCCTTTGCTCGTTCGGTTGCGTGCACGTCTTCTTGGTTTCCTTCCTCAACCAATGGCGAACCCGTTTAAAATGATTGCTTATGCAGATGATCTTTGTGCAATCGTTCGCTCGAATGAGGATGTCTCAGCCTTGGTCCGTTGCATTCATGAATTTGGTTTGGCAAGTTCCACAAAAGTGAACTGGGGAAAAAGCAGAGCTCTCCATCTTGGTCCACAAAATGGCGCCATTCCTCCGACTCTTCCCGAGAAACTTAAATGGGAAAGGGATGGAATTCTTTACCTAGGCGTCTTTCTTGGAACTGAGAACTTCATTTTAAAAAACTGGGAATCTCTAATAATTAAAACTGAGAGACGTTTACGAAAGTGGAAGGGCTTACTTTGTCAACTCTCCTCTCGGGGCCGAACCCTTGTTATCAACAACCTTGCAGCATCAATGCTTTGGCACGTTTTTATAGCACTGCAGCCCCCAGATTTGTTTCTTAAAAAATTACAATCAATTCTTATTGACTTCTTTTGGGGAGGAAAGCATTGGCTCCAACCTGGTGTGTTAAACCTGCCTGTTGCTGAAGGAGGACAGGGGCTGATTGCTATTACCAGCAAGGTGATGGCTTTTCGCCTCCTTTCGCTTCGCAGACTGCTGCACACGGACGTCTCGTGGAAGGCCTTGGCTCACTGCCTGCTTCGGCAGGCGGGGAAACTCGGCTACGATCAGCAACTGTTCCTTATTGACACCAAGAAAGTTGATATAGCATCAGTCCCCCTGTTTTATAGAAGCATGCTGAAGGCATGGCAGGCAGTCACTGTTCGCCGAAATAACAATGACTACTCCCTGGAAATGTTTTTAAATGAGCCTATCTTTTTAAACCCCATTTTTGAAGGGGTCTGCAGCAATTATATTCTTGTGCAGAAGTTTGTTGATGCTGGATGTACGAAGGTAAAAGATCTCAGAACTCCTTCTCCTTACAAGTGGAAGCCAGCTGCTGACGTCGCTGTGGCCACTGGAGGGAGGTCCATTCGAATTATTGGGAGAATCTTTTCTGTGATTCTGCGCTTTTTCAAGCAAACTAATCTGAAATGGATTCCACAGGTAGAAGCTAACCTTTCTTTATCCCTACATCCCTTTCCAGAGCTTTTGCTTCATTTTCAAGGTTTCACCTCCTTTAAATTGATGGAAAAATCTTCTGTTTACGCTTTGTGTGTTAAAACCCTTTTTTTTTTTTTTTTTTTTTTTTTTTTTTGTATACCTTGGTCGAGGCTCGTATGAGAGCTAACACACAACTCACAGCAAGGAGGCATGAGACAAGAGGGGCGGGAGTGGAAGGGACAAAACATTGGGGAACAGACACAGGTGAACTGTGGAAGGGAGAGGGATGGGGATGGGACGGGGAACATGGCGAGGGGAAGATGGACATTAAAGGGACTTTCAGGAAAGAAAGCAGGAGAATTGAAGGAAGTGGGCTTGGGTGGATTATCGGGGGTAGAAAAGATCGAGGATTTGGATGGGGGAAGATAAGAGGTGGTGGTGAACAGCTGTTTTGGAAGCCTGAAGGGAAGAATGGGAAAGAATAGAGTGAGGAAGTTTATTCCAAAGGCGGGAAAAAAGAGGAATGAAAGAGTGAAGATGAGCAGTGATTCGTGATTTTGGTAGTTTTACCAGAAGGGGGTTGTTGGCGGACCTTGAGCGCCCTGTGGAAATGTGGTTGGGACAAATCGCAGAGAGAGCAGGGGGGCAAGGCTGGAGAGGAGTCGGTAGAAGACAGAAAGACCACCGACCAACCTGCGGTGATTGAGTGAGAGGCCCAAAGACTCAGCTTCATTGCGGGAGATGCCAATGATCTTAAAAGCCCTGGTTTCGACAGCGTGAAGTCGAGAAAGGTGGGAGGCAGGAGCACCAGCCCAGAGGGGAGAGCAGTACTCCATCAGGCTACGGACAAAAGCTTTGTAAGTGGTCAGGAGCTCAAGAGGGCCGAGGAAGGACTTTGCACGACGGAGGATTCCCAGTCGGCGACTGGCTTTTGAGGCAAGGTTGGAAATGTGACTTTCCCAGGAAAGGTCATGGCAGATAGTGAGACCCAGAAGCTTGAAAGAAAAGACTTCTTCCAGAGGATTGTTGAGAAAGTGGATGGGGGGTTTTGTAAACGGTCCTTTCGAAGAGACATAGTGAGAGTGTGAGATTTGTCTGGATTGAAAGACATGTTCCACGTGTTGGACCAGTTTGTGATTTTATCCAGATCTGCAGTGAGCGAAGAAGCTGCTGCTTGCCGGGCTGAGGGATGACAGATGGTACGGCAGAGGGTTGAGTCATCGGCAAAGAGAAATAGAGGATTTTCCAGAGAGTCCGAGAGATCATTGATGAAAACCAGAAAAAGAACAGGGCCCAGAACGCTACCTTGAGGAACTCCAGCCTGCACAGGAAGAGGGGATGAAAGAACTCCATTTAGGGCCACACGTTGACTGCGACAGGAGAGGAAGTCTGCGAGCCATGAGTGGAGATGGCCTTGAATACCATGGGCAGAGAGTTTGGTGAGTAGGGCAGGGTGCCAGACTGTGTCAAAAGCACGTGATATGTCCAGGGATACGGCTCGGATTTCCTGTCTGGCATTGAGGACCTCCATCCATTGATGGGAGAGCAGTAGCAGCATATCTAGGGTAGAGTGACCTGGTCTGAAACCAAATTGATGATTGGAAATCAAGCCATTGGAGAAGAGGAAGGATTTCATGTCTGAAGCGATGATGGATTCCATAACCTTGCTGATGATTGGGAGAAGGCTGATTGGTCTATAGTTACAGGGATCTGTTTTTGCACCTTTTTATGCAGGGCAGTGATGTTAGCAGATTTCCAAGCAGATGGCAGATGACCTTGGGAAAATGAGAGGGTGAATAGAACAGAGAGAGGGTGAGCAAGAGCAGAAGAGCAGGCTTTGAGGACACGTGGGCTGATGCCGTCTGGACCGGTTGCAGAATCTGACTCGAGGTTTGAAAGCAAGCTCTCCACCTTGTCAGGAGAAAAGGATACAGAGTCCAGGGACAGTTGGGTGCGACTGGGTAAAGTGGGTAGAGATAGTGATGGGTTTGGGACACAAGATTTAGCTGCAAACACCGAGTTTAGACATTCAGCTTTATCACGTGTGGAATCAGCAGTGCGGCCATTTGAGGTAAGGGAGGGGATGGAGGGGGAACATACACCAGAAACAGATTTGATTAAACGCCACCAGGATTTTGAGGAGGGAGAGAGGTTAGAGAGTTCAGACTTGAGATGAGAAAGATGTTGTTTTCTGGCTCTCCTGAGGGTAGCTACACACTTGTTCCGAGCTTTGTGGAAAGAACTGAGATTGCCCTCAGTTGGGTTTGCTTTCCATGAGGCAAAGGCAAGTTGTTTCAGGACAACTGCCTCGCCACAAGCTTCAGTAAACCAAGGGCGGGAGGAAGGGTAAGACAACTGAACACGAGAGGGGATAAATCTGTGCATGAGGGAGAGCAAGTTTCTTTGAAAGAATTCCCAGGATGAGTTGATGTTTGAGAAAGTAGTGATAGGAGACCAGTCTGTAAGTTTGATGGCTGCTCGGAGACCCTGCCAGTCGGCTTGAGTGAAATGCCAGACTCGACGGCGGTGAGGTGGTTCTCTGATAACAGCCAGAGAGATGTCCACTTTAATAAGGACGTGGTCAGAAGAACCAATTGGAGCGAAGGAAGAGCAGCAGATATTGTCAGGGAAATTTGTCAAAATCAGATCCAGAAGAGATGGAGTACCATTGGTTGAGATCCGGGTCGGGAAGTTGACCGATTGAGTCAGTCCCAATGAGTCACAGAAAGCTTTTGCTGATGTCCCATGGCAGGTGAGAGAGGTACCCACACCTAGCCAACTGGCGTGATGACAATTGAAGTCGCCACATAAGAGGAAGAGAGAGTTTGGATGAGAAGATAGAAGATGGTCCATGTTTTCGGAGAGTGAGGTGTAGATGGAGTCATCACTGTTCGGTGGACGGTACAGTACACATATAAACATGAGGTGGGAGTGGAGGGGAAGACGAAGCCAGAGGTATTCCTGGGGGTGTGGGGGAGTGAGAGCAGTGCAGGGAGAGTGAGGAATAGAGTCTTTGATGAAGAGAGCAACACCTCCACCAGGACGAGGCTCAGGTCTGTCATACCGGAGGAGGGAGTAACCAGGGAGAGATACTTGGGAGTCAGACACGTCTTGGGAGAGGAAAGTTTCTGTTAGGCAGATTATGTCTGGTTTGTCAGTGGCAACCTGCATGGAAAGATCTGAAAGGTTTGAGCGAAGGCCCCGGATATTTGAGGTCCACACTTTTAATGAAGAGGTAGGGGAGGAGGCTTTTGGTGCAGGAGGTGGAGGGGGCGGGGGAGGGTCGGACGAGGGACGAGGGGGGAGGTAAGGAGGGTTGCTGAAGGAGTGTGGGGTATTGCAGAATAGCGAGGGAGGGGCCGGAATGAGGAGGAGAAAAGGTACTGTGGTGTTGGGAGAGAGGGGGGACAAGAGACAAGGAAGATGGCAGTTGAGGATTTGAGAAGGTGGAGTGAAGAGATGGAGGTGAGAGGGCAGTGGAGGGAGGCAGGTTGGTGGATGAGAGGGGGGCAACTTAGAGAAGGAAGAGTGAGGGGGATGAAAGGTGGGAGAAAGGTGAGGGGGAATTTTTGAAAGAG
>NC_140973.1:76424796-76509796 GCF_056783735.1 Eptatretus burgeri | reverse complement strand
TTTGGGGTCTGAAGGGGCTTAAGGGTCTTAAAAGGTTATTGGGGATCTTAAGGATCTCAGGGGTTTTTATGGGTCTCGGAGGTCTTAGGGGGTCTTGGGGATATTAAATAAGAACAGAGTTCAATTTGTTCGACCACTTTATTAGCGTGGAACGACAATAATCAAACAAGTATTGAACAGGTTGAAACACCCACAACATCCCTGGCTCCGGGTCAGGCTGCGCATGCGCACTGGCACAGGGGACCGTCGATATGTGGAATTACCGTAAAGTACAATGTTCTCTAGATATTATGGCTTTTACAAGCCTTAGGGGGTCTTGGAGGGAGGTCCTAGGGGGTCTTGGGGATCTAAAGGGTCTTAAAAGTATTGGGGTCTTGAAGATCTTCAGGGTCTTGGTCTATTTTTGGGGGTCTTGGGGGTCCTAGCGGTCGTTGGGGGTCATGGGGGTCTTTTGGGGTTATACCGTTCTGGTTCTAAGCAGTTTTCAAGTGTTTTTGTGGTGTAGTCAGGCCCACGGGGAGGGGCATGATGATGATGCATGATGGGCGTGATGGTGGAGGAGTGGCCGTGGGGTTCGGCGAAGGATATGAGGTGTGCACGCCGTCTGAGGTGTCGTAGTAATACTGGAGTCGGCCGGCTCGTGAGTGTACCGCGTACGGAATAAAGGAGAGCCGCGGGCACAGTACGCCCTGGCTCGCACTCGTGCAACACAGCCCGGCTCGACTGTTCCTCCGCTTCGTGTCTGCCTGCTAAGCATCTCCCATCCCAGTACAGTACAGTGGCGACGAGGATCGGCGGATCGGCGTGTGTAAGGGCGGTTCCAAGCTACGGAACCAAGTGTCTCACGGAACATGGCGGAAGGTCGCGGCACGGCACACGGACGTGTACCCGTGTTCGGGGGAGATGAGTTCGAGTTGTTTTCTGAACAGTTGGGTTGCTACTTTCGGGCAAATGATGTAGAGGATGAAGAGAAACGCAAGGCGATCTTGCTCGCCTCGCTATCAACGGAGCACTACCGCCTGCTGAGTGATTTGGTGGCTCCAAATAGACCCAGTGATGATATGCTATCCTTTCAGGACATCGTGACGAAAATGAAGACCCACTTGGCGCCGGAGAAGTCGTTACATCTCGCGCGGTTCCAGTTCGATCATCTCGCTAAGGGTGGCGAGGAGCGCGTTGCGGACTTCGTGGCACGAGTGAAGCATTCGGCTGTGCCTTGCAAATTCACGGCAGAGGAGCGTCCAACAAGGCTCAGAGATCGTTTTATTTCTGGTCTGCGAGACGCAAAGATGGTAGCGGCTATCCTGCGATTGACCGACATCACATTCGACTCGGCGGTCGTGACTGTTTCGTCTGTCGAACAGACGCTCACGGATGTCCGTGCCATTGCTGGCCAGGACGCAATGAGTAGCTCCAGCTGGAGTATGGCAGCTAATCTCGAAGTCAATGCGGTAATCGCACAAGTGCCGCGAGTCACGCAGCCCGGAGTCCGAGCGGTGGCTCAAGTGCCACAGGTCGCACGCGCGCCTGGCGGTGCGGGACGAGGGGCACCGCAGCACGATCGCACCGGGAGCGAAGGGGCACCGCAGCACAGTCGCACCGGGAGCGAGGGGGCACCGCAGCACGGTCGCGCCTGGAGCGAGGGGGCACCGCAGCACGGTCGCGCCTGGAGCGAAGGGACTTTCCGCGGCTGCTGGGGGTGTGGGGGTCCGCACCTGCGACAAATGTGCCCGTATAAGAACACCGTGTGTTTGCATTGTCACAAGGTGGGACATTTGAAGCGTGTGTGTCGGATGGCGGGAGCCTCCGTTGGGGTCTTGGGTGACGAGGTGCGAGAGGACCCCAGTGACCTGGAGATCGGCCTGCAACCGGGGCCTGACAATGCCGGCGAACCAGAGCGGGAGATGCAACCACGGTTGAGTCTGTTTTCCGTTGGTTCGGAGATGACGACGCCTTTCACGGTTGAAGTCGAAGTGAATGGCCAACCTACTGTGTTTTGCGTGGATACCGGGGCTGCGGTGTCGGTCATGGGTGAGCGGGCGGCTCGTGGTCTTCGCGGTATTCGCCTGGTCAAGACGGCCTTGTCGTTATACACGTACACCGGTGAAGCGATTGCACCGCTTGCGAGGGCCGACGTCTCAGTGCGCTACCGAGATCGACGCGCCCGGCTCTCGGTGTTCGTTGTACGAGGGGAGGGGCCCCCCTGTTGGGTCGAGACTGGCTTGCGCACCTCGGACTGGGTCTCCGGTTCGTACCTCCAGATGTGCCGGTACTCTCTTCGAGGCCTTCATCGAGTACCGAGGGCGAGGCTCTGGCGGGCGGTGAGAGCCGTATCAGCTCTCGCGATGAGTTCCCGCGCTGTGGCAAGGTTCGAGAGGCAATGCGCATCGGTGTGGTTCAGGCAGCTTCAACAGGTGGCGGTGGGCCCGTGGCGTTAAAGGGAGTCGCGAGTCGCAGCATCGAGTCGACAACCAAGGAGCGGACTCGTGATGCGGGTTGTGGGTTGTTGTTCATGGCATATGTGTTTTTCCTTGCTCTAGTGATGCAGTTTAACGTTGTTGAAATAAATGCCAGCAGTTCTCATGTAAAAGTGGATGTGGCGGAGATCAGTCAATGGGAGTTGGATTATGGTCAATGTGATGTGGGGGCGAATAAAGAAGGTTTGTTAGCCTCCAGTTGCTCCAGACCGCAGGTAATTACTTTGTCATGTGCTGGGATTTTATCAAAAAAGCGCGCTGTACGGAAAAATGAATTTGCGATGCTTCGAATGTTATTCGTAATGATTTATAACGAGCCTATGATTGCAGTGTGGTTTAAGTGGAGTTGCTCCCGTCTAGCGGCCGTGTGGGTCTCGGAGATCGACTCGGCACCAAGACTGGTGCCCTGGTCTGCGTTACCTCCACCTCTGATTGCGAGCACAACTCGCTGTGTTCGCTCAAGGCCGTTGGGACGGGCGTTGGCGTCTCGACTGATTGTGGTGCGTGAGTTGTTTTGGCGCATTAAATGCATGCAGCCAGCAGCGCTGTTCAGCGCCCCCGGCCAAGGTCTAGGGCTGGCGCCACAGCTTCCAGATAGCGGGCTGCCGGCCTCGGGATGTTTATCTACGTCGGGTCTGCCTGGGGGGAGTGGGCCGGAGGCGTTTGATGGGGCCGGAGGAGGTTAGCTCGAGAGGTCATTACGACCTTGGCCAGGGTCATGTCAGCATGGGCCACCTGGGGGGGGGCGTTTTTGCTGCATAATGCCGCTGTGCTTCTCATTTTGCTGCTTCATATCGGTAACGCGGTCAGACCTGACCTTTAATGCTCCACTCGCTCGCATCGACACATTATATGATGTGGTGTGCTATTATACTTTGTTATTTTCATTTTATTTCCATGATTATTATACGAAATCCTTCGTGTTCTGCATGCTTCTTATAATACTGATCATTTAATAATCATACTTTTAGGAGGGAGGAGTGTGGTGTAGTCAGGCCCACGGGGAGGGGCATGATGATGATGCATGATGGGCGTGATGGTGGAGGAGTGGCCGTGGGGTTCGGCGAAGGATATGAGGTGTGCACGCCGTCTGAGGTGTCGTAGTAATACTGGAGTCGGCCGGCTCGTGAGTGTACCGCGTACGGAATAAAGGAGAGCCGCGGGCACAGTACGCCCTGGCTCGCACTCGTGCAACACAGCCCGGCTCGACTGTTCCTCCGCTTCGTGTCTGCCTGCTAAGCATCTCCCATCCCAGTACAGTACATTTTCAGCAGTGACTCGCATGGCGAACACTGCTCATGGAGAGCTCGGCGTTGTTCTTCTTGTTTTTGTTCTTCTACTGAAGACACCACCTTAATCTCGAGGACTCGCCTCTTGTATATACAAGATCCGGATCTCCTTAAATACTGAGCACCTGTACACATCCTCGCATTGACGGTGCCTTTTGAGAGCGTCTATCATGAACTTTTTAATATATTCGGACATTTGCTTTAAAGTTTCGAAAAGTTCACGTTACTATTTAAACATTATTCCATTTATCGTATTGTAATTTCGTAAATACATTATTTATTTCGTAAATACACGATATATCGTAAATACGTAAATACATGATGACGCGTTTCGCTATTGGCTTAATCAAGGCACGTGACGAAATATCGGAAGTTGTTGTTGTTTTTTGAAAAAAAAAATTTTTTTGCCGACAAAACCTTTAGAAAGCTGCTCGTGGACACATTTATCCTTGTTAATTTAAGGAGTCTTCGGGGTGTCAAGGAGTCTTAAGGAAGAGAGACGTCTGGAACTCTCACGGACGCACGGATCCTTTTATATATCGATCAATAAATTAATCATTTCCAACCGACCAAAATTACGTGTTTCAACACCGGGGGTGTAGAAAGAGAAAGGAATCGCGTATGGTCGAAAATGGACGTTTCAGCGTTTCTTTGTTTGCAGTAATGTATACGTATTAAAAAAAATAACCTCCACAAAAGCGTCGGCGGGGCGTGGCGTGAGGGGGAGAAACATCAGGGGGCGTGGCGTGAGGCGAAGAAACATCAAGGGGCGTGGCGTGAGGCGAAGAAACATTAGGGGGCGTGGCGTGAGGCGGAGAAACATTAGGGGGCGTGGCGTGAGGCGGAGAAACATCAGGGGGCGTGGCGTGAGGCGGAGAAACATCAGGGGACGTGGCGTGAGGCGGAGAAACATCAGGGGACGTGGCGTGAGGCGGAGAAACATCAGGGGGCGTGGCGTGAGGCGGAGAAACATCAGGGGGCGTGGCGTGAGGCGGAGAAACATCAGGGGGCGTGGCGTGAGGCGGAGAAACATCAGGGGGCGTGGCGTGAGGCGAAGAAACATCAGCGGACGTGTCGCGCGTGCTCGAAGTTGGGCCGCAAGAGAAAGGAAACACAATCGGGCGTTTGTTGATTGGTGGAACCAGTTGCGTGACCGGTCGGAACGCGGCGGACATTCCCGGAAGAAGTCGGAGGGCATCACAGAGAGATGTTTGTGCGTTGATTCCTTCCGGTTGTGTCACACTCGTGTGGTATGTTTGATATCCGATATTTTGTCTGATGGTGCCTTTTAAAAAGTGATGTTTGAAAACATTTTGTTATTATGATAAATACTGGATCATCATCATCATCATCATCATCATCATCATCATCATCATCATCATCATCATCATCATCGTCATCATCGTCATGGCAAACCAATAAAAGGGGTAAATGTTTTAACTTGTCAAGTGTCGTGTTCAGGACACTGAGTACACTGTATTTACACTGAGTACACTGTATTTACACTGAGTACACTGTATTTACACTGAGTACACTGTATTTACACTGAGTACACTGTATTTATTAAACAAGGAACAAGATTATAAAATTTTCATCAGCCCGTCCATCACGCAGTGGAATTGTGTGTTTATGTGTGTTTGTGTGTTTATGTGTGTGTGTGTGTGTGTGTGTGTGTGTGTGTGTGTGTGTGTGTGTGTGTGTGTGTGTGTGTGTGTGTGTGTGTGTGTGTGTGTGTGTGTGTTTTCCACCTTCTGAAAGCCACGACAGAGTCCTCCCAGGTGTCGAAGCACCTTCGTTTCAGTGAAGGATCGTGATTCATGGCCAAAGTCAGGGGTCACCAACCTTCTTTTCAATGCGAGCTACTTTTAATCAATTAAATATTTCAAGACCCACAAAAACATATCAATTTAAACTATATTATTTGACTAGAACGGGCACCCATAGAGCGCATACCTTCGCCGCCACTACTTTTTTGTTCTTGGTATGAGTGTGGGGAACTGGTTTCATATGAATGGTCTTATGACACAAACCACATATCTATAATGTCATGACCCCCCCCCCCGACGTTCGGGGGCTACGGACTAAACAACAATCAACTCATGTCGTTTTGGCGAGTCTTCACTCACAAAGCTCGGTGAATACAACGTTTCAACAAGAGAAGGTAATCTCGTTTGATGCTGGTTTCATGCAAATCGAATAAGAATTGACTGAGTTATGCCGAAAACCGCATATTTTTCAAGGGTGTGACCCCCCCCCCGACATTTTACCCCAACCGGTGACGTGTTATGACGTCATTGTGTCACAAGATTGGGCATTAAATTCTGAACATTTTGGTGCTGGGTTCATGTAAAGCGGACAATAATTGACCGCGTTATGACAAAAACCGCATATTTTTCAAGGTCGTGACCCCCCCTGACCTTTGACCCCAAACCGGTAACAAGAGTATGGGCGTCATTGTGTCATATTGCATATCACAAGATGAGGCCTTGAATTCTGAACATTTTGGCGTTAGTTGCATGCAAATTGAATAAAAATTGACCGTGTTATCGCAAAAAGACGATTTTGACCTTTTCGTGACCTTGACCTTTGACCCGAACGATCCCAAAATCTAATCGAATGCTTCCTGGCTAATAACCAATCATCCCACCAAATTTCATGCAATTCAGTTTAATACTTTTTGAGTTATACGAATCACAAGATTACAAATAAATAAATAAATACACGCCGACCAAAACATAACCTTTCGCAGAATGTGAAGGTAATAAGGGTACAATTCTAGCTTTTACATTTCAATTACAAAAAATACATATTTGAAGTGAAGGTAAATTGATCTTCACCTTGACTTGAGTGTGACACTTGACACTGCACGCTGTCTGCGTCTGTCCTGTCTGTCCTGCCGCACTGCGTCATCTGGTGTGTGTGATGGAGTCCTTCAGATGCTCCGTCTGTCAGGCAGGTTCGAAATTTAGATTTGATGCACTTCATGTCGGAAAAGGCTGATACGCAAAGATGGAGCCAAACGAGGAAGCCACTTTCATTGATACCTTTTTTTTTTCAGTATTCACGAGACTCCAGAAATTTGTGCCACATTGCCTTGATTTTAACGGAATGTCATTTTTGAAGGCTGATGATCTCAATTTCCAAAGGGACACAATCAAGGTCGAACAGCACACAAATTTGTTCAGAGACGTCACTAACATCAACTTCCATGAAGGGGTTTCAAGTGAACATCAAACGGGGCCCCATCTCCTAAAAATCATTAAATCTGTCATTGAACTCTTGGCCAAGCCTGGTCAGGAAATAAATCTACTCGTCAATGTCTGTGATGATTCTGACAGCAACTGCATTTTCTGCTCGTGCTCAGAGCACAGAAGGAAAATGCTTCATTTTCCTTTTCTTGATTTGTATCACAAGGTTAAGTTTCCATTTGAAAGCTTTCACTGCACTCATAATGTCGGCAATTGTCTTCTGTTTCCCTTGCAATTCACAGTTCAGGGCGTCCATTGGTTCTATATCGTATCTGTTAAAATGCCAAATCAAGCAGCCGCACAATGTTTGATAATTAGGTGGTATCTTCATTTCTTGATTCCTTGAAAAGTTTAATTTCTGGTAAGAGTGAAAGAAATCGACAAAGTGTCACCACAACGAAGGAAGAACTCATCCAATAACACAGCTCTCTCTCTCTCTCTCTCTCTCTCTCTCTCTCTCTCTCTCTCTATCTCTATCTCTATCTCTATCTCTATCTCTATCTCTATCTCTATCTCTATCTCTATCTCTATCTCTATCTCTATCTCTATCTCTATCTCTATCTCTATCTCTATCTCTATCTCTATCTCTATCTCTATCTCTATCTCTATCTCTATCTCTATCTCTATCTCTATCTCTATCTCTATCTCTATCTCTATCTCTATCTCTATCTCTATCTCTATCTCTATCTCTCTCCACATCTCTCTCTCTCTCTCTCTCCACATCTCTCTCTCTCTCTCTCTCCACATCTCTCTCTCTCTCTCTCTCCACATCTCTCTCTCTCTCTCTCTCTCTCTCCACATCTCTCTCTCTCTCTCTCTCCACATCTCTCTCTCTCTCTCCACATCTCTCTCTCTCTCTCCACATCTCTCTCTCTCTCTCTCCACATCTCTCTCTCTCTCTCTCCACATCTCTCTCTCTCTCTCTCTCTCCACATCTCTCTCTCTCTCTCTCCACATCTCTCTCTCTCTCTCTCTCTCCACATCTCTCTCTCTCTCTCTCTCCACATCTCTCTCTCTCTCTCTCTCTCTCTCTCTCTCTCTCTCTCTCTCTCTCTCTCTCTCTCTCTCTCTCTCCACATCTCTCTCTCTCTCTCTCCACATCTCTCTCTCTCTCTCTCTCCGCATCTCTCTCTCTCTCTCCGCATCTCTCTCTCTCTCTCCGCATCTCTCTCTATCTCTCCGCATCTCTCTCTCTCTCTCCGCATCTCTCTCTCGCCTCTCTCCGCATCTCTCTCTCGCCTCTCTCCGCATCTCTCCGCATCTCTCCGCATCTCTCCGCATCTCTCCGCATCTCTCCGCATCTCTCCGCATCTCTCCGCATCTCTCCGCATCTCTCCGCATCTCTCCGCATCTCTCCGCATCTCTCTCGCATCTCTCTCGCATCTCTCTCGCATCTCTCTCGCATCTCTCTCGCATCTCTCTCGCATCTCTCTCGCATCTCTCTCGCATCTCTCTCTCTCTCTCCGCATCTCTCTCTCTCTCTCTCCGCATCTCTCTCTCTCTCTCTCCGCATCTCTCTCTCTCTCCGCATCTCTCTCTCTCTCTCTCTCTCTCTCTCTCTCTCTCTCTCTCTCTCTCTCTCTCTCTCTCTCTCTCTCTCTCTCTCCGCATCTCTCTCTCTCTCTCTCTCCGCATCTCTCTCTCTCTCTCTCTCTCTCGCATCTCTCTCTCTCTCTCTCTCCACATCTCTCTCTCTCTCTCTCCACATCTCTCTCTCTCTCTCTCTCTCTCTCTCTCTCTCTCTCTCTCGACATCTCTCTCTCTCTCTCTCTCTCTCTCTCTCTCTCTCTCTCTCTCTCTCTCTCTCTCTCTCTCTCTCTCTCTCTCTCTCTCTCTCTCTCTCTCTCTCTCTCTCTCTCTCTCTCTCTCTCTCTCTCTCTCTCTCTCTCTCTCTCTCTCTCTCTCTCTCTCTCTCTCTCTCTCTCTCTCTCTCTCTCTCTCTCTCTCTCTCTCTCTCTCTCTCTCTCTCTCTCTCTCTCTCTCTCTCTCTCTCTCTCTCTCTCTCTCTCTCTCTCTCTCTCTCTCTCTCTCTCTCTCTCTCTCTCTCTCTCTCTCTCTCTCTCTCTCTCTCTCTCTCTCTCTCTCTCTCTCTCTCTCTCTCTCTCTCTCTCTCTCTCTCTCTCTCTCTCTCTCTCTCTCTCTCTCTCTCTCTCTCTCTCTCTCTCTCTCTCTCTCTCTCTCTCTCTCTCTCTCTCTCTCTCTCTCTCTCTCTCTCTCTCTCTCTCTCTCTCTCTCTCTCTCTCTCTCTCTCTCTCTCTCTCTCTCTCTCTCTCTCTCTCTCTCTCTCTCTCTCTCTCTCTCTCTCTCTCTCTCTCTCTCTCTCTCTCTCTCTCTCTCTCTCTCTCTCTCTCTCTCTCTCTCTCTCTCTCTCTCTCTCTCTCTCTCTCTCTCTCTCTCTCTCTCCACATCTCTCTCTCTCTCTCTCTCCACATCTCTCTCTCTCTCTCTCTCTCTCTCTCTCTCTCTCTCTCTCTCTCTCTCTCTCTCTCTCTCTCTCTCTCCACATCTCTCTCTCTCTCTCTCTCTCTCTCTCTCTCTCTCTCTCTCTCTCTCTCTCTCTCTCTCTCTCCACATCTCTCTCTCTCTCTCTCTCTCTCTCTCTCTCTCTCTCTCCACATCTCTCTCTCTCTCTCTCTCTCTCTCCACATCTCTCTCCACATCTCTCTCTCTCTCTCTCTCCACATCTCTCTCTCTCTCTCTCTCCACATCTCTCTCTCTCTCTCTCTCCACATCTCTCTCTCTCTCTCTACATCTCTCTCTCTCTCTCTCTCCACATCTCTCTCTCTCTCTCTCTCCACATCTCTCTCTCTCTCTCTCTCCACATCTCTCTCTCTCTCTCTCTCTCCACATCTCTCTCTCTCTCTCTCTCTCTCTCTCTCTCTCTCTCTCCACATCTCTCTCTCTCTCTCTCTCTCTCTCCACATCTCTCTCTCTCTCTCTCTCTCTCCACATCTCTCTCTCTCTCTCTCCACATCTCTCTCTCTCTCCACATCTCTCTCTCTCTCCACATCTCTCTCTCTCTCCACATCTCTCTCTCTCTCCACATCTCTCTCTCTCTCCACATCTCTCTCTCTCTCCACATCTCTCTCTCTCTCCACATCTCTCTCTCTCCACATCTCTCTCTCACCACAACTCTCTCTGTCAGTTCTGCTTGAACAGGCCCGCTATACATAGATGGAAACTTGGACTCAAGATTGTTTTGTTAAGTGTTACAACGAAATTGACTTTATTATTATTGTGTTACTGTCTATGAAGACTGCATGTCAAATTTTTTTGACCATGTGAATGCAGATTATTTTTTTTTCCACATTTTAATGCGAGCTACTCATTGGCAACCACCGAGCTATCAGTCACTCATGATCTACCTGTTGGAGACTGCTGGCCTAATTTGTGAAGTTTTGTTGGTCTCTGAGTTATGTCATGAGGGTTCTTTTCAGGATCGTCACTGATGTCTGTTCCCCACTGTTTTGTCCTTCCCTCTCCCGCCCCTCTTGTCTCCTGCCCCCCCTTGTTGTGCGTTGTGTGTTAGCTCTCATACGAACCTCGACAATGTATTAAAAAAAAGTGCTGCACAGCTTCCAACTCCTTTTCGTTTGTAGTGATGTTCCCAGGGATGGTTTGTTGGATCTTTGTGAGGGTCTTCTTCATCATTCCCGTTGCTCCAATGGTCATTGGTACAATTTTGTCATTCTTTATTTTCCAGGATCTTTTCACTTCATTTTTGAGGTCTTTATAGTTGGTCATTTTCTTGATTTCTGCATTATTTACACCAAAATCACTGAGTACTGAAACCTCAATTAGCGATGCCTCCTTTTCCTTTTTGTATCTGAGTACTATGTCCGATCGCAGTGCTTTGGTTTCTATTGTTGTGGTTGACCAAATTCGCAAACCACCATTCAGGTCCCTTAGGTGAGATATCTCGGTAAGTATATGTGTAGTTAGGCCCAAACCCGTTGTCTAGAGGGAATAAATGTCATTCATGCGGGCTGCGACTCTTCAGGATAGCCGTTTTTCTTTTACTATCTTTATTTTGGACCAGCCGCCATTATTACCACCACCAACCACGTCTCAACAGCCATCACAACAACCACCAACCACAACGCCGCTTCACAACAACAACCACCAACCACAACGCCGCTTCACCACAACCGCCACGACCTTTACCGTCACAACTCGCCACCATCGCATCACCGTCATCTCGCACCACTCGTGGGCACTGATGCTGGACTCGTGCGGGGCGCGCACCGAGCAGCGTGTTCAAAAACATCACGGACTTTCCGCAGAAAAACGGATCAAAAACGACTCGCGCCCACTTTTGTTCCGTCCAATCGGTGAGCGAGGGGCGATTTGGCCCCGCCTCCAGGGCGTTGGAGGGCGGTCGCTATATGCAAATTCATGGATCAAAAAGCATTCACGCCCACTTTTCCTCAGGCCAATGGGGAGCCAGCAAGAGAGGTGAAGGGTCGGATGCAGAGGGTCAAGGGTAAAAGAGCGAAGCCACGGGGCTTATAAAAACGACTGCGTTCGTCAGACAAGTTGAGTTGAGTTGAGTTGGAAGTGGAGAGTTGAGTGTGCGGAATTCAAGAGAGTCGTCGGTGGAGCGGGAAAGAAGTGGTACTAGTCAGAGTGAAGAGGACGGAGCTGTGGAGAGGTGACGGCGGCGAAGGCGGACGAGGGGGTGCTCGCGTCGGTGCCGGGAGCGGCACAGGGAGAGGCCAGCAACGCGACCGAGGTGGAGGAGGAGACGCTCGCCGCGGGACCCGAGACAGGGTTATATCCTCCTTCCCCCGAGCATCAGCAACCCCCTCCTGTTTCCCCCCGCGCTGAGATAGTGCGACAAAGGGGGCCCCCTTCCCACCCCCTACCAGACACTGTCCGCGAGGCCCGCGGAGTTGAGGCGCCACCGCCGCTCTGCGTCTCATCATCAGATGGGTAGGCCCGACACGATCTCGGCCCCAGGCCCGCCTACCCCCCTCATCCTGGAGGGTGGTTCTCTTTTCTTTTGCTTTGGGAATATGTGTTGTCGGCGCCGTCTGTGAAGTAAAATTGTATAAGTGTTGCCGTGTGCCCCGTAGTCAGATAGATCTGCATTGTTGCATTTGCTTTTTGTGTAATATTGCATTGTCTTCTTCTTTTACATGTGCTTTTGGTGGAATTGTATATGTGTGCTTTCCATTCATCGCGAAATAAATGTGCTTATTGTTGAACTGTTTTCCCGCTTCGCTTCGTCTTTTCTTTCATTGAATCCCCATCTTGCTTCACGTAAAGGGTTGGTCGTGGGCTAAAACGCCCGATAATTAATCGAACCGTCGAGGCCGACGAATAACACCGCTCGGTTATCCTGATAGTACGGAACGGGTCGCTTAAGTGGCCCGTGTCCGAAGTCGACCTGCGGCGAGGTGCGATCGCCCGGTCTACCCCCCGTGTGGGTACTTAGGTAGGTCGAATTTGGCGAGCAACCCTATCCCACGCGGGGGCCGATTGGCACGATCGTGGTGAAACCGAAAGGTCCACCCGTGACTGGTTCCCGGCGTTAGTCCGAGAGGGTCACGACTGGATTGTCCGTCCGGTGGGCGACGTGCCGCGATTCGAGTTACGTGGCCGTCCGCACGTTGGCGGGCGCGAATCCACAACACTATGTTCACACTGGATGGGAGCATCAGGTCGTACATGAGCGTTATGTCATTGTTTTCAATGATTCCTTGTGGTTCGTGTCTCCATGAGTTTTGTGGAACTGGGATATTGAAATTTCTGCTGATGTGACGGTGGAATACTCTACATACCTTGTTGTGCCTTTGTGTGTCCAGCTGTTCTGACGTGAGTTTTTTACGTCCCGATAGGAGGTGGTTCGTGCTTTTTATTTCTACCTTGCACAACATACGCTTGTCTGATTGACTCAGTCTCTCCATTTTCACAAGGCCATTCATGTGGTGTCCTCGTGGTCTTGGGCATTTATACTTATTCGTTCGCCGTCCCAATTGAGCTGAACTCTTCTTAGCCATTCCAAAGAGTCTTCTTTGTCTCGTCCAAATTTGTCCAACTATTATTATTATTGTTTTTTTTTTATATACCTTCCTGCTCTTTTATCGTTCTCACAGTTGTCTGTTCTGGGGATTGAGGCTCACCACGAGGGGAAGCACTTGAGTTCCTCCTGAACTCCTGGTTGTGAGGCCCCTGGCATGGATAACTACGCGCGCCTGCGGATTGCGAATCAACCATTAATGCCGATTGGTACTGCCAACCTAGACAGGGTTTCACGACTTCGCATGGGTACCTTACCTGTGGACAGCCACACCGAAAGGGAGGGGGGGTTGGGGGGTGGTGCTCATGCCCTCTATGCATACTCGTGTTAACTTACCCGATCAGGTACAGCCGATCACTCAAAGCCGTTGAGTACACACTGGCTAACAAAATCCTATCAGTGAGGTAAAACTTATTGACTGCACTCTGTGCAGACTATGCTGGACCAGGAATTCGGGATTATGCTGGACCAACTATACATTCACAGTTATAGCAATTTATTTATAGCAAGGACGAGGAAAAGCATTTGGCACAATAATCAAAGGTTTCAATACAAAAGCAATATGTACAGCAGGGGAAAGCAAGGATTGTTGAGGTGCGGCAAAAGAAAACATGTATATACAAAAGAGGACACAGTGCAGAGCCAATCTGTCTAGTACTTCCACAATCTTATCTCATTTTAACATTACAGGTGCCATCAAAATCATTCCCGATGAAGGTTAAAGAGAAGGAAAGTTTGAGGTGTTTGCAACCTCTTTTATACCTGGCGTGGCCGACGAGCTCACGCTTCCCGGTCGCTTAGGAGGGGGAGGAGGGGAGGAAAACTGAGGGGCGATGAGGTGTGGTGTGGTGCTTTGCGGATGAGGTGTAAAGATGTGGGTCAGGGGGTTTGGAAACGAAGAAAAGAATGTGTGAGAGGATAGGCCAAACATGAGTGTAAAGAGATCTGTACGTGTAATGTCTCTTGATTCATTGTGCTCCGTCCGGTCTCTGGCTCTTCCGCTTGGTCGTGGACTCTGTTTCACTGGTTCGTGACCCTAAGAACAACAGGAAGGGTGGGCCAGACAAGAGAGAGCGAACCAGAGAGCAAAGCCCTCTTTTATAATCCCCCTGCAGGGGTGGAGTTTGGCGAGTGCAACAGGCAGGCTATAGGTGGTTCCCTGTTCCACCATTGGTGGGTGGATGCTTACAACAGCTTAGACCCTGCCCAGGCAAGGATTTGACACCAGAAATGGCTTCAGTCACTCCAAACTCAGTAATGCGACAGAGTTCTGAGGACAATATGGCGCTGAGGTATTTGGTGGTGCTTAAAAGCCACGAACACTCACCGGACACCCAACGAGGGCCGTAATTGAGCGGAACGCTAGGGCTATCGACATGATATCGAATGGAATTCGGCACACACTCATGCTCCAAACTAGATGCCAGAAAATCCAGACGAGAGCATCTATAACGGTACTGGCTGCTCCCTTGTTTCCTGCCGGTCCAGAGGGAGGTGGTGAACTTTGGTGGTGATGGTGGTTGAGTGATGGCAGTGATCATGTAGCATAGCGATTTTAGTGCGGTGAGTTTTGTGATGGCGGTCGTCAAGGTTGTGGCATCAATGGTGAGTGTGGGCGAGGTTGACCTGTGGTCTGATGATGTGGGGATTTTTATGAAGGTGTTGTGGTGGTTGGAGCATTGTGGTTAGAGTCTGGTGAAGGTTTGAAGTTCTTCCTGCGTATGGGAGCTTGGCTGCCAGGAGCTATCATTTTGTTGGGGCACGACTATGCCGCTGATGCTGTTCCCCCTTACCAGTACACTGGTACTCATTTCACCAACCTCGGAAGGTTGACAGGCTGAATCAATCCCACCTGGTGTTAATTCAGCAGCCAATGGGGCTCAAACTTAGGATTCTAAGATCCCAAGCCATCCAACCAAACCACTAAGCCAACATCAGGCTTATAAGGTTTGAGGTAAGTGTCCATTTAATAATGACGTGTCGTTTCAATGGGAATTTGTGTGCTTTTGCAAATGAGCTACTATGTTGCTATGTGTGCTTGCATGCATGAAGGGAAGGCTCCTGTGTATAGCAAAGTAAATAAAATAGACACTGGATGGGAATAAAGACCCACCTAAAAGCCCATGCAACGCATATGACCCATAAACCCACTACACAATAGGGAAGGGTTATCTAAAAGGAATACTAATGAAATAACTGTCTCGGGACTGCTATAAGTTGTGTGCATTTCCTCGGGGGAGCGCCAGTTTTGCAGATCCGCAACACTACGTTCCTGCTCTATCGTTCTCCCAGTTGTCGGTGTATATTTGTTTCTATATTTATTTTGTCTTTTTTGCTATCGGTGGGGCTGTATTTGTGGCTTTTGGTTTCGTGTGTGACACCTTCTCTTCACGTCTGATTTTGGAAATTTTTTTTGCAAGGTGAAGGAAAGACACCTTCTCTGGCTTGCTGTCTTCGTGTTATGCCGACAAATTGTATTCGTCAGTCTGTTGCACTTTTCACATACTCAGCCAATCAATCCTACAGTTGTCATTCTGTGCACTTGGGTGAGTTCCAGAAAGCCACGACGACTACCACCTTCTCATCTCGATTGGTACATTCTCGGGATGCATTGACTGAAAAAAAAATGTAAATTTATATAATGCTTTTTATTTTTGAAACAACATTTTGTGGATTGTGAGGAGTTTCCTTGTTTTGATATTTATCTTGTTGATTTCCACCATTTTGTGGATTGTGAGGAGTTTCCTTGTTTTGATATTTATCTTGTTGATTTCCACCATTTTGTGGATTGTGAGGAGTTTCCTTGTGTTGATATTTATCTTGTTGATTTCCACCATTTTGTGGATTGTGAGGAGTTTCCTTGTGTTGATATTTATCTTGTTGATTTCCACCATTTTGTGGATTGTGAGGAGTTTCCTTGTGTTGATATTTATCTTGTTGATTTCCACCATTTTGTGGATTGTGAGGAGTTTCCTTGTTTTGATATTTATCTTGTTGATTTCCACCATTTTGTGGATTGTGAGGAGTTTCCTTGTGTTGATATTTATCTTGTTGATTTCCACCATTTTGTGGATTGTGAGGAGTTTCCTTGTGTTGATATTTATCTTGTTGATTTCCACCATTTTGTGGATTGTGAGGAGTTTCCTTGTGTTGATATTTATCTTGTTGATTTCCACCATTTTGTAGATTGTGAGGAGTTTCCTTGTGTTGATATTTATCTTGTTGATTTCCACCATTTTGTGGATTGTGAGGAGTTTCCTTGTGTTGATATTTATCTTGTTGATTTCCACCATTTTGTAGATTGTGAGGAGTTTCCTTGTGTTGATATTTATCTTGTTGATTTCCACCATTTTGTGGATTGTGAGGAGTTTCCTTGTGTTGATATTTATCTTGTTGATTTCCACCATTTTGTAGATTGTGAGGAGTTTCCTTGTTTTGATATTTATCTTGTTGATTTCCACCATTTTGTGGATTGTGAGGAGTTTCCTTGTGTTGATATTTATCTTGTTGATTTCCACCATTTTGTAGATTGTGAGGAGTTTCCTTGTGTTGATATTTATCTTGTTGATTTCCACCATTTTGTGGATTGTGAGGAGTTTCCTTGTGTTGATATTTATCTTGTTGATTTCCACCATTTTGTAGATTGTGAGGAGTTTCCTTGTGTTGATATTTATCTTGTTGATTTCCACCATTTTGTGGATTGTGAGGAGTTTCCTTGTGTTGATATTTATCTTGTTGATTTCCACCATTTTGTAGATTGTGAGGAGTTTCCTTGTTTTGATATTTATCTTGTTGATTTCCACCATTTTGTGGATTGTGAGGAGTTTCCTTGTGTTGATATTTATCTTGTTGATTTCCACCATTTTGTAGATTGTGAGGAGTTTCCTTGTGTTGATATTTATCTTGTTGATTTCCACCATTTTGTGGATTGTGAGGAGTTTCCTTGTGTTGATATTTATCTTGTTGATTTCCACCATTTTGTGGATTGTGAGGAGTTTCCTTGTTTTGATATTTATCTTGTTGATTTCCACCATTTTGTGGATTGTGAGGAGTTTCCTTGTGTTGATATTTATCTTGTTGATTTCCACCATTTTGTGGATTGTGAGGAGTTTCCTTGTGTTGATATTTATCTTGTTGATTTCCACCATTTTGTAGATTGTGAGGAGTTTCCTTGTGTTGATATTTATCTTGTTGATTTCCACCATTTTGTGGATTGTGAGGAGTTTCCTTGTGTTGATATTTATCTTGTTGATTTCCACCATTTTGTAGATTGTGAGGAGTTTCCTTGTGTTGATATTTATCTTGTTGATTTCCACCATTTTGTGGATTGTGAGGAGTTTCCTTGTGTTGATATTTATCTTGTTGATTTCCACCATTTTGTAGATTGTGAGGAGTTTCCTTGTGTTGATATTTATCTTGTTGATTTCCACCATTTTGTGGATTGTGAGGAGTTTCCTTGTGTTGATATTTATCTTGTTGATTTCCACCATTTTGTGGATTGTGAGGAGTTTCCTTGTTTTGATATTTATCTTGTTGATTTCCACCATTTTGTGGATTGTGAGGAGTTTCCTTGTGTTGATATTTATCTTGTTGATTTCCACCATTTTGTAGATTGTGAGGAGTTTCCTTGTGTTGATATTTATCTTGTTGATTTCCACCATTTTGTGGATTGTGAGGAGTTTCCTTGTGTTGATATTTATCTTGTTGATTTCCACCATTTTGTGGATTGTGAGGAGTTTCCTTGTGTTGATATTTATCTTGTTGATTTCCACCATTTTGTGGATTGTGAGGAGTTTCCTTGTGTTGATATTTATCTTGTTGATTTCCACCATTTTGTGGATTGTGAGGAGTTTCCTTGTGTTGATATTTATCTTGTTGATTTCCACCATTTTGTGGATTGTGAGGAGTTTCCTTGTGTTTTGATATTTATCTTGTTGATTTCCACCATTTTGTGGATTGTGAGGAGTTTCCTTGTGTTGATATTTATCTTGTTGATTTCCACCATTTTGTGGATTGTGAGGAGTTTCCTTGTGTTGATATTTATCTTGTTGATTTCCACCATTTTGTGGATTGTGAGGAGTTTCCTTGTGTTGATATTTATCTTGTTGATTTCCACCATTTTGTGGATTGTGAGGAGTTTCCTTGTGTTGATATTTATCTTGTTGATTTCCACCATTTTGTGGATTGTGAGGAGTTTCCTTGTGTTGATATTTATCTTGTTGATTTCCACCATTTTGTGGATTGTGAGGAGTTTCCTTGTGTTGATATTTATCTTGTTGATTTCCACCATTTTGTGGATTGTGAGGAGTTTCCTTGTGTTGATATTTATCTTGTTGATTTCCACCATTTTGTGGATTGTGAGGAGTTTCCTTGTGTTTGATATTTATCTTGTTGATTTCCACCATTTTGTGGATTGTGAGGAGTTTCCTTGTGTTGATATTTATCTTGTTGATTTCCACCATTTTGTGGATTGTGAGGAGTTTCCTTGTGTTGATATTTATCTTGTTGATTTCCACCATTTTGTGGATTGTGAGGAGTTTCCTTGTGTTGATATTTATCTTGTTGATTTCCACCATTTTGTGGATTGTGAGGAGTTTCCTTGTGTTGATATTTATCTTGTTGATTTCCACCATTTTGTGGATTGTGAGGAGTTTCCTTGTGTTGATATTTATCTTGTTGATTTCCACCATTTTGTGGATTGTGAGGAGTTTCCTTGTGTTGATATTTATCTTGTTGATTTCCACCATTTTGTAGATTGTGAGGAGTTTCCTTGTGTTGATATTTATCTTGTTGATTTCCACCATTTTGTGGATTGTGAGGAGTTTCCTTGTGTTGATATTTATCTTGTTGATTTCCACCATTTTGTGGATTGTGAGGAGTTTCCTTGTGTTGATATTTATCTTGTTGATTTCCACCATTTTGTGGATTGTGAGGAGTTTCCTTGTGTTGATATTTATCTTGTTGATTTCCACCATTTTGTAGATTGTGAGGAGTTTCCTTGTGTTGATATTTATCTTGTTGATTTCCACCATTTTGTGGATTGTGAGGAGTTTCCTTGTGTTGATATTTATCTTGTTGATTTCCACCATTTTGTAGATTGTGAGGAGTTTCCTTGTGTTGATATTTATCTTGTTGATTTCCACCATTTTGTGGATTGTGAGGAGTTTCCTTGTGTTGATATTTATCTTGTTGATTTCCACCATTTTGTGGATTGTGAGGAGTTTCCTTGTGTTGATATTTATCTTGTTGATTTCCACCATTTTGTGGATTGTGAGGAGTTTCCTTGTGTTGATATTTATCTTGTTGATTTCCACCATTTTGTGGATTGTGAGGAGTTTCCTTGTTTTGATATTTATCTTGTTGATTTCCACCATTTTGTGGATTGTGAGGAGTTTCCTTGTGTTGATATTTATCTTGTTGATTTCCACCATTTTGTGGATTGTGAGGAGTTTCCTTGTGTTGATATTTATCTTGTTGATTTCCACCATTTTGTGGATTGTGAGGAGTTTCCTTGTGTTGATATTTATCTTGTTGATTTCCACCATTTTGTGGATTGTGAGGAGTTTCCTTGTGTTGATATTTATCTTGTTGATTTCCACCATTTTGTGGATTGTGAGGAGTTTCCTTGTGTTGATATTTATCTTGTTGATTTCCACCATTTTGTGGATTGTGAGGAGTTTCCTTGTGTTGATATTTATCTTGTTGATTTCCACCATTTTGTAGATTGTGAGGAGTTTCCTTGTGTTGATATTTATCTTGTTGATTTCCACCATTTTGTGGATTGTGAGGAGTTTCCTTGTGTTGATATTTATCTTGTTGATTTCCACCATTTTGTAGATTGTGAGGAGTTTCCTTGTGTTGATATTTATCTTGTTGATTTCCACCATTTTGTGGATTGTGAGGAGTTTCCTTGTGTTGATATTTATCTTGTTGATTTCCACCATTTTGTAGATTGTGAGGAGTTTCCTTGTTTTGATATTTATCTTGTTGATTTCCACCATTTTGTGGATTGTGAGGAGTTTCCTTGTGTTGATATTTATCTTGTTGATTTCCACCATTTTGTGGATTGTGAGGAGTTTCCTTGTGTTGATATTTATCTTGTTGATTTCCACCATTTTGTGGATTGTGAGGAGTTTCCTTGTGTTGATATTTATCTTGTTGATTTCCACCATTTTGTAGATTGTGAGGAGTTTCCTTGTGTTGATATTTATCTTGTTGATTTCCACCATTTTGTGGATTGTGAGGAGTTTCCTTGTGTTGATATTTATCTTGTTGATTTCCACCATTTTGTGGATTGTGAGGAGTTTCCTTGTGTTGATATTTATCTTGTTGATTTCCACCATTTTGTGGATTGTGAGGAGTTTCCTTGTGTTGATATTTATCTTGTTGATTTCCACCATTTTGTGGATTGTGAGGAGTTTCCTTGTGTTGATATTTATCTTGTTGATTTCCACCATTTTGTGGATTGTGAGGAGTTTCCTTGTGTTGATATTTATCTTGTTGATTTCCACCATTTTGTAGATTGTGAGGAGTTTCCTTGTGTTGATATTTATCTTGTTGATTTCCACCATTTTGTAGATTGTGAGGAGTTTCCTTGTGTTGATATTTATCTTGTTGATTTCCACCATTTTGTGGATTGTGAGGAGTTTCCTTGTGTTGATATTTATCTTGTTGATTTCCACCATTTTGTGGATTGTGAGGAGTTTCCTTGTGTTGATATTTATCTTGTTGATTTCCACCATTTTGTGGATTGTGAGGAGTTTCCTTGTGTTGATATTTATCTTGTTGATTTCCACCATTTTGTGGATTGTGAGGAGTTTCCTTGTGTTGATATTTATCTTGTTGATTTCCACCATTTTGTGGATTGTGAGGAGTTTCCTTGTGTTGATATTTATCTTGTTGATTTCCACCATTTTGTGGATTGTGAGGAGTTTCCTTGTGTTGATATTTATCTTGTTGATTTCCACCATTTTGTGGATTGTGAGGAGTTTCCTTGTTTTGATATTTATCTTGTTGATTTCCACCATTTTGTGGATTGTGAGGAGTTTCCTTGTGTTGATATTTATCTTGTTGATTTCCACCATTTTGTGGATTGTGAGGAGTTTCCTTGTGTTGATATTTATCTTGTTGATTTCCACCATTTTGTGGATTGTGAGGAGTTTCCTTGTGTTGATATTTATCTTGTTGATTTCCACCATTTTGTGGATTGTGAGGAGTTTCCTTGTGTTGATATTTATCTTGTTGATTTCCACCATTTTGTGGATTGTGAGGAGTTTCCTTGTGTTGATATTTATCTTGTTGATTTCCACCATTTTGTGGATTGTGAGGAGTTTCCTTGTGTTGATATTTATCTTGTTGATTTCCACCATTTTGTGGATTGTGAGGAGTTTCCTTGTGTTGATATTTATCTTGTTGATTTCCACCATTTTGTAGATTGTGAGGAGTTTCCTTGTGTTGATATTTATCTTGTTGATTTCCACCATTTTGTGGATTGTGAGGAGTTTCCTTGTGTTGATATTTATCTTGTTGATTTCCACCATTTTGTGGATTGTGAGGAGTTTCCTTGTGTTGATATTTATCTTGTTGATTTCCACCATTTTGTAGATTGTGAGGAGTTTCCTTGTGTTGATATTTATCTTGTTGATTTCCACCATTTTGTGGATTGTGAGGAGTTTCCTTGTGTTGATATTTATCTTGTTGATTTCCACCATTTTGTGGATTGTGAGGAGTTTCCTTGTGTTGATATTTATCTTGTTGATTTCCACCATTTTGTAGATTGTGAGGAGTTTCCTTGTTTTGATATTTATCTTGTTGATTTCCACCATTTTGTAGATTGTGAGGAGTTTCCTTGTGTTGATATTTATCTTGTTGATTTCCACCATTTTGTGGATTGTGAGGAGTTTCCTTGTGTTGATATTTATCTTGTTGATTTCCACCATTTTGTGGATTGTGAGGAGTTTCCTTGTGTTGATATTTATCTTGTTGATTTCCACCATTTTGTGGATTGTGAGGAGTTTCCTTGTGTTGATATTTATCTTGTTGATTTCCACCATTTTGTGGATTGTGAGGAGTTTCCTTGTGTTGATATTTATCTTGTTGATTTCCACCATTTTGTGGATTGTGAGGAGTTTCCTTGTGTTGATATTTATCTTGTTGATTTCCACCATTTTGTAGATTGTGAGGAGTTTCCTTGTGTTGATATTTATCTTGTTGATTTCCACCATTTTGTGGATTGTGAGGAGTTTCCTTGTGTTGATATTTATCTTGTTGATTTCCACCATTTTGTGGATTGTGAGGAGTTTCCTTGTGTTGATATTTATCTTGTTGATTTCCACCATTTTGTGGATTGTGAGGAGTTTCCTTGTGTTGATATTTATCTTGTTGATTTCCACCATTTTGTGGATTGTGAGGAGTTTCCTTGTTTTGATATTTATCTTGTTGATTTCCACCATTTTGTGGATTGTGAGGAGTTTCCTTGTGTTGATATTTATCTTGTTGATTTCCACCATTTTGTGGATTGTGAGGAGTTTCCTTGTGTTGATATTTATCTTGTTGATTTCCACCATTTTGTAGATTGTGAGGAGTTTCCTTGTGTTGATATTTATCTTGTTGATTTCCACCATTTTGTGGATTGTGAGGAGTTTCCTTGTGTTGATATTTATCTTGTTGATTTCCACCATTTTGTGGATTGTGAGGAGTTTCCTTGTGTTGATATTTATCTTGTTGATTTCCACCATTTTGTGGATTGTGAGGAGTTTCCTTGTGTTGATATTTATCTTGTTGATTTCCACCATTTTGTGGATTGTGAGGAGTTTCCTTGTGTTGATATTTATCTTGTTGATTTCCACCATTTTGTGGATTGTGAGGAGTTTCCTTGTGTTGATATTTATCTTGTTGATTTCCACCATTTTGTGGATTGTGAGGAGTTTCCTTGTGTTGATATTTATCTTGTTGATTTCCACCATTTTGTAGATTGTGAGGAGTTTCCTTGTGTTGATATTTATCTTGTTGATTTCCACCATTTTGTAGATTGTGAGGAGTTTCCTTGTTTTGATATTTATCTTGTTGATTTCCACCATTTTGTGGATTGTGAGGAGTTTCCTTGTGTTGATATTTATCTTGTTGATTTCCACCATTTTGTGGATTGTGAGGAGTTTCCTTGTGTTGATATTTATCTTGTTGATTTCCACCATTTTGTGGATTGTGAGGAGTTTCCTTGTGTTGATATTTATCTTGTTGATTTCCACCATTTTGTGGATTGTGAGGAGTTTCCTTGTGTTGATATTTATCTTGTTGATTTCCACCATTTTGTGGATTGTGAGGAGTTTCCTTGTGTTGATATTTATCTTGTTGATTTCCACCATTTTGTGGATTGTGAGGAGTTTCCTTGTGTTGATATTTATCTTGTTGATTTCCACCATTTTGTGGATTGTGAGGAGTTTCCTTGTGTTGATATTTATCTTGTTGATTTCCACCATTTTGTGGATTGTGAGGAGTTTCCTTGTGTTGATATTTATCTTGTTGATTTCCACCATTTTGTGGATTGTGAGGAGTTTCCTTGTGTTGATATTTATCTTGTTGATTTCCACCATTTTGTGGATTGTGAGGAGTTTCCTTGTGTTGATATTTATCTTGTTGATTTCCACCATTTTGTAGATTGTGAGGAGTTTCCTTGTGTTGATATTTATCTTGTTGATTTCCACCATTTTGTGGATTGTGAGGAGTTTCCTTGTGTTGATATTTATCTTGTTGATTTCCACCATTTTGTGGATTGTGAGGAGTTTCCTTGTGTTGATATTTATCTTGTTGATTTCCACCATTTTGTGGATTGTGAGGAGTTTCCTTGTGTTGATATTTATCTTGTTGATTTCCACCATTTTGTGGATTGTGAGGAGTTTCCTTGTGTTGATATTTATCTTGTTGATTTCCACCATTTTGTGGATTGTGAGGAGTTTCCTTGTGTTGATATTTATCTTGTTGATTTCCACCATTTTGTAGATTGTGAGGAGTTTCCTTGTGTTGATATTTATCTTGTTGATTTCCACCATTTTGTGGATTGTGAGGAGTTTCCTTGTGTTGATATTTATCTTGTTGATTTCCACCATTTTGTGGATTGTGAGGAGTTTCCTTGTGTTGATATTTATCTTGTTGATTTCCACCATTTTGTGGATTGTGAGGAGTTTCCTTGTGTTGATATTTATCTTGTTGATTTCCACCATTTTGTGGATTGTGAGGAGTTTCCTTGTGTTGATATTTATCTTGTTGATTTCCACCATTTTGTGGATTGTGAGGAGTTTCCTTGTGTTGATATTTATCTTGTTGATTTCCACCATTTTGTGGATTGTGAGGAGTTTCCTTGTGTTGATATTTATCTTGTTGATTTCCACCATTTTGTGGATTGTGAGGAGTTTCCTTGTGTTGATATTTATCTTGTTGATTTCCACCATTTTGTGGATTGTGAGGAGTTTCCTTGTGTTGATATTTATCTTGTTGATTTCCACCATTTTGTGGATTGTGAGGAGTTTCCTTGTGTTGATATTTATCTTGTTGATTTCCACCATTTTGTGGATTGTGAGGAGTTTCCTTGTGTTGATATTTATCTTGTTGATTTCCACCATTTTGTGGATTGTGAGGAGTTTCCTTGTGTTGATATTTATCTTGTTGATTTCCACCATTTTGTGGATTGTGAGGAGTTTCCTTGTGTTGATATTTATCTTGTTGATTTCCACCATTTTGTAGATTGTGAGGAGTTTCCTTGTTTTGATATTTATCTTGTTGATTTCCACCATTTTGTGGATTGTGAGGAGTTTCCTTGTGTTGATATTTATCTTGTTGATTTCCACCATTTTGTGGATTGTGAGGAGTTTCCTTGTGTTGATATTTATCTTGTTGATTTCCACCATTTTGTGGATTGTGAGGAGTTTCCTTGTGTTGATATTTATCTTGTTGATTTCCACCATTTTGTGGATTGTGAGGAGTTTCCTTGTGTTGATATTTATCTTGTTGATTTCCACCATTTTGTGGATTGTGAGGAGTTTCCTTGTGTTGATATTTATCTTGTTGATTTCCACCATTTTGTAGATTGTGAGGAGTTTCCTTGTGTTGATATTTATCTTGTTGATTTCCACCATTTTGTGGATTGTGAGGAGTTTCCTTGTGTTGATATTTATCTTGTTGATTTCCACCATTTTGTGGATTGTGAGGAGTTTCCTTGTGTTGATATTTATCTTGTTGATTTCCACCATTTTGTGGATTGTGAGGAGTTTCCTTGTGTTGATATTTATCTTGTTGATTTCCACCATTTTGTGGATTGTGAGGAGTTTCCTTGTGTTGATATTTATCTTGTTGATTTCCACCATTTTGTGGATTGTGAGGAGTTTCCTTGTGTTGATATTTATCTTGTTGATTTCCACCATTTTGTGGATTGTGAGGAGTTTCCTTGTGTTGATATTTATCTTGTTGATTTCCACCATTTTGTGGATTGTGAGGAGTTTCCTTGTGTTGATATTTATCTTGTTGATTTCCACCATTTTGTAGATTGTGAGGAGTTTCCTTGTGTTGATATTTATCTTGTTGATTTCCACCATTTTGTAGATTGTGAGGAGTTTCCTTGTGTTGATATTTATCTTGTTGATTTCCACCATTTTGTGGATTGTGAGGAGTTTCCTTGTGTTGATATTTATCTTGTTGATTTCCACCATTTTGTGGATTGTGAGGAGTTTCCTTGTGTTGATATTTATCTTGTTGATTTCCACCATTTTGTGGATTGTGAGGAGTTTCCTTGTGTTGATATTTATCTTGTTGATTTCCACCATTTTGTGGATTGTGAGGAGTTTCCTTGTGTTGATATTTATCTTGTTGATTTCCACCATTTTGTGGATTGTGAGGAGTTTCCTTGTGTTGATATTTATCTTGTTGATTTCCACCATTTTGTAGATTGTGAGGAGTTTCCTTGTGTTGATATTTATCTTGTTGATTTCCACCATTTTGTGGATTGTGAGGAGTTTCCTTGTGTTGATATTTATCTTGTTGATTTCCACCATTTTGTGGATTGTGAGGAGTTTCCTTGTGTTGATATTTATCTTGTTGATTTCCACCATTTTGTGGATTGTGAGGAGTTTCCTTGTGTTGATATTTATCTTGTTGATTTCCACCATTTTGTAGATTGTGAGGAGTTTCCTTGTGTTGATATTTATCTTGTTGATTTCCACCATTTTGTGGATTGTGAGGAGTTTCCTTGTGTTGATATTTATCTTGTTGATTTCCACCATTTTGTAGATTGTGAGGAGTTTCCTTGTGTTGATATTTATCTTGTTGATTTCCACCATTTTGTGGATTGTGAGGAGTTTCCTTGTGTTGATATTTATCTTGTTGATTTCCACCATTTTGTGGATTGTGAGGAGTTTCCTTGTGTTGATATTTATCTTGTTGATTTCCACCATTTTGTGGATTGTGAGGAGTTTCCTTGTGTTGATATTTATCTTGTTGATTTCCACCATTTTGTGGATTGTGAGGAGTTTCCTTGTGTTGATATTTATCTTGTTGATTTCCACCATTTTGTAGATTGTGAGGAGTTTCCTTGTGTTGATATTTATCTTGTTGATTTCCACCATTTTGTGGATTGTGAGGAGTTTCCTTGTGTTGATATTTATCTTGTTGATTTCCACCATTTTGTGGATTGTGAGGAGTTTCCTTGTGTTGATATTTATCTTGTTGATTTCCACCATTTTGTAGATTGTGAGGAGTTTCCTTGTGTTGATATTTATCTTGTTGATTTCCACCATTTTGTGGATTGTGAGGAGTTTCCTTGTGTTGATATTTATCTTGTTGATTTCCACCATTTTGTGGATTGTGAGGAGTTTCCTTGTGTTGATATTTATCTTGTTGATTTCCACCATTTTGTGGATTGTGAGGAGTTTCCTTGTGTTGATATTTATCTTGTTGATTTCCACCATTTTGTGGATTGTGAGGAGTTTCCTTGTGTTGATATTTATCTTGTTGATTTCCACCATTTTGTGGATTGTGAGGAGTTTCCTTGTGTTGATATTTATCTTGTTGATTTCCACCATTTTGTGGATTGTGAGGAGTTTCCTTGTGTTGATATTTATCTTGTTGATTTCCACCATTTTGTGGATTGTGAGGAGTTTCCTTGTGTTGATATTTATCTTGTTGATTTCCACCATTTTGTGGATTGTGAGGAGTTTCCTTGTGTTGATATTTATCTTGTTGATTTCCACCATTTTGTGGATTGTGAGGAGTTTCCTTGTGTTGATATTTATCTTGTTGATTTCCACCATTTTGTGGATTGTGAGGAGTTTCCTTGTGTTGATATTTATCTTGTTGATTTCCACCATTTTGTAGATTGTGAGGAGTTTCCTTGTGTTGATATTTATCTTGTTGATTTCCACCATTTTGTGGATTGTGAGGAGTTTCCTTGTGTTGATATTTATCTTGTTGATTTCCACCATTTTGTGGATTGTGAGGAGTTTCCTTGTGTTGATATTTATCTTGTTGATTTCCACCATTTTGTGGATTGTGAGGAGTTTCCTTGTGTTGATATTTATCTTGTTGATTTCCACCATTTTGTGGATTGTGAGGAGTTTCCTTGTGTTGATATTTATCTTGTTGATTTCCACCATTTTGTGGATTGTGAGGAGTTTCCTTGTGTTGATATTTATCTTGTTGATTTCCACCATTTTGTGGATTGTGAGGAGTTTCCTTGTGTTGATATTTATCTTGTTGATTTCCACCATTTTGTGGATTGTGAGGAGTTTCCTTGTGTTGATATTTATCTTGTTGATTTCCACCATTTTGTGGATTGTGAGGAGTTTCCTTGTGTTGATATTTATCTTGTTGATTTCCACCATTTTGTGGATTGTGAGGAGTTTCCTTGTGTTGATATTTATCTTGTTGATTTCCACCATTTTGTAGATTGTGAGGAGTTTCCTTGTGTTGATATTTATCTTGTTGATTTCCACCATTTTGTAGATTGTGAGGAGTTTCCTTGTGTTGATATTTATCTTGTTGATTTCCACCATTTTGTGGATTGTGAGGAGTTTCCTTGTGTTGATATTTATCTTGTTGATTTCCACCATTTTGTGGATTGTGAGGAGTTTCCTTGTGTTGATATTTATCTTGTTGATTTCCACCATTTTGTGGATTGTGAGGAGTTTCCTTGTGTTGATATTTATCTTGTTGATTTCCACCATTTTGTGGATTGTGAGGAGTTTCCTTGTGTTGATATTTATCTTGTTGATTTCCACCATTTTGTGGATTGTGAGGAGTTTCCTTGTGTTGATATTTATCTTGTTGATTTCCACCATTTTGTGGATTGTGAGGAGTTTCCTTGTGTTGATATTTATCTTGTTGATTTCCACCATTTTGTGGATTGTGAGGAGTTTCCTTGTGTTGATATTTATCTTGTTGATTTCCACCATTTTGTGGATTGTGAGGAGTTTCCTTGTGTTGATATTTATCTTGTTGATTTCCACCATTTTGTGGATTGTGAGGAGTTTCCTTGTGTTGATATTTATCTTGTTGATTTCCACCATTTTGTGGATTGTGAGGAGTTTCCTTGTGTTGATATTTATCTTGTTGATTTCCACCATTTTGTGGATTGTGAGGAGTTTCCTTGTGTTGATATTTATCTTGTTGATTTCCACCATTTTGTAGATTGTGAGGAGTTTCCTTGTGTTGATATTTATCTTGTTGATTTCCACCATTTTGTGGATTGTGAGGAGTTTCCTTGTGTTGATATTTATCTTGTTGATTTCCACCATTTTGTGGATTGTGAGGAGTTTCCTTGTGTTGATATTTATCTTGTTGATTTCCACCATTTTGTGGATTGTGAGGAGTTTCCTTGTGTTGATATTTATCTTGTTGATTTCCACCATTTTGTAGAATGTGAGGAGTTTCCTCGTGTTGATATTTATCTTGTTGATTTCCACCATTTTGTGGATTGTGAGGAGATTGCTTGGTCTAATATCTCGTTTTCTGATTTCCCCTTGTGGTCAGTTTACTATTCCGCAGCTGTATTGGAACATTGGTACTGCTGGTTGGTTTATAGCTTTGAATTTGTTCCTTGGGGAGAGGTACGTTTTTAGGATCGGCCTTGTTCTACGCGGGTATTCTTTGGTAATTGTTTTTCGCATTTTTTTTTTTGATGTATTTGGTGGCCCTCTTCTCCACCAAGGTATTTGTACACGATCCTTCGATCTCTCCCTCCTGTATTGTTGTATTTTGGTCGTGCTTTAATTATTTATTTTTTTGGTGGTCTGTCTTTTACACCTCCTTATTTACATGTTACATTCGTTCTTCCTGCTTGTTGTTTGTGTCCTTTATGACTTCCTTAAAAACCAATAAGTTTCCTCTTTGGAATGATTTTTTAATTTTGTTACACTGCCAGGTCGGCAGATCAAAACAATTGTTTTCCTGCGAGTGCACATCCGTGCTCAGGATGAGATTCCACACATTTTGCCAAATTCAGATTCAAAGTCCTTCTAAACTACAGGTTTGTGTTCTGCAGTGTTCAAAATGTAAAATTCAATTGTAATGAAGTTGTTCCTCGAACATCGACAGACAGACAGACAAAGTGAACCAATTGTTTCACCCCGCTTTATGCTTCACAAGTGGTGTTTTAAATTTTATCAGTTTGATCGTTTTACTGATAATTAAAACTGTCACTGTTGTTCTGTAATCGATGGCTCTCCGCATTTTGTCATTTGTTTGTCTGCGCTCTTTTACAGGCATTACTTGTGGAACCAAAAATGCTTCCTTTGCATTTGCTCTCGCTACTCATCGCTCTGGGCCTCAACTCCTCTATTGCAGGTAAACCGTTTGCCGTCGTCATTCCCTGGGAATGTAGTGACTCAGAAAACTGTTAATTTTTTAATGGAAAACCTTTATGACTTACCATTGTTGATCAAAAGCTTTAAAATACCGTTGGCATTCATCCTGCATGTCCTATTTGTCACCGTGATCGTGCATGGTGTGTTAAGCACAGGCTCCTTCCTCTATGAGCCTTCGATTACTGTGGGGAAAATGGACAAAAATAGAAAGGCATTATTGTTTTCAAAGTTGTCTTTGTTTTAATCCATCTGTTGGCTTGAGTTCCGTTGTCCTACTGTCAGTCATATTCTTTAATGGCCACAATTATTCCCATGCTCTTGTGTAGTTGGCCGGGGCAAGTGTGGTTCAAGTATTTCATGAACCGGCTGGCCAGGCCTGATGTTCGACTAAGGTTCGGGCAGGAATTTGTCATTTGTTTGTGGTGCCGGCGATGGCTCGTCTGCTCTTGGCGAAGGACGCCATGGGGTCTTTCACGTCCACCAACGAATGCTGGCAGACGGGACACCCACTTAACGTCCATCTGAAGGACAGCACACACACTGATGCCTCGCCCCACCTGTGAAGCATCAGGCTGACAGTTTATAGCTGGGTCAGGATTCAAACCCAGGCTCGACGGTTTCGAGGTGACTGTAAGTCCTAGTTTCGGCCATAGAAAGCTCAAATCTGATTTTGTTGCTCTTTCCTCAAATGCATAATTTTTGATGCATTTTTGAAAAAAAATTTTAAACTCTCCTGTTTAAATGAGTGGGGTACACTCTTGCATTGTGGTGCAACAACCAAGGATCATGTACTACATGAGATTGAGTAATATATGCCAAAGTTTGTTTTATTTTATTTTTGCATGAAAGAGCAAGGGGACAGTAATAAGGCAACAAACTGGCAGTGAGGTCGTGGAGTCGCAGTTTGACACCACAAGCAAGGAAATGAACAAACAGGAAACGAGGGGAGGAAATGCAGTAACCTGCAAGTAAGAGGGTTGGGTTAGCATCAGGTTAATCGGGGAAGAAAACTATCGTGGGTTGGGTTGGGATGGGGGATGACGTCCATCCATCCATTGGGACCATACTCTGTGCAGAGCGTTGATGCTGCCGAAGCAGTCTCCTTGGCTATTGGGCACAATCCTGGACGGGTCGTCACTCCGACACGGGATACCAGCATGCTGGCATTGATGACAGGCAGAGTCAACCCCACCTGGTATTAATTCAACAGCTGAGTGGGATTTGAACTCAGGATCCTTTGATTCCAAGCCCACCACCCTAACCATTAAGCCAACACCAGGCATGATGATGTGAGATGGTTGAATTAATACCAGGTGGGGTTGACTCTGCCTGTCATCCTTCTGAGGTCTGCAAAATGAGTGCCATCTTGCTGGTATCCTGTGTCAGAGTGGTGACCCGTCCAGGATTGTGCCCAATAGCCAAGAAGACTGCTTCGGAAGCATCAACGCTCTGCACAGAGTGTGCTCCAAATGGAATGGAATGTGAGATGGTGTTGTTCCACATGCTTGACACCCTGAAGAACCGTGGTTGAACCTTCTCCGAAAGGCTGCTCCACCAATGGAACATTTTAGATTCCGCTGTGCATGACATTTGGACACTAAAAGGTCTTGTCAGTTCCAGATAAAACCTTCCTATTTTTAACACATCCTGATAATGTAATGTCCTCCACCCTTTCTTCCCCAGATGATGGAGCAGTTAAAGTTGTTGCTCCATCTCAAGTGATCGTTGCCATCAACAGCAGTGTGAATGTAACACTCTCTACCAGGTAACTTCTTAATGGTGAACATTTTAAATTGTTTTTGTACCTTTGTGTTTGAGTGCTGCTCTGTCACTCTCCATACAGTGGGCCATTGGCGAAAAAAGCGATAATACTTTTCAACGTCACTTCATCAACCTACAATGGAACTTTGCTAAGGCTCCCAGACAAGGTTTGTAGGTGGCCAATTTTCTGTGCATGTTGTGTATTTATTTATTTATTTATTTATTCATATGCAGCCTCTGGCTGCTTGACTGCATCATTTTCTTGGAGTGTGGTTGCGCTGCTGATGAATGCCCCTGTCACCAGTACACTGGTACTCATTTTGTCGACCTCGGAAGAATGACAGGCTGAGTCAACCCACCTTGTGTTAATTCAACAGCCCGACAGGGGCTTCAATTCAAGACTCAGAACTTAAGCCAAGCATCTTAACCATCAAGCCAACACCAGGCCAAGCACATTGTTGATGCTTTCGGATTAATTCGGTGTCAGCGTTTGAGATGTTGTGATCTTGGTGCTTTCTTTGTTTTAGCTGTATCTTTATCATTGTGGTTCCCCCCCCCCCAAAAAAAAAATCATGTCACCTTCACTTAAAAGCTCGAATATCGCTTCAGGTATTTTTAGTCTACACATCCGTTATGCCCCTGGTTTTCTTTCTTTTGTCCTCTTTGCAGGTGGAAATCCTCCCTGGGCCTGCTCCTATCATTACCTTCCAGGTTGTGGGTGTGAAAGTGGGACAACTGCATATACACCTTGTCAGCAACTCCCAAGAGCTGATCAGGTGTGTTTGTGTGCTTTGCTTGACGAGGTTCATTTTGTGAAATGTGGGTTTTGATGCAGATCGAGAATCCAAAGCTGCTTCCCTTTCAGCAGTACGACTTGTTCTGCACCAAAACTGCCATGATAAGTTTGCTGTGGACACGTTCGCATAATGCATGTATTCATATGTGCATTGATAACTTTCAAATTGACTAAAATAGATTTGTGAAAGTGTTTTGTTGCTCTTTGATTCCTTAAATGAGGTTGGGGTGGGAAGGGGAAGCTATGCCTGGCATGGAGAGTGCAAACTACATAGATAATTTCATTTAAACATCATTACTATTTTACGTGGGGGTTCCAGAGCTACAATCGGGCTGGCAAGATAGCTTGGGTGCCTTGTAGGTATGCACACTCACCTCTTAACTGTCAAGCCTGGGTTTGAATCTCGACTCAGGTGTTTCACATCCAGGGCAAGGCATCGATGTGTGCATGATCCATTGGAAAGATGTTCAGCCAGAGGACTTATCTGCCAATACTCGGAGCACTCTCAGTGTTTTGCGGAGTCGGTGAACTATCGCCAGTAGACTGAATGGATTACAAATTCCTGCCTGAAACTCGTTCAGTCAGACCTGGCAAGCCAAATTGTGAAATATTTGAAGTATAAAACATCCATGGCCGTCCAAATAAGAATGAGAACAAGTAGAGCTCCGTTCAAAGTACACCACCCCCATGCCAAATAAGTGCATAACATTGCCGGGGTGCCTTCAGTGCCTGGCGATGCCGTCGTGCAGCACACGCAGACGGAATTGCGGAGTGGTGTACAATAATAACTGATTAATTAATTGCATAATTAAAATAAATAAATAAAAATCACAAAATAATTAATTTATTAATCAATTGGCTTACGGCATACCGAAACCACCACTGTTTCATCCGAATCTGCAACATTTTTGAAAATGAATAAATGACATAATTAATAGATTCATTGATTAATCAATAAATCAAAAATACCCTTTCTATCCAAACAACTTCGTGACTGTCATGTCCAAATATTAGCTTCCGAGCTTTAAAGGTGATGTTAATTATATATTGCCCAGATAACAAAGAAAATAAATAAATAATTGATAAATCGATAATAATTAAGTAATTCATCGTAAAAAAAAATATTCCGTTTTTGCCAAAGCACTTGTTTAGTGTTGTGGCCAAATTTCAGCTTCCGAGCTCAAAGGATGGCTGAGATATCACCTGGGCAAACAAGAAAGACAAGCAGGTAGGCGGACATGGGTAGTCGATCAAGTCGAATTTAGTCGTTTTTTCAGCCGTTACTAGCCAACAAAAGCGTCCATAGCAACGGTTCTTTCTCACACATACCTAGGACATACCATGAACCTACCATACCAGTTTCATGTATATCTGACTCATAGTCTCTGAGATATAACGAACTTCGTTTTTTTTATTGTTTTCGACCAGGGTTCATTCAAAGTCTATCTTCTCCGACAGTTTTCATAGGATCCGGCTGGGAATTTTTGACAATATGGCTGAATGTACTGCCCACAGTCGCTCGTGGCCTTATTTTTGATTTTCGAAAAAAATCAATTTTTGAGATTTTTTTGAAAATTTTCAAAGTCCCGTTGCTAGGCAACAGATGGGTCCATAGCAACGGTTCTCATTTGCACACAACTCGGTCATGGCATGAACCTACCAACCAAGTTTCATCGAAATCGCCATTGTATTAACGGAGCACTGGACCGAACAGACAAACATATCGACGGAAATACTGATAATAAGGGTAGACTAGATTGACGACCCAAAAACAAATGGAGTGAAAACCGAGTACGTCCTTTCGGCTCCCGGTGATGACGTCGTGCAGCGCTTGGAGATGGAAAAGGGAGGGTGGTGTGCAATAATTGGGGCCGTTAAAAGTAGTGTTGGTAGTAGTAGTATTAGTAGTGGTAGTGGTAACAGCATTAACATTGTTTAAAAGAAGTTTACACTGGTTTTAAAAGAAAAAGTCTGAATTTCTGAATTCTGTCCTACCCGTCATTACACAGTATCAATGTTTTGGTGGCTTGTGACTGTGAAATTGTGGTGCGAATCCTCAGCGGCTGTTTTCTTGCTTTGCTTCAGCGTCTCGGATGTAGTGATCAGATTCCACGTGATACACAGCAATGCACTTTACTATGTCAACCAGGCCATTGGCTGGATCTACTTTATAGCTTGGTCCATTTCCTTTTATCCCCAGCTGATTGAGAATTTCTGGCGCAAGAGGTAAGAGCACTTTGAAAAATGAAGATTTACCTTTGAACAGTCTTTCTCCATTCATTGTGATTTCACACTCTTTCCTTTTGTTCGCATATTCACTGATTCTTCCCCTTTGCTCTCTCTCCTCCTTGTCCTTTGCCAGTGTGGTTGGCCTAAATTTTGATTTCTTGATGCTAAACCTGACTGGATTCCTGGCATACAGCTGCTACAATGCAGGCATGTATTGGATCACCGCTGTCCAGGTACATCACAACTATTTCCCAACCCTTAATGGATGCTCCTGCGCATCCACAGCCACAAAGGTTGGCTGGACAAGCGTGACTTGAACTCGTGCATTTGCGGTTTACGTTGCGAACAGGTGGAATACAATAAGCACTTCCCAGATGGAGTGAATCCTGTGAACGTGAACGACGTCGTGTTCAGCTTGCATGCCCTGGTGCTCACCATTGCCATCATCATTCAGTGCTGCTGTTTGGAGGTGTGTACCACACGCTGAGCGTTGCAAGCATAATGGATACTATGTCATGGTCGATTATGATTGGTTCGTGGTTTGGCACGCATGTTCTCCTGTTGTATGCGACAGCGGGGACAGCAGCGCACGTCTTGGCTGGGTCGCATCATTACGCTTGCCTTGTGGGCTCTGGTGTTAATTTTCCTGCCCATCACCATTGCGAACTTCATCACTTGGTTCGATTACTTGACCTTCTTCTCATGGATAAAGCTGGTGGTAACAATTATCAAGTACATTCCACAGGTGAGAGTTGTAGCACGTGGAAGGATAGGAAGAGCAACTGGACCTGCAGAAATTGGGGGTGGAGGGGGATCAGTTGTCACACGTTGATTGGCAACACATCGCACCGCCTAATCTTACTTGCATGTTTCTGACACCCTTTTCCCAGGCATATATGAATTATCGGCGCCAGAGTACCGTGGGCTGGAGTATCGGGAACGTGCTTCTCGACTTTACTGGGGGGTTGTTCAGCTTGCTGCAGATGTTTTTACAGTCATTTAACAATGGTGAGTATCAAAGTGTTCCTCGGCTTGTACTGTTCAAATTGAGATTTCATCTCGGGTTCTTATTTTGCCAGACGAGTGATTAGAGAACCCTGACTCAGGAAACTGTTGATAAGATTTGTCTGCACACAATTCAGAAACCTGTAGAATGATGAACTCGTCTTGCTGGTGAAGGCTAGTGTCGATCTGCATTGGCGGACAGGTGGAATAACGGATGAAATCGATGAGATGTTGGTAGTATTGCTAACCGCTGTGGGAAGCAAGAAGCGAACATTTTGAGCATTAATCCTTCATCAGAACAAAAGAGGGCTCTTTTGGTCCAACGAAGTGTTAACGCCTGAAACGCCATCTTCTCCTTGCTTTCCATGGTGGATAACAAACCTCAATCAATGCAACCTGTTGATTTCATCCATTATTCATAAACTTGTCTGCTATAAATGCTAAAATATCCTAATTTGGACACTGATTGTGCAGTCTTGGCACACGATAACGCCTTTGACAGTAAACTTTTGCTTGCTCACCACCTTGATGGCATTTTGTCGTTCTGCATCACCCCTTCTTTTGTTTCTACAGGAGAAGCCGTTTAATTGATACAACTAACAATACACACAGATCACCAATGATCGGCATCAAATCGCAACTCTATTCTGGCTCGTCTTTAATGCATTTATTAACCTGCGTGCACGAACTGAAAAGCAGGGTTAAGAAATTGGTTTACTTTGTCTGTCTGTCTCTTCCCACAAACGTCCGTTTATGATCGAGGAACAACTTCATTCAAATTGAATGTTATATTTTGAACACAAATCGGAACATGAATCAAAAACAAATCTGCCGTTTTACCGTACTTTGGCTCTGAAGTCGACCCAATCACACTTGCGTAGAGAGGAGTGAGATGATATTTTTACTGTCTCTTCCTGTCTGGCAGTGAAACAAAATTGAAATTCATTCCAAACAGGAAATTTATTGTTTTTAAGGATGTCACAAAGGACACAAACAACAAGCACAACAAACTAATGGAATGTGCTAAATAAGGTGTAAAGGATGTTGAATCGACATCAGTAAACTTCCGAATGGTTTATCCGAACAACCTTTATAATCGGGATGCCCTCTGGAGGATTCTTGGTCTCGGTGGGGTGCCACCAAAACTGATCAATCTGATGTCTGAACTCTACTCTGGTACTGAGAGTGCTGTGAGATGTGGTGATACCATCTCTGACTTATTTCCAGTTGTTTACTGGAGTTCGTCAGGGGTGTGTACTGGCCCCCACGCTTTTCAGCGCTTGTATGGACTGGATTCTGGGGAGGATGTCGGAGAGATCAAGCTGCGGTGCATCGTTTTGGAATGTCAAGATCTCAGACCCTGATTTTGCAGATGATGCAGTCATTTTTGCAGAGACTGATATCCTTTTGGGGGCCCTCGAGGTGCTGAATGAGGAGTTGGAGCCGCTGGCATTACGTGTTTCCTGGGTCAAAACTAAGATCCAGGCTTTCAATGACGTCTTGGATGCTGCTGTCCTGTCTGTACCTGTTTGTGCTGAGGACTTGGAGGTCACAGAGAGATTCACTTACCTTGGCAGTGATATTTATGTCTCTGCTGGCATGAGCCAGAGGTCAATAGACGTCTGGGTTGGGCCTGGGGAGTCATGGATTCACTGGATCATGGGATGTGGTGCTGCCGGTACCTATGCAGGAGTATGAAAGTCTGAGTCTTCAGGTCCTTGGTGCTTCCAGTCTTTCTCTATGGATGTGAGACTTGGACTCTGACCAAGGATCTGAGACGGAGACTTAATTGCTTTGTTTCCAGGTCCCTTCGGAGAATCCTTGGCTATCGCTGGTTGCTGAGAGAGATTCAAATGAAATGTATTACCTGCATAGTCCATGAGCGTCAGCTGCGGCTGCATGGACATGTGGCTCGTTTTCCTGACGCTGATCCTGCTCACCAGATTCTCTCAGCGAGGGAGCCTCGTGAGTGGAGGAGGCCAATGGGCCGACCACGCGTCTCATGGTTGCAGCAGGTTGATCAGCATGTCAAGCAGATGGGGATGGCCAGAGGGAGGCCCCTGGAGTACTGGTAGAAAGTGGACGCAGTGACGCGCTGCTCCAGCGCATGTTCCCATACCTGAACTTTAAGATCTATATTCTGTTGAAATTTAATTATACACAGTAAGCACTCAAATATCGTGGGGGTTACATTCCTGGAAAATTGTAGGATATTTAAAACCGCAACATTTAGTTTAAACCTAAGGCCGATGGGAAAAGGGGGGGGGGGGCTGGGGACGAGCAACAGAAAACTGCAAGCCATGATTGCATTTCTCTCAACAAAGTCACGTATTTGTTTTACTTTTTCTTTTTGATCCTTTCACAATTGAAAGAAATATCAAGATCAAACACACAGGGAACGAATAACTTGAGAGAATAGAGACTTTAACTTTAAAGATGTGCCTCTGCTGCGATGATTTGTCTGTCAGTGCTCTTTTATCCATGACATCAGATCCCTTCACATTTATCAATCCTTTTCATCGTTTGCTGTCATGAGTCTTGCTCGATGTACTGTGAAAAAAATTTTTTTAAACATTTTCTCACACTCAAATGGATTTTGTATGCTTGCACTCTTATTTGTGACATCACACACTGTGCTGCCTTGCTCTGCCCCCACTCCATGCCACCAGACGAATGGAACCTCATATTCGGAGATTTCGCCAAGTTTGGCTTGGGCCTGATCTCCATACTGTTTGACATTCTCTTTTTCGTCCAGCACTACTGCCTGTATCGCCAAATGGGTTACATGCAGCTTCCTTCCACAAAGGAGCAGGACAAGCCAGCTCGGCAATCGTCAGAAAGCAGTTTGACGTGAGGGACACGACTCCATCGTTGTTCCATTCTGCTTTAATCGTGTTGCTTTTGCGTCCAAGTGGATACAAATCTCACGTCAGCAGCTTTCCCACGGCCAGAATCGCGCAAAACGCCTCAACTGATTTTGTTGTTCTGGGTTCCATCAGTGACATGTTTTGGACAAGTTGAACATCGATGCCTTAATTTAATTGGGCAATTTTTTTTTTAATTCATATCTGATATTTTTATCGAGTCGTGTGAGTTTGGTAAATCACATGATGAGCGTAATTGAAGGTGCAATTTACTTGGTGAAAACTTTCCGATTCCAATTATTTTTGTTGGGTCGTGCATAACGTGCATTAAATCGGCCAAATGCACGGCCGGCTCCTTAAACCTTTCTGTGTTTTGGCTTTAATGCCACCTACATGAAGGCCGTGGGTATGGCCTGGTTGGCGGAGAACTTGATTAATTGGAAGATTTGCTGACAATTTGTGACGGGGCTCACCTGAGAATGTGAAGGGCAAAAGTTTACCCAAAAAACACTGATCCTCATGCTGCGCAGGTGTGTGGGATCAGAGTTATTTTTGCATACCTTGCATTCCACTACCCTTCATTCTCAGGATTTGTGCAACTTGCGATTGCGAGTTCTTTACTCTTATTTGCTGAGTGGTCTTGGGATTGAGTGGTTAGTGTTATCCATTTCTCTCACTGCGGTTGGTTGGAATCTCATGGGTGTTTTTTTATTATTTTTTTTGGTATACATCGTCGAGGGTTGTGGAAAAGCTCGTACTCATACACTGAACGGATCAGGATGCAACAGGACAAAAGGAACAGTAGAGCCGAAGGCCAAGACTAAGGGAGACGGACAAACAATGGGTGTGGGGAGGAATGGGATGCGTGCGGTGCACAAGATGGAAATTTGGAAGGAGGGACTTGGGTGGAGTTAATGAAGTTAGAAAATATCATAGTTTTGGATTGGGATGACCTGAGATAGTGGTGAACAGCTGTCTTGAAGATTGTGAATGAAGAATTTCTTGAAGAGGATGTGGAAGTTGGTCCTTCAGGTGGGAATAAAGAGAAGAACGAATGAGTGGGGGTTAGCGTGTTCAGTGGAAAGCTCTGCACCCTGTGATGTAGTGGGGACCCATCTCAATTGGATCTTAACAGAATCATTCATAAATGCTGAACGCCCCAATGATCTGTCAAGAGGATGGGCTTCTACCATCACTCGTGCGAAAGAACATCCGATTTTTCATGTGTCCGACTCAAACATCCTCAATTTGGGATGAAAAAAAAAAAACCCACCATTAATCGTTTTTGTGATGTATAAGATGATTCTGTTCGGAACAAATCTCTGCTGCGATGGAGGCATCTGTGCAGTGTGACAAAAGCAGTCATTAAAAACATCCACAAAGTGTTTAATCAGAGTTCAGACAGTAGTTAACAGACCATTACCCACGGTCCTTTCTCCCAGAGAGAGGCCTTGTGGGAAAGGCCTAACATTTTAAGCATAATTCCAGGCTGTATAAGTGTATATATACAAAGTCGACGAGCAAGAACAAGTGTCTGAGTTAGGCAACAGAGTAAAAGGCAAAATTCTCATAGCTCGCTCTCCAAACTCACCCTCTGCAAAACGCCTTGTGTACTGCTCAAAACAATTAAGGGATAATCGGTCTACATTCTGCCTTTGACTGGCTTGACATTTCTCTCCACGTCATGGAAATGTCTTCGCATCTTCCTTGGGTTGCTTGCACGATTAAGCTTTGAGCCGGTACTTTGTGTCGATACCCCAGTGATGCTCTCAAAACGATAAAGATTTGCAATCTCCATCAGGTGACCACAGTTAATGATTCTCTATTAAGATTTTGTCTGAAAATTCCACTCGATGGATGATATTGCTTGTGTTTAAAGAGCAGCACTTTAATTTTTATGAAGCGGTGTATGCTGCACACAAAGAAAATGAATCTTTTTGTTTCTCGGCCTGGTAAGGCTGAGTGTTTGGCATGGTAGCTAATTTGCATTTCTCAGGAAAGTTTGAGCCTGAAACTTTTGAACTGTTGCTGCTATGGATGACTGACCGTGATATTTTACAAACCTCCGCGGCCAATTTGCGTCAAGTTATTCTGGAGTGTTTGAGTCAGTGAGTGATAGGAAGATTGAACTGGCAGGAGAGCGAGTTATCGTCGACACCTCTTCAACAGATTAAAAACTCCAATCCTGACTGACCGTTGGGAAAGCGATGGCAAACTACCCAGCATAACCTGTACCAAGAGACTGCTTTGGCAAAACCGACGCCTTCGAGAGTATGGTACATTTGTGATGATACGACAAGGATAACGAGATCAATCGTATCGCTACGATATGAAGGCTAACGAGACACCGGAAGTAGTAAGCATGGAGATTGTGAGGCACGAAAGAGATGCTTGGAGGTTAAAAGGATATTTGGCAGGTGTGAATTTAGCTGAGTATTGAGAAAGAAGAAAGGGCTATTTGTTAGTAAAACATGGCAAGGCACTCTGAGGCTCGATTATTCTTCATTAAAAAAGTTATCTATGTTTACACACAAAGCTGCGTCGGACACGTAGCACGGACACCGTGCTGACTAACTAACGGGAGAACGATGCCCCAAAAAGCAGAACAAAAAAACTCGCAAAAATATAATTATAATACATCTGTTTCATTACATGCATTCATCTCTCAACTCTATTTGGCCAATCGCATCACTTCATTCACTTTCTCAATGCATTCATTCTCCCCTCACTGGCCTATTCACATTTCCTCCCTGCTTTCCCATAAGTCTTCCACTGCCCCCCCCCCCACCCCCCCTTCCCTCACCCCAAAAACCCTTCAATGCTCTATTGCTAATCTCTTATACATCCTCCTTCATTAGCTGAGGGATAATTGCTGTGTGGAGCATGTTCAGATGTCCATGTCCATTTTCTCAGCTTCTGGTGGTACAAAGTTTACGACTTCGTCGTACGTCAGTCCTGAGGATAGATAATGGGAGACAAAGCGAGTAAATTTATCTGTGAGAAAACTATCTTATTGTGAACTCTTCCCACAGCTTGTATTCTCATACTTGTTCAACCTCTCCCCCAACCCCCTCCAATCAATCCCCATCTCACTTTTGAGTTCTTCCACTGATATCTCCCTCCCCTCCAATGTCTCATCAAACGGCGGTGCCACCGGCTCGTCGTCGGGGTCGTGGTATTGCGCGAAGTACGGGTGAGCAAGCGCCTCGTCCGCAGTCACCCTCTGCTCTGTATCCAGCACGAGCATCTTCTCAAGAAGATCCACAGCTGGGGAAGGTTGGCGGAGGAGCATCCATGAGGTCGGCGGTTCATTACGGACTTGCGCCCACATTGTGGATTTGTACAAGAGCTCCAAAAATGACTTCACAATCATTACTTGTGACGAGAGGAATCGCTTTACCAAGTTCAAAATGACTCGAGTTTGACCAATATCGTCTCCAAAACAAACTCATTTAAATTGTTTTAAAGCCATTGTTTTATCAATCAATAAATCGGTATCAAATCTGAGTTTTCACAAGATATGTTATTCCTCGTCTATTTTTTTAATCACACTTAGTCATAATGGACCGGAAAGTACAACTCGGTGGTTTTAAATCCCTAGTGACATATGAAAGGAGGAAACACTACATTCATGGTTTCAAGTCTGGATGTTTGGTGGTGATTGATTGCACATTATAAGCATCGTCATGTGTAGCTGGATGCCGAATGTAGTGGAAAAATGTATCTTGTTGGGTGCGACATTACCATCGGGATTGGCACCCAGAAACACATCCCGGAAATCGATTTTCTGCATCACGGTCAGAGACTGGATGTAGTTACGGGCCTGGAGAGAGAGAGAGAGAGAGAGAGAGAGAGAGAGAGAGAGAGAGAGAGAGAGAGAGAGAGAGAGAGAGAGAGAGAGAGAGAGAGAGAGAGAGAGAGAGAGAGAGAGAGAGAGAGAGAGAGAGAGAGAGAGAGAGAATAATAAATAAATATTTAAACTATCTACATACCCTTATTCTCCTGTGTACTACAATAAACCTTTGGTTTGGCTTCGAGCTACCATGAAAAACAAAATACCATGGTACGGCCAGTGATTGAGAGCCTTTCCTGATTAAAACAACACATAGTGGAAATGTCTTCTGCGCATTTGCGAAGCGAGGCCAAAGGTTACCCCAGGATTTAAATATTACATCACATTGGCAGAGGTTAAGGTCCACAGGACTGTAACTGAGCAGAACATTTCTCATCATTTCCAACTATAATAATCATCATGATGATGATTATATGTCACAAACTCAACTACAGTGCTCAGTTTGTGGTGTTTAACACAATCTTTCCAACATTGGTTACAATGACATGAATACCGATTCCGAGGAGATCTTCCCCATGAGTTCCTTTGTTGGCGTGCCCACGAGCTGCATTATCAACTTCAGTTGGTCTATGTCTGTAACTGCATCAAGGGTTAGATCATCGATCTAAGAAAAAGATGACAATAGACCATATTGAAAATCACTTGAGTACTCACAGCTTCGTCAATGACTAAGAAAAGTTATTTTGTGTCATTCAGAATTACATCTCCGTAAGTTTAAAGTCTCAAAATGGGATATATATATATATATATATATATATATATATATATATATATATATATATATATATATATATATATATATATATATATATTTGACTGTCCAATGGGGATCAGCGGAGTGCTCATCACACTCATGTTTTGATTTTCCCGCTGGTCACATCACGTGCCTTCTGGTTGAATGGTTTGCATTAGCAGGAACAATTGTCTGGGTGGCAGACAGATGGTTGTTCTGTGCGGATTATGCGATTTTACCGTGTGAGACATAATCCGTGGCGATGCTCTCCATAACAGTCAGGAGGCGCGTCTGATGTATAAACGACGAATGTGGTCATCGTTGGTTATATATTTATCAGTATACCCTCCTGATGAGGGCAAATAAGCCTGAAATCCGGATCGGTGGTTCCATTTGATGTTTTACTGATAATGACCATATAATCTTTGTCTCTTTGACAGAGTCACCGAGCTGAAGCCTCCATGTCTGAGGCGGTGCTTTGGTGTGGACTGTGTCCAATGGGGATCAGCGGAGTGCTTGTCACACTCATGTTTTGATATATTTTCTATAATCCTGGAAGGTTTTTGAGGTGACTTTGGGATTTGCCTGTAATCACAAATTTCAAGACAAAATCAGTCAGATGATTGGGTGGCAAGAGAAGTCGAAACAAATAGGAATAAAATACCTTGTATGGTAAATGATATGCCACGAGAAAAAGAGATGCTGACATTTCGGACCCGACCCTCTGTCGGCGCAAAGGGGAAAAGCATATCACCGCATGGCTCTCAATGCTGGGATCCCAGGTTGAAACCCCATATACTGTTGATTTGTCCATTAATCTACTCATGTCCCTGTTCTTCATGGAAGCTTCACTGGTGCCTCCAATGTCTCTGTGATGCATGTGATTTGTATTCAAGCTCCATCTCGTGTTTAAAAGTAAAAATTCTAGCCTCTTATTTGCCGAACTATGAACGACCTAAACCCACAAAACATGACGGTGAACTTGCAAATGCTACCATGACCATTGGGGTCCTCGCAACCAGCTGCAAAATGAGCTGTTCCAGCAAAAAGTGGACAAAGGAGGGACGCCAATTGAAAACGAGAACGGCACTCGGTAGAGCACATAGTCTTTCCTCATGCTCATTCTGAACGAAAATACCATCGTGAACTGAACACGCGACTATTATGGCCCATATACCCGTATCATCCATGCACCCTATCATGTCACAAGCATTGCCATTATCTGTATCTTGATTGATTATTAGGATATTTTACTTCCACTTTTGTGCACATTATGGATAAATTGGATCATAAAGGTGAATATGAAAAAAAATTAAAACTACATTCCCCCCTGCATCAATCTGTTAAGTGGTTTTGGAGAAGAATATTAATTTTTTCCTTTTCTATTTTCAATTCAATATGGCCACCAGACCACGTGACCGATGAAGTCATAAATCGAATTCTTCACTCACATCGGGTCATAGATCAGATATATGAAGTTTCGGATTTTTCAGATAAGGATTTGACTGTCATACCGTGTGACCTATGATGTTAAGAGTTACAAATAAAATGTTCTCCATGAGGAGTGCCTCCTATGCTTAAACTTTTGCGATGATCGGACAAACGGTTTCAGCAAAAATATATTGAATGGACGCACGCACACGCACACACACATATACAATAGCCTTGGAGTCTTGGACCAAATATTAACTCAAAATAAAGAAGTAAAGTTTTTTTTTTAAGGGACACTTGCAGAAATAAATGGAAGTTCCCCCATTCCTTCTTCCCCATCCCCTTATCCCTCACACCGGTCCAGATGTTAAGCTGTTAAGCTGGAAAATTGTGCACTTTGTGGGTAAAAGAATGAAATTTGCCACCGGGGGGCGGGGGGAGGGGGTCCTTCAAGGGTAAAATATCATTTTTAACCTTGGACCCATCTTGGATCTTGCCTATTTTAGAGGTGGGGTAAATTTTTGTGGGGGGCCAATACCAAAAGCAAGTAAAGTACCTTCAACGTTTAACATTTGTGTGACTTTTTGCCTTAAAATGGAAACATGAGGATGGTAATACATTACTTTTCAGATGTAGACCCATCTTATATGTTGCCTAATTTAGGAGCGGGACAACATTGCTTAAAGGGGAGGGGTCACGAGACAGAAGAGCAAACTTACTCCAACAGAACATAAAACGTTCAAACGACTTCGTGATTATCAGTTTGAATCTATTTTTTGAAATACATGCATGAAAACAATTCTGTAATGAAAACTACACCTTTCACTGAAACTGAAAGAGACAAACAGGCTTGGCAATCTGGGACGTACATCGGTCAGATAGTCTAAAGGGTACAACCCGACAAAAGAGGGGAGAGGGTGTTCGGAGAAGAGATGGTCAAACATCAGCAATTCCAAAGAAGTGGAACGACTTTCTGCGTGTCGATAAGAAAAAAATACAGAACGATTCAGCTGCTTGATGCAACGGGTCATTATGAGAGATGTACAGGGAAAATAAATATACCCAACTGAAGACAGCAGTGTTCACTGTTCTCCAGCGATGCTTCATGTTAGCAGACTTGCACCATGCTCGCATGAAGCAGCTGATACGTGCATGTTTTTGCATGCAGCAGATGCCATGAAGAACGGGTGCAAGAAGCTCATGATACGCACAGTTGACACTGATGATGTGGTGCTGGCGGTCGCAATCGTGAACAGGATCGAGCCTCATGAGCTGGGGGTAACCTTTGGAGTCGGTAGCAACTTTATGTTTGTCCTTATGTTTAAGCATTTGCTTTATGTTTAAGCATTTGAAGAGTTAGCCAGTATGCCTAATGTTATTAGCGACAGGTCAGTGTCGTTGATACAGCGATTTTTTTTGCTTCTGTATTGTAGAACAAGTGACCTCGATGATGTGAACGATGCCATAAACTGTTTGTGCAGAAGTCTCATTCATTGGAGGACATCCCACCAACATATCCGTCATGCCAGCCATCAGAGTAACCGTTGGAATCTCTGCCTGCATCCCAATCCACAGCTGCCAAGTCCTTCAGATTGGGGATGGACAAAAGTCTCTGGATTGTGGAAACTATTCTGGACCTCTCTACCAGAAGCATCTAAGACCCGTTAGGAACGGTTACACTGCAACTGTAAGAAGTCGTGCGGTGGGCACTGCAAGTGTTGTAAAGCTGGCTTGAAGTGTACTGTGCTGCGCACTTGCTCAAAGGACTGTCAGGAATAAAAATGGTGCTGATTTGACTTCCAGGAGCAGAGATGGTACAGTTACAAGGGTTAATGTCTGGCATAAGAATGGTGGCAAAGCTGCAGACAAACTACGGACTTACTGGGTCTGTTTGCAATTTTCTTTTATGTCTTGCCACCCTTTTCAATGTGTACATCCACCCCTAAAATATGAAAGATACAAGATAGGTCTACTCTACAAAATCTGAAATTGTACCAACTACCTCCATTCCTCATGTCAAAAAAAACCACAAGGTTGAAATGACAGTCATATTTACCAAAAAGTGCACAACTTCCCCTCCCCCCCCAATAAGGGGCTTAACGGCTGGACTAGTCCCCCCCTTAATGAAGTCAGCACGGACACCCTGCACAGGACGTGCCCACAGATCTAGGGCAAAAGTCGGAGTGGAAGGGACGTTGACCCATGTGAAGGATACAGTCGTTGCCAGGAAACAAAGTACGCCCAGTAAGTAGTTCTGCCATGATGCAGCCAACAGACCAGATGTCCACTAGAGGATCGGGGGAAATGTATGAAAGTACAAAATTAGTTTTATGTTCCAACTACCATTAAGGAATTAAAAATAACTTTTTTTTTAATCATCCTGTTCAATTAAACTTACGGCAGAAAAATGCACAGCATATGAAACAGCGGAGTGGACTCTCTTACGTCCGTTATTAAATATTTTAACAGCTGTAATTCATGCTCTGCAACAAGACACAGCCATCCTAACCCGTTTGGTTATAGTGCATCCAGTTGAGCATGATTTCAGGAGCTCGGTACCACCGTGTGGCTACGTAACCGGTCATCTCTTCATCGGTGAGCCGTGCCAGGCCAAAATCCAGGATCTGTCATCATATGAACACCATAAGTGCATTTCAACTAGCCTTACCTGCCAAGATACCTACCTGAAAAGCAAAAGATGGTTTAAATTGCATCAACTCCTACATGCCTTGACACTTCCATTTTTAAAAATGTACCTTGCGACGAATTACTATGATTCAAAAAACAAAATCTAAACCAACATTGTGCAGCAAAAATGCGAAGAGATCATCAATATGACCTTGAGTTCACAGTCTTCATTCACTGCCAGGTTGCTGGGTTTCAGGTCCTATGGAGAACAGCGGTATCGGTGTATTCGTAAAGGGTGAGATTAGCAAAGCCTCACTTCTACATATATTCCAGGGTGCATGTGCAGCAGGTTTATTACACCTTACCCTGTGAATGATCCCTGCTGAGTGGATGTACTGCAAAGACAAACAAACACAAGGAAAGTTAGCATCATCCATTGGGACCATACTCTGTGCAGAGCATTGATACTGCTTAACCAGTCTCCTTGGCTATTGGTCACAATCCTGGATGGGTCGTCACTGCAACACAGGATACCAGCAAGCTGGCACTCATTTTGCCGACCTCAGAAGGATGACAGGCAGAGTCAACCCCACCTGGTATTAATTCAACAGCCGAGGCGGATTTGAACTCAGGATCCTAGGATCCCAAGCCCACCACCCTAACCGTTAAGCCAACGCCAGGAATAAAGTTCGCACCAAGACTTCCGAACTTGAACTTTATTGTCCCAAATAGGTAGCAGTTTCCTGCTTAGCTTTGCCCAATTTGCCTTTATCTATATCAATATTTTCAAGTGTCTGTGCATTTGTGTGTTTGTATGTTATCCTTTCATTGCCGAACTGTAGCAGCTGGAGGCCCCACATATTGGGTGTAAATACTTCAGAATCTGGGAAAGGTTTGAAGCTTCCACACGTTGGCCTTGATGTCCGTTTTGAGGCCACCAAAGGCCGCTATAGAGGAAGATTGGGATGTGGGGTCAGACAGAGCTGCCGCCGGCCCACAGGCAAAAGGTAATCATCATGAGACCAATAACTCCATCGCGTTTAAATATCCAACGTGTCCTGAAACCACCGCCAAGAACAGCTCAGCCGTCTGGGCAGTGCTGGGTACCCCCCCCTCTCCAGGTCGCCCCTGCTAGTTAGCGATAAAAGTCAACCAAGTGTGGACTGACAACACATGTAGACTGGGACCATGGAAGCTACTCACTACAGTTAGCTGGCTTTCGATTAACAATCTGATTGGAAAATGTTAATTCCACTGGAACGAAGTACATTTACAACTGGTTTGAAAATGACAGGGGGAAAAAAAAAATCATGATTCACGCGAATAAATTGTGGAGACCAAGTTCCAATGCATGCACTTCGTATGAGATGGCGCTCTTGTGACTAGTTGTACCTGTGCGAGCACAGTTATTAACGCTCAGGTAAAGTTTGTTGTGGACATTTGTTAATGAACAACTCAAGGCTGCTTCAGGAGGTTTTTCAGACCTCGAGACATCGTTATACAAGTAAACACAGCAACAAACACGTGACCGATCCGAACCAATGACATTCATTCTCCAAGAAATATGTTATTGGGTGTATAAAGGAACATGACGTGCGTTTGCTTTTACTGCAGAAAACCCAAAATGGCCAAAACAATTCATCAACCTTCACACCACAACAATCCAGAACAATGGCTTTCCACTGGGTGGTAAACCATTACTCCAGTGTGGCACAAAATCATGCCGGTGATCATCGCTTGCAGAAGTGAGTTACAGACTGCTATCTGTTCGATATCGCTGCTATTTGTACCATTCAAGGTCCTTTCGAGGCTCATCCTGAACAGGATAGAACCACTTGTTGATTGTAGTACTCCCATCAGAACAAGCAGGCTTCAGGAAGAATCGTAGCACTGAAGACAATGCTCGAGCTGCAACTGACATCATTGAGACTGCCATTGAAGCATACCAGACATGTGGGCCTGTCTTCTTTCATGCGTCTTCTGCATAACAATGCGGTCTGGAAAAGTGGCCAGCTGCCGAAGCTGCACACGATAATACAACTGCCACAAGATCAGCTGAGACGATGGTTCCATGAACAGCTACAACTCCCAATTATGCCTATGCCTCAACATCCAGAAGTCACTCTACTTTGTTTTCCACATTCAGAACAGTAACACAGACAAAGAAGCCAGAAGGTAAGTTGAATAAAACCACAGCTTCCATTCACACGTGCTCCTACTTACCTCGACGTGCAAATGGACCGGTCCCTGACCTTCAGGTAGCATGCAGAGAAAGGATCAGGGGAAAACAGCTGCTGGAGTTAACGTTATGTATCTGCAGACTAGTTGGCCATGACTTGGGAACTGATTTTACGACCTTACGCACATCCTGCAGAATACTACGTATCTGCATGGGGAAGGAGCCACCACACCAAGAAGGTAGATGTGCACCTCAACTCTTGCTTAAGGGTCAACAGTGGATGCCTTCAACCTACTCTCACCTCCTCTTCCTCCTCTTCATTCGCATGCAGCAAACGGCTGCGGGTAACATCATTGGCTGAGGGCATGGCTGTGCCGCTGATGCAATTCCTCTATTACCATCACACTGGTACTCATTTCGCCAACCTCAGAAGGATGACAGGCTGAATCAACCCCACCTTGTGTTATTTCAACAGGTGACAGGGGATCAAACTCAGGACCCTAAGATCCCAAGCTCACCACCCCAACTGCTAAGCCAACACCAAGCTTCCTACTCCCACCTCCCAGTCCTTGTGGGCATCCATCCCAATCACATTAGACGAGCAGCTATCAACGCATGTCAGAACCCCAACCACCTCCAACACAACAAGCTAAGAGAAGATCTACCCCTCTCTGCCCTCTCCCAGAAGTTTGAAGAACCGTAAACCCTTTACTAGAGCAGCTCAAAGCTATAGCACAGCAGTCGATTGCCTGAGCAAACAGGTGGCAGATGAGGCAGTGGCCGCCGACAACACCTTCCCTGTTCTGCCAAGCGCCCTAGTTGTGATCTGCCTAGGAAGGAATTATGCCACCTAAACCGGCTCTGAACGGGTGCTCTGAATGTGTGCTGGCAGAATGTGGCCTCCCCAGACTGTGAATCGTCTTGCGAAAGACTGCCCCATACATCGCTTATCCGGAGGACGGCAAGAACTGCAGCACGTGACCACAAGGGCTCAAGGCTGGCTGAAAACAGCTAACTTCATGTCATCGGCCAACAACTCGGAGACATGCCACACAAAAGAAGAACACATACGATACCGACACACATGCTCAAGGGCTATCTAATGTTAGGAGGGAGCAAGGAGGTTAGCATCGTGTCAGAGTTGGGAGAGAAGCCAAACGGGGATTCGGAGGAGATAGGAGTAAGAGGACGGAATGTAAAGTTGGGGTTTTCCACACTCATGAAAACAGATGCCTGTTGAATGAAAAGAATAAAAGTGTTCGCCGAGCAGTGTGGTCTGATTTGTGTTGCACGGTCAGAGTGATTCGAGTCGTTCAACCGGCATCGCATGCACAGAGAACATGTCTAGCAACAAAGCGGGGAAAGTCCTGTTTTAATTTTCACATGATTCAAGGATCAGTTTGCTAAATTGTTGGAAAGATTCGAACGAGAAAAACAAACAAACATATACATTTTACGGATATTTTATGTTTTTCAAGCATGCCGTCACGGATCTCGTCTCGGGGGGGGGGGGGGGGGTAAATGTGGATAGATTGGAATCGTTATTTCCTCGTGCATGTTCGAACGATCGCGAAGTCAACGGTGGACCATCACAAATCCACACGCTTCCCACCTAAAGCAATAACGAAAGATGGCAAAAAGTTCCACCAGGAATGACCCAATATCAAATTTCGAGTTAAAAAAATATTTTCCCGTTTTGACCCCCTTGAGCTCAGTCCCCACCCACTGAGCAATGAACCCGGGGGGTTAAATCCGACAAATTGTTACATATTTCATGCATCCCCCATTGTTGATTGCTTCTACAAAGTTTCATTTTAGAACGTATTAAAATGTGTCCGTAATTGCATATTTTTTGGTATTTGACCTTTTGACCCTGGCTCAGGGTGTGGGGCCAAAAATGGAATTGCTCTTGCACCTTCTTGCCATGTGGAGATCATAACTACCAAGTTTTGTGAATTTCTGCCAAACTGTTTAGGAGGAGATTGCATGCCAAACGAACAAATGGACAGACAGACAGACAGACAGACAGACAGACAGAGATGGAGTCGATTACAACATCCACCCCCCACACCCCCCCCCCCCGTTTTTTTCAAAAAGCATGGGGATGATAAGCGCGATGTCATTAAAGAGGCAGTGTCGAGTGAAGTTCTGAGAAAGCTCTTGTCCTCTTCTGCCCAAGTGTTAGTGTCTAGGCCCGCTTGCCCCGCTCCCTACACTTTTCAATGTTCCCCGTGTACCATCTGTCTATTTCTAGTTCTCCGCTCGACTCACAGCATGGGCAAGCTGTGAAAAAGGTAGTGAGGCGATCAGATAAGGGACTCGATCACGTGCTGGGAGCAAGGCCGACATGTGATTGGGAAATTACCACCCCCCCCCATGCCAATCAGCGTGGGCACGTGAGCCTCGCACGGTTGGCACCGCCCAATCAGTGCATCCCACGTGGGAGCTCAGCAAGCCGGGGGGAGTAAATCAAATAAAAGAGCATTGCAGCTTTGGGGCTGGTGGCTTCTGGGTGACTTTGGCTCATGAAAGAGCTTCTGGAGAGCTTCTGAGTTCTGACGGTTCTTGCATCCTACCCTTGGTGCTGTAACGCATTCTCCGGTGGTCGTGCACATCTTGGTGGTCCCATGCAGCGCTCTAGTGGTTCCTATGCGAAGCCTGCAGTGGAAAGTACGCAGTGCAAGACAAGCTGTTCTGGCAGCTGAAAATACTCCTTGCTGCGTGGCAAACAGAGCGTCAGCGGACAGGTTCCATTCATTCTCTCTTTCTCTCTCTCCACCTCGTCAACCCGTATGAATGAGTAAGGTGTTATTATTTCAGGTTGGTCGAGCTTCCAAGGATGCGAAGGTATTTCATTCAGCATTCATAAATCACCGTCTGTTTTTTTGTTGTTGTTGTTGTTGTTAAACCACATGTGCGGTTGTGCTCTTCTCTTCACTGCCACATATCATTAGCAAATCCTGTTTGTTAATAAGAACTTGTGTGTGGTCATCAAGGAACTGGAACTCCATATGATTGGAATAAACCCGCAAAGCTGTCTGGGGACCGCGCAATTAAGGCGCTACAAAAAGCGAATCACCTGTGACAGTTTGATCGGACGCCTTTGACAGGCTGTTTCACTGCGGTCGTGTGGCCTGGATCGCCCGGTTCAACACGAGAGATACGCGACAGGACATCCTTAACCTCTTCAGTCGAAAATGGACAAGGCCCATATCTCACACCAGTCATACTCTCGACAACTATCCCGAGCACATGTCCTTAATACATGTTCAAACATCTGATAAACTACACTAATAAATGGTTCTAAGGCCTTCAATTCTAACAACTGCCCCCTCCCCCATAATCTTAACCATGTGAATACAAAATTGGTGGAATTTTTTCACCTCGCACAAAACCCCCTTCCCAGTTCTCTGCAATATTCACCATAAATCTCCGTGCTCTTCTCTTCCTCTCTTTTCCCTCAACCACCCCCACCCCTTCTCCTATCTCTTCTCTATTCCCTTTCCATCTCTCAAGTATATCCACCTAAATCACCCCCCCTTCTCATCCTCAACTCACCCTCCCATTTTGCATACATCTTTAGATGGGCACAGCTCCAGTGAGATTGAGATTAATGGCAGGATTATAATAATCACGTGCTTTTGACACAGTCTGGCACCCTGCCGTGCTCACCAGACTCTCTTCCTATGGTATCCAAGGCCATCTCCACTCATGGCTCGCAGATTTCCTCTCCTGTCGCAGTCAACGTGTGGCCCTAAATGGAGTTCTCTCATCCCCTCTTCCTGTCCAGGCTGGAGTTCCTCAAGGTAGCGTTCTGGGCCCTGTTCTTTTTCTGGTTTTCATCAATGATCTCTCCCGACTCTCTGGAAAATCCTCTATATTTCTTTGCTGATGACTCCACCCTCTACCGTTCCATCTATCATCCCTGAGACCGGCAAGCAGCAGCCTCTTCACTCTCTGCAGATCTGGATAAAATCACAAGCTGGTCCAGCATGTGGAACATGTCTTTCAATCCTGACAAATCTCACACTCTCACTCTGTCTCTCCGAAAGGACCGTTTGGCAACCCCCCCCATCCACTTTCTCAACAATCCTCTGGAAGAAATCCTTTCTTTCAAGTTTCTGGGTCTCACTATCTGCCATGATCTTTCCTGGGAAAGCCACATTTCAAACCTCGCCTCCAAAGCCAGTTTCCGACTGGGAATCCTCCGTCGTGCAAAGTTCTTCCTCGGCCCACCTGAGCTCCTGACCACATACAAAGCTTTCGTCCGCAGCCTGACGGAGTACTGCTCGCCCCTCTGGGCTGGTGCTCCTGCCTCTCACCTTTCACGGCTTCACGCTGTGGAAACCAAGGCATTTCAGATCATTGGCATCTCCTGCAGTGAGACCGAGTCTTTGGGCCTCTCACTCTCTCACCGCAGGCAGGTCGGTGGTCTTTCTGTCTTCTACCGTCTCCTCTCCGGTCTCCTCCCCCTTGCTGTGTCTGCGATTTGTCCCCACCATATTTCCGCAGGGCGCTCAAGGTCCGCCAACAACCCCCTTCTGGTAAAACTACCAAAATCACGAATTGCTGCTCACCTTCACTCTTTCATTCCTCTTTTTCCCCGCCTTTGGAATAAACTTCCTCACTCTGTTCAATACCATTCTTCCCTCCAGGCCTTCAAAACAGCTGTTCACCACCACCTCTTATCATCCCCCATCCAAATCCCCGATCTTCTATACCCCCGTTAATCCACCCCAAACCCACCTCCTTCAAATTCCCTGCTTTCCTTTCTGAAAGTCCCTGTGTTGTCCATCTTGTATTCACCATGTTCCCCACCCCATCCCTCTCCCTTCCACAGATCTCCTAATCTTTCTGTTCCCCACTGTTTTGTCCTTCCCACTCCTGCCCTTCTTGTCTCATGTCACCCCTTGCTGTGCGTTGTGTGTTGGCTCTCACACGAGCCTCGACAAGGTATACAAAAAAAAAAAAAAAATCCTGCTGTAGTATATTGTGCTAACATGATGGACCAAAACACCTCCACTGTGTAGCTTCACAACACTATCCAAAGGTTCTTGAGTCTTCACAGACTCACCAGCTGAGCACGGACTGCAAACAGAAGTTAACAAGGCAAGAAACGGCCAAAAGGCATCAATGACCTCTTTAATGCGATGCTGTTTGGATGTTACAAACGTCAAGCTCTGTGCCCGCGGGCTCTGCCTTTGTTTAAAACCACACAAGTGCCCATGAAGTGGGAACAGCACAAGAATGAAAAGTACGCAGAAAAACACAAATTTCCCCCACAAGGCTTTGGACTAAAAATGACTCACCACAAATGGTTATTACCCTGAAAGCAATTTGATTGTACTCCCAACTATAAATATCACTCCAATCCCATGTTGCAACATCGTTTTTCCACTTGACCTCAAAACCCATCTGAAACAACAACATAAGGCAGAGCATTACATCATCCTTATTAGCTTCAGGCCTGTTGAGCACCCGATGAGTTCCATTGTTAAAACTACTTTTATGATCAAAAGTTATGGGAGGGGGGGATAGTAAGTGTTTGGAGAAAAATAAAAGAAAGAGGAACGATAGGTATGGGGGAGAGGGTCGGGGGAGGTTGATTGCCATTTTTACCTTTAGGCCTCGAAGAATCTGGTAGACGAGGAACTGGACATGGTCGTCACTCAGCTTCTGGCACTTGACGATGTTGTTAAGATCAGCACCCATGAGATGGGTCACCAGGTACCTAGCAATTAGACAGACGTCAGATTGTACAAGTATGCAAAGTTAGTGGCTTTTTGATGTAATTGCCCCTTTCAATTTGTCTTACCTCTCTGCGTCCCCTTGGCTCGACACGTTAAATCCCCTCTACATCCCCTCTCTGCCGCTCTTCACCTTGTTCACATCCAAAGGTCCAGGCTTGCAGCTACCGTCCCACTGCTTTGTTTCCCTTTTCCCCAACCTTTGTCTAACTACGTGTCCCACAGCTGCTTCAAAGAGGCACCCGCCACCGTCTCAGGTCATCGTTCATCCTCGCCCATTCACTTCTGCATCTCAGATAATCCACTGCCTCACTCCTCGCAGAAGTCATTTCTCCATTCTGATTGGCCCTCTCCTCTCAGGTGTTGTTCTTATAAGTCACCTGACGTCTGGCTGGTTCTCACTACCCCAATATCAACGCAATACCCCACGGCCGCCTTGTTTTTGCACGAGTCCAAATTTTCTGAATAATACTACTGTCACACAATAATACCTCTCATTGTCAGAGGATATTTAATTCTTAGCAATGTGTGCAAGATACCGAATGTGAAATGAAACATTCTCTTACACATCGTTGAAATTCTCCAAGGATATGTCCGGTGTGAATACGTCCAGTAGGCCGATAACCTAAAGGAAATGGAGGCAGGGGGGTTGAAACAAAAGTGTCATGTGGGCAAAAGCTATATGTATGCTCATCAGATGAAAAGTAGCGCATCCACCATGTTGGTCCACAATAGGTGGAACATCATAGCATCACCACCAATCAGCTCCTCCAGCCAAGCTCGTGCGCATCATGAAAACGACATAACAGCAGCGATATCAGACAATAGAGTAATTATCGAGGAGCACATTAACTCGCCACGATCACATTGTGTACCTTAACTAACGACACCTGCACTCTGTTTGCAATAACTAACCATAACTGCACTGTGTTTATCAAGTAACCACAACTGAACTCATTCATTAACTAACCGCACTCTGGTCATAAACTGACAATCAGTGTCAACTAATTAACAACTGCACTCGTTCATTAACCAACCAAAACCACACTCAATCATTAATGAAACAATGCAGCGTTCACGCGTTCATGAATGATAACTCACCTACTCTTCACCAAGAACATCATGGGATTTCTTGATAAAATGACCACCAACGTGAGCAAATGGGACACCCGGCTTAACATCCATCTGAGGGATGGCACACTTTGTTTTCTTTTTGTTTGTTTGTTTGTACACATGACCGAGGCTCATAGTATAGTGAGAGCCGAATAGAAGGGACCAAGATCGAAAGGAGGGAACACCAATCGCAGAGAAGAAGTGACAGTGAGATCAAGGGGAGGGTGAGAAGGACACATGGGGGTGAACAAGCTGAATGAAACACAGCAAGGAGAGGGAGGGGAAAGCAGGGATGAAACAGTAAAGGAATAAACCAACTGACAACGAACAAACAGCTTGTGATGGGGGAGGAAAACAATAACCTGGAAAAAGGATAGCTTGGGAATGGGGTCATTTCGGGTGGAAGAGATCATGAGTACGGATGGTGGATGACCTGAGGTCGTGACTGACAGCTGTCGTGAGCCGTGGAGGGAAGAATGGGACTGAACAGACAAGTGAAGATGATCCCACAGGAAAGAGAAAAGAGGAACAAAGGAGTGGAGGTGAGCAGTGAGTTTGCATTTTGGGAGTTCCCCTAGTTTACTGTTCTGGCAAACCGTGTGCACCCTGCAGAAACCTGGGAGCCTGGATGTCATTGAAAGCCTGGATCGTAGTTTTGACCGAGGAAACCCATAATCCCAGCGGTTCCGACTCCTCATTCAGCATCTTGAGGGCCCCCAAAAAGGATATTTGGAATCTCCCCAAAGATGACTGCATCGTCTGTGAAATCAAGGTCAGAGGTCTTAATATCCCAAACGATGAACCGCAGCTTGATCTCTCCAACATCCTCCGCAGAATCCAATCCATTCAAGCGCTGAAAAGTGTGGGGGCCAGTACACACCCCTGACGAACTCCAGTAACAACTGGAAATAAGTCAGAGATGGTACCACCACATCTCACAGCACTCTCAGTACCAGAGTAGAGTTCAGACATCAGATCGATCAGTTTTGGTGGCACCCCACGAAGACCAAGAATCCTCCAGAGGACATCCCGATTCACTGAATCGAACGCTTTACAGAGATCAACATAGGCTGCAAGCAGCCCCTGCCGAAGCTCTCGTCTGCGTTCGGTGAGTACACAAAGGGCAAGGATACGGTCAATCGTTGACCTCTTTGGTGTAAAGCCTGACTGCTCTGGACGCTGGTGCTCAAGCAGATGGTGGTGAACCCCATCAAGAATTATACTCGCAAAGACCTTGCCCGGCACGAAGAGCAGTCTCACCACTCAGTAGATGTTGCAGTCCTAGTGAGCCCTTTCCAGAGAGGGACAACAAGGCCCCTCTTCCAGTCAGTTGCGATGATGCCTGTGTTTCAGGCAGAGCACAAAACTGCATGCATCGACACGAGTACAGCATTTTGACCAGCCTTGAGAAGTTCAGCATGGATGCCACAGATTCCTGGAGCTTTACCCCGTTTCAACCAGTTCACCGCAGCCCGTGTTTGCACAAACTAAGGTGGATCACAGTTGATTGGAGGGTCAGCAATAGGGATAGTAACACCACTGACATCCAACTCAACAGCTGGTGGATTAGCCTGGTACAGCCGCTCAAAGTAACCGGCCCAGCGGGCCTTCACTTCGGACTCCTCTGTAAAGAGCCCACCACCTCCGCTCTAACTGCAGTACACCGAGGGACGGGCTTGAAGAAACGCAATGTGGAAATTCCCCTGTAAACAGGATGAGAATCACTTGACTTCGGGTGATGCTCTACCCCCTCACAGATTCCTCGCACATAGGCCTCCTTGTCCACCCTCAGTGCACGTACAGTTTTACGCCTCAGCTCCCTGAACAGCTCAGCTCTGCCATTCAGCCTGGCCCTGCGACGCTGGTCAATGGTATCCAGTGTCCCTTTAGAGACAAAATTCTTCTTTGCCCTGCGGTGAGTTCCAAAACATCCACCGGCAACATCAAGGACGGTGGTTTTGAAGGCACTCCACAACTCTTCAGGATCCCCCAAAGCACCCAGACCCCCCAAATCCCCACTCAGCCTGTTCACAAACTCCTCAGCTACCCTCTCATCCTTCAGCTTGCCAAAATGCGGCCTAGGCTGACATGGTACCATTCTCCCAGATGCAAGCTGCAACTTCAGAGTTGCTATCACAAGCCTGTGGTCAGTATTGAGGAACTGAGCACTCCGGTAGACCCTGCAGTTCTGGATCATCCTCCAACGACCATGAACGAGCACATGGTCAATGGGGCATTCCATGTCAATTGGACACATTTTTCAGCGAAATTTTGATACATCATCTCAGATTTCACTTTTTTTGTGCAAGTGTTTGTATCAACGGTAAAACATTGTCAATTTTCAGACCTGGGGGCCCATCGGGGCCCATTTTAGCCCCCCCCCCCAAATTTGGGCACCCCTGGTTGACCCATAATCTTCCAGTGACCATATCACAGGTTGTAGTGGCCCGATTTTGATGATCTTGGTATCAAAATGCTCGTGAAAGCGAAATCTTTCAAATCGCGTAAAGTAAAATCACTCCGAAACAGTAATTCAAAAAGTTATAGTTTGTGGCGCCCTTTGACCTTGGGCCCCCACTCCCCAACCAAACCGATGATCCCGATTTTTTTTGTGTGAGTATACCCCTTCATATACTCCAACACCTCAGCATAAATTAAAATGGGATCCCAATGGGTTCAAGTGCGATTATGGTTTTATTGTTTGGGGTCCACATATCACTAATTCTTGATTCGACATTTGGCGACGTTTGCCGTCATCGTTTCAATGACGTCACCTGCTGGCAGGCGACTTTATGTCTGAAATTGACAATCATCATCTCTGGACTATTATTTATATATATATATATATATATATATATATATATATATATATATATATATATATATATATATATATATATATATATATATATATTGCATCATTTGCGAAAAATTATTCTGCCTATTGTGTCTATTGATTTTTAAGTGTAAATTTTTTGTATAACCATCATCGAATGAAGTTATAAATGGGATAATCTCAGTTTCTGCATATTTTGCAGTAAGCATGGCGACTGAAGATCGAAAGGAGTTCCGAAAATACTGTTGCGATCCGTTCAGCTGCCATAAAACGAAACAACGAAAAGATCTTCGCAATGCGTCAAATGATATGTTGATGAAATTTTCTTCAAAGGTGAAAAAAGATGACAGACTTTGTACTTCGTGCAGAAAAAAAAAAAAACTTTCTCGGTTGTCACCAGAGCGTATTGAAGAATCATCTTCGACCAGTTCGAAATTATCATCAGAAGGTACTATCGAAGGCATTGCAGAATCTATTTCGACAGATGAGGACGAGGAGGTTTTTGAGCGAGAAGCAGAAGTTAACCTATTAAACCAGTCGTTATCGATGATCAGCGAAAGCCCATTCGGCAAACGAAAGGCGGAAAGGAACCCAGGGTACGTTCCTGAAAAGCGAAGTAAAGTGGAAGATTCTGTGCGAAAGAAATTCGAACTAGTTGCTGGACCAAGCACTGCAGAGAAAACACAAAATACAGTGTCAAAATGTGATGAAAACTGAATGCCAGAGGTGATCAAAAGCCTGAAATAAAAATACGTCGTTTCGAGCCGTTCAGAGCAAATACGTATCCTGACAATATTTGCTAGCAATATGAGCACCAGAGGGATGATGTGTGAATTCAGTTGCTCCCAAAGAATGGCTGTGCAAGCCAAAAATTTAGAGAATGAAAATGGAATGCCATCGTCTCCAAATCCCAAACAGGGTAAAATATTGCCCGACGAAGTGAAATCCGCCGTAACCGAATTTTACCGAAGTGATGAAGTCAGCCGAATAATGCCGGGAAAAAAGGACCGTGTGGTGGTCAGGAATGAACATGGAAAAGACAAAATTCAAAAGCGCCTGGTACTAAACAATCAAGGAACTGTTTCAGAAATTCAAAGAGAAGAACCCTGGCTTGAAAGTTGGATTCGCGGAGTTCGCCATGCTCCGTCCCTCGGAGTGTGTCCTGGCCGGTTCAGGCGGTACACACAGTGTATGTGTATGTGTCGGGAATCGTACCTTTCATTTGTTAACTTTGCTTTAGAAGTCATTATATGCTTTTTGCAGGCTTGGTGATAAAATATACTCTTGGCTGGCTGCTTGTGAAAAAGGACAATTAGAGCAGTGTATGCAGAAAAATGATTATAATTGACCTTGAGTAATTCAAAGAAACACTGTGAGAACAGGAACCATTACATGCTCTTATCTCGACTTGTGTTTCACCATTCTTGTAATGAAAGGACGAATTGTGAGATAAACATTTGTCCAAGGATACAACCGAGAATATAAGAGGGTAATATAGCCGTCTCAGACTAGCGACGGTGCCCTCCGAGCATCCTTAAGGTTATTGATGTTCCTGGTGTTGCCGTGCTCCGTGCACATACCTTGATAAATGATATTAAACAGCCTTTCTCTCAAGTACAACATCTGTCCTCAAATACCTTGGTGAAGGGTGATCCACGGAACGACATATGTACGATACATCAAAATATGAAACTCGTGATGTTTGGTTCCAAAATGCCACAGATAGCCGAACTTCCGAGCTATCATCACGTGATAGCACGCATAGTTTGTAACCCAGCACAACCGGCATACTATCGCTTCCAGTTCCTGCATGTGCATGTGGAAAATTTATGTACAATATACTGATATAGTGTATTGGAAATCTTGTGTTCAAATATTGTGCTATGTGTTGTGGCGTATTGTGTGTCCAGCACCCGAGTCCCCGAACAATAAAACCATCATCACGTTTGAACCCATTGAGATCCCATTTTCATTTATGCTGAGGTGTTGGAGTATAGGAAGGGGTATTCTCACGCGAAAAAAATCGGGACCATCGGTTTGGCTGGGGAGCGGGGGCCAAAGGTCAAAGGGCGCCACAAACTATAACTTTTTGAATTACTGTTTCGGAGTGATTTTACTTTACGCGATTCGAAAGATCTCGCTTTTACGAGCATTTTGATACCAAGATCAGCCAAATCGGACCACTCCAACCTGTGATATGGCTTCTGGAAGATTGTGGGGCAGCCGGGGGCGCCCAAATTTGGGGGGCCCGTAAGATGGGCCCCGATGGGCCCACAGGTCTAAAAGTTGGTATTTTGAGTTTTTTCACCCAAGTGAATAAATGACCAACATATGGGGAGAAAATGAGGCATTGGTGTCGGGAGGGTGTGTACACTTGACATGGAATGCCCCCAATCTCCTTTGCCACATCACCAGCGTTGGAATACCAAGTCCAGCGATGAGCCTGTGGGCGCTGAAACCATGAACCGGCCACCCTAAGTCCATGAGTTCTTTCAAAGTCAAGGAACTTAGTGCAATTCTGGTTCACAGTTCCAGACCCATGGGGACAACACATTTCTCATAACCATCCCTATCAGTTCCAGTCAATGCATTGAAATCCCCCAAGACTATGTACAAGAGTTCTTCTTCACCCCACAGTCCAAGACATCCACCGGCGGTAGAATACAGAGAAGCCACCAAACTGCTTGTGATGCGAAAGTAACAGGCCTAGACACTTAGCTTCATCATGGAAGATCCCAATGATTTTGAGGACCTTGCTTTTGCACGGCATCAATAATGGTAAGGTACGAGGCAGTGGCGACACACCAGACCAAAGCGGAGAGCAGTACTCCATCAAGCCACAAATTAAGGCCTTGTAGATTATCAAAAGTTCAGACTGGCCAAGCAAAGACCTTGTACAATGAAGGATGACCTTGCTTATAATTGGAAAGTGCCATCAGGTCTTTGAAGAAGGAAACAACTTTGAGAGTTCAGCCTTAAGGTTGGCCAGATGTTGTTTGCTGGCTTTCCTGAGAGTGGACACACACTTGTTCCGGGCGTTAATATCAGGAGAGGTGGAAATGAAAGACCAGTCTTGATATGAGAAGGCAGCTTGCAGTCGCTGCCAGTCAGCTTCGGTGAACTTTGGTGAACAGGTAAACAGCTTAGGTGAACTTCCAGACTCTACGGTACTGAGGCAGCTCTTTGAAAATAGCCATGTTGACTTTCACAAACAAGTACATGTTGAGATGAACCTTTTGGAGATAAAGAGGAACAAGAGACATAAGTCAGAAAATTTGTCATTACCAAGTCAAGAATTGAGGATGTGCAATTATGAGAAATTTGGGTCAGAAAGTTCACTGATTTGGTGAGGCCCATGGAGTTATAAAAGTCATCTGCTACAATCCCATGGCTGGTTGAAGAGGTACCAACACCCAGGCAATTGGCATGGTGACAGATGAAATAACTGCATATGATAAAGAGAAAGTTGGGATGGGTGGTTATAAGGTGGTCCATGTTGGCAGACAAGGAAATGTAAATAGAGTTGGTCCTGTAAGGAGGATGATACAGCACACAGACAAACAAGAGGTGGTTGGGGAGTGGAAAGTACAGCAGAGGTACTCCTGGGGGATAGAAGAGGGAACGTTAGTACATGGACAATGGGAAATGGAGTTATTGACATAATCTGCAACTCTGCCACCGGAATGGTGGTTCGGCCTGTCAAACCGGAAAGGACAATATCCAGGGAGAGACACCGGGGAATTGGGGACATCCTGTGTGAGGAAGGATTCCTTTAGGCAGATAATGGTAGGTTTACCAGTGGCACATTGCAGGGGGAGAAGAGACGACCCAGGACGCAGGGGGAGAAGAGAGGGGCCAGGACGCAGGGAGAGAAGAGAGGGGCCAGGACGCAGGGGGGGAAGAGAGGGGCCAGGACGCAGGGAGAGAAGAGAGGGGCCACGACACAGGGGGAGAAGAGAGGGGCCAGGACACTGGGGGAGAAGAGAGGGGCCAGGACGCTGGGGGAGAAGAGAGGGGCCAGGACGCAGGGGGAGAAGAGAGGGGCCAGGACGCAGGGCGAGAAGAGAGGGGCCAGGACGCAGGGCGAGAAGAGAGGGGCCAGGACGCAGGGGGAGAAGAGAGGGGCCAGGATGCAGGGGGAGAAGAGAGGGGCCAGGACGCTGGGGGAGAAGAGAGGGGCCAGGACGCAGGGGGAGAAGAGAGGGGCCAGGACGCAGGGAGAGAAGAGAGGGGCCAGGACGCAGGGAGAAGAGAGGGGCCAGGATGCAGGGAGAGAAGAGAGGGGCCAGGACGCAGGGGGAGAAGAGAGGGGCCAGGACGCTGGGGGAGAAGAGAGGGGCCAGGACGCTGGGGGAGAAGAGAGGGGCCAGGACGCAGGGGGAGAAGAGAGGGGCCAGGACGCAGGGGGAGAAGAGAGGGACCAGGACGCAGGGAGAGAAGAGAGGGGCCAGGAAGCAGGGAGAGAAGAGAGGGGCCAGGACGCAGGGAGAGAAGAGAAGGGCCAGGACGCAGGGAGAGAAGAGAGGGGCCAGGACGCAGGGAGAGAAGAGAGGGGCCAGGACGCAGGGAGAGAAGAGAGGGGCCAGGACGCAGGGAGAGAAGAGAGGGGCCAGGATGCAGGGGGAGAAGAGAGGGGCCAGGACGCTGGGGGAGAAGAGAGGGGCCAGGACGCAGGGGGAGAAGAGAGGGGCCAGGACGCAGGGCGAGAAGAGAGGGGCCAGGACGCAGGTGGAGAGAAAAGAGGGGCCAGAGCGCAGGGGGAGAAGAGAGGGGCCAGGACGCAGGGGGAGAAGAGAGGGGCCAAGACGCAGGGGGAGAATAGAGGGGCCAGGACGCAGGGAGAGAAGAGAGGGGCCAGGCCGCTGGGGGAGAAGAGAGGGGCCAGGACGCAGGGGGAGAAGAGAGGGGCCAGGACGTAGGGCGAGAAGAGAGGGGCCAGGACGCAGGTGGAGAGAAAAGAGGGGCCAGGGCGCAGGGGGAGAAGAGAGGGGCCAGGACGCAGGGGGAGAAGAGAGGGGCCAAGACACAGGGGGAGAATAGAGGGGCCAGGACGCAGGGAGAGAAGAGAGGGGCCAGGACGCAGGGAGAGAAGAGAGGGGCCAGGACGCAGGGGGAGAAGAGAGGGGCCAGGACGCAGGGGGAGAAGAGAGGGGCCAGGACGCAGGGGGAGAAGAGAGGGGCCAGGACGCTGGGGGAGAAGAGCTCTCAACGGAACCCCTTCATCTCCTCTCCCTGTCAAGGCCAGAGTACCCCTAGGCAGTGTTCTCGGTCCATTTATTCCTAATCTTCATCAATGATCTCACTGATTCCCTGGATAATCCTCTTCATCTCTTTGCTGATGATTCCAATCTCTGCCGTGACATCCCTCATCCTTCTGACAGACAGACAGCAGCCTCTTCTCTTTCCTCAGACCTTTACAAATTCACAAACTGGTCAAACACTTGGAACATGTCTTTCACTTAAACTCTTGGGTCTCAGTCTCACTCAGCCATGATCTCTCTTGGACAAACCACATTTATGAGTTGGCCTCCAAAGCCAGATGCCAGCTGGGAATCCCTCCATCACACAAAGTCCTTCCTTGGCACAGCTGAACTCTTATCCATCCAAACGGCCTTCATCCACAGCTTGATGGAGTACTACTCTCCCATCTGTGCTGGCGGCTCTGCCTCACATCTTGCTCAGCTCGACACCAAGGAAACCAAGGCCTTTAAGATTATTGGAAACTCCAGCGATGAAGCTGAGTGTATGTGCCTATCACTTTGCCATCGCAGACAGGTCGGTAGTCTATCTGTCTTCTACCACCTCCTTTCTGGTCTTGCACTTTCTGCCCTCTCCATACTTTCTCCTCCCCAGGTTTTTGCAGGGTGCACACGGTCCACATGCAACCTCCTTTTGGTGAAACTCCCAAAATCCAGAATCATTGCTCACGTCCACGAATTTGTTCCCTCTGCCACCAAAGGTGGATGGAGGCTACGTTTTCAATCCTGTCTGTCTGTGTCTTTCTTTGTCTGTTTGATTGTGATCAGATTCAGACAGAATTTGGTGGAGAGCTTGGGTATGTAACAAGGAAGAATGAATTAGATTTCGGTGAACATCTCAATCCGGATCCGGACCTGTGAATTTTTAAAGTGATCGGTCTATAACGATATATAGCACAATATCTCAATAAGTTACGGACGGATTCGGACGAAACTTGCTGGATGAGTTGGTTCGGTGACAATAACAAACTGATTAAATTTTAGTTCAGGTACAAATCCAGATCCTGCCTATTAGTGGGATACAAAATGTAAACTAATCAGCCTGGCGGAGGTATGCTCTCTACCGAGCGCCCTTCTAGTTCCTCTTTTTATCCGACCTGTGGAACCAACTTCCACATTCTCTTTGATTACCAATGATTGCTCGTGTTCTTGAGGGTTTTTTTTAGCTGACCGTGTGATGAAGGATATTAGACGCGATTGATCCGCAACAATTTGGTGATATGAAAGGATGTTCCATGAATCACTATATAGTAAGTATGTTGGATTGTATACACAAGGGCCTCGGTAAACGCGCTGCTATGCAGATTCTGTGCTGCCACTTTTTGTAAGGCAATTGACCATATAAACCACACGACTGCGGTTGAAAAGATCGTTGAACTTGGAGTGAACCGTGCAATTTTGGCCACAATTTGTAACGTCCTTTCACAGCAATGTCAGATTGTTCAGTACAACGGAACTATCGATTCACTTCAACTCTCCTGTGGAGTACCGCAGCACATGAAACTTGGACCGATCATCTTTGTTGAGGTGGACAATGCCGCCACTACCGCATGCAAACGCCGATGAAAATCCGCCTATGATCTCAGTATCGTTGGAATATTGGAAAGAAGTGAAGTGTTGCACGTCGTCGCATTTGGACTTACTTGGTGAATGGTGTGGTGACGATGACATGATGCGCGAGCCGGAGAAATGTACGGTAATGTGGATATCATTTCTTCGCAAACCGCTACATTCTCTTGAACTAGCGATCAACGGTGTTTCCTTGGAAACCGTTTCATTTATGAAGCTCCTCGGTGTCATAATTCAAGACGATCTCAGGTGGAATCAACCGGTTGAGCACATCGTCAGCAATGACTCTCGACGTTTGTACATCTGAAACTCGAGAAGATCGGTGTGAAAGTTGGAGATTTTGACATAATCTACAAGATGTACATTCACCCCATCAGAGAATTTGGAGCACCTGATACGGAGTTCAGGTCTCACAATATCACGCGCAGCTGAATATCGAGCAAGAACTCTGTGCATGATCACCTTCCCAAATCATCTTCCTTATCCTCACCTTTCACGTGCTTTCAATATCGCTTCCCGTGCTGGTCGTCGCGTTCAACTCATCACACACTTTGTTAAGCCTGTACTCGTCTCCAGTCGTCATCGCCACCTTTTTCCTCAAACTCGACAATCCGTATCGAGATGTAGTTGGAGAAACTCGAAACAAATCGATATACCGCAAACACGAACACAACAATATCGACTCATCCGTTCCATTCCTTGTCCATCTGTTTGAATATTTTTATATATATATATATATATATATATATTTCTTTGTTTATACCATTTTACTCATTGTTTTTGTTTATTTTGTTTGTTCCTTGGATATTGCCCGTTTATGTCTTTTTGAGTTTTAATTATCAGCTCTACCTTTTTTCGATTTATGTTTTGTTGTCGCATGTGCCATATTTATATTTTTATATCAATTTTCATGATTTTTTTTCGAAACTAACCATTAATTTAGTTACGGTACGTTAAACCTTTTCAATAGCAGAGTTCGCACGGTTTATATTTTTGATGCCAAATGATATTTACGAACTGTATTTATATCAGTAATTTTTTTTGTAAAACAAATATCCTTCGTCTTTAGACTTTTGCTTGATGTTCGACAACAAAACCGAAACTATTATTATTATTATTATTATTATTACGAGTAAATACAACCCGTCGCTTCGCTGATAGGACTCTTAAGGGGTGGGGGGGGGAGAAAGAGGGAGGGGGTGGGGGGAAGGGGAGTTAGCAGAGAGAATATGTTCGGCTTTATGACAACGCATGCACGCACGCACGCACGCACGCACGCACGCACGCACGCACGCACGCTCGCACTAGTACTGTATAGACATAAAGGGCCGTCCAGCAGGAAGATGTGGGAATCGATAAGTGATTACAACCATTGATTAACGAGCGAGATGACACGTTCGTCAGATGACATGCATTACCCACACACAGCATATCCATTGGAAAAAGTTTCAGGAAAGAAGAAACTTAACAAGCAGGTGACGTCATCACAACCACCCCCACTCCCTGGAATACCAGCAAGTTCATCTCACAGAAATCATTCAAACGGCGTACACGTGCCGCGTGTCATCACACGCGTGTGTCTATTCGCGTGCAGCTCACATTTTCATGTCTCATGTGCTTGAGTAACCGCAGCTCTCGATATGCGCGCTTTGCATGAATAAGGGACTGAAAGGGGCGAGACAGCTTTTTCACGGCCACCTTGTGCTGCAGATGCGAGTCCATGGAGGAGCTGTGAATGACAGGGTACATAGACAACTTAGTGGAGTGTACACTGCCTCAGACAATTGCTCTCCCAGGCTGCCAGTCGCTCCCATACGGTTTATTAATCTTTGTTCCCAATCCCATAGATCTCATGTGCCATCCTCCATCTCTCCTCACCCCCACCCTATCCGCGCGATTCTAAGCAACCCTCGTCTCGGCTCCTCGGAGAGAAGTTGAACGGACAGGGTGCAGAGGTCATTGTCCATTGGCCATGTCCTTTGTGGGGTTGGTGTTGCCAGTTCTCGGGCTCAGCCGAGTGTGGCCTGGCTCTACACGGTGGACATTCCCTGGTAAAGTTATCACTTGAAGAACCATCTGACAAAACAGACTCATCATCACAAGGATTGTCTAACCGGGAAAGCGGGATTTCTAAAGAAATGCCCTTGTCCGTTTCTGCATTCAGTTTTGACTCCTTTACCATTGGCTGTACAACATACGACATTGGTATCTCATCCACAAGGTGCTACAATAGGGTTCGTAATAGGAGGACACTCTCATTTTAATGTGGACACAAGGGAGGAGACAAAACAAGAACCTGTAAGTACTTTTACAACATCGTTCGACGAACTTTTGGAGTAAAGTAAATAAATAAAACCAGGAACCAGGGGATTACAGAGGTACATCGACAAAGAGATCAACATTGGTGGGAGGATAGGACAGTTTAACAAATGGACTACAAACTTCTTGGATGGACAGACAGAATGATGGATGGATGGGCAGAGGGATTGTTGGACAGACGGATGGACAGCCAGAGTGATAGTTGGACAGACGGATGGACAGAAGGAGTGACAGTTGGCCAGACAGATGGAGTGATAGTTGGGCAGACGGATGGACAGAAGGAGTGACAGTTGGCCAGACAGATGGAGTGATAGTTGGACAGACGGATGGACAGAAGGAGTGACAGTTGGCCAGACAGATGGAGTGATAGTTGGACAGACGGATGGACAGAAGGAGTGACAGTTGGCCAGACAGCCAGAGTGATAGTTGGACAGACGGATGGACAGCCGGAGTGATAGTTGGACAGACGGATGGACAGCCGGAGTGATAGTTGGACAGACGGATGGACAACCGGAGTGATAGTTGGACAGACGGAGTGATGGATGGACAAATGGAGTGATAGTTGGACAGACAAATGGATAGGGTGAGAGTTGGACAGACGGAATGATGGTTGGACAAATGGAGTGATGGTTGGACAAATGGAGTGATGGTTGGACAGACGGAGTGATGGTTGGACAGACAAATGGACAGAGTGAGAGTTGGACAGACGGAGTGATGGTTGGACAGACGGAGTGATGGTTGGACAGACGGAGAGAGTGTTGGACAGACGGAGAGAGTGTTGGACAGACGGAGTGATGGTTGGACAGACGGAGTGATGGTTGGACAGAAGGAGTGATGGTTGGACAGACGACTGGACAGAAGGAGTGAGGGTTTGACAGACGACTGGACAGATGGAGTGATGGTTGGACAGACGACTGGACAGATGGAGTGATGGTTGGACAGACGACTGGACAGATGGAGTAATAATTGGAGAGTGGGATCGATAACGTGTGAAGATATTGGATGGACAGACAGTAATAAGACAGACAGTACCCGAGAGGAATGTGATGAGGACATCGGACGGACAGACAGAGAGAGTGAAAGATAATTTCTGAGTTTGATAAGTCATTTGGCTTGGTTACAATAACTCGGGATGTCGGACAGACAGTGATAGGACAGACAGTGATAGGACAGACAGTGATAGGACAGACAGTGATAGGACAGACAGTGATAGGACAGACAGTGATAGGACAGACAGTGATAGGACAGACAGTGATAGGACAGACAGTAATAGGACAGACAGTAATAGGACAGACAGTACCCGAGAGGAATGTGATGAGGACATCGGACGGACGGACAGAGAGAGTCGAAGATAATTTCTGAGTTTGATAAGTCATTCGGCTTGGTTACAATAACTCGGGATGTCGGACAGACAGTGATAGGACAGACAGTGATAGGACAGACAGTGATAGGACAGACAGTGATAGGACAGACAGTGATAGGACAGACAGTAATAGGACAGACAGTAATAGGACAGACAGTAATAGGACAGACAGTACCCGAGAGGAATGTGATGAGGACATCGGACGGACGGACAGAGAGAGTCGAAGATAATTTCTGAGTTTGATAAGTCATTCGGCTTGGTTACAATAACTCGGGATGTCGGACAGACAGTGATAGGACAGACAGTGATAGGACAGACAGTGATAGGACAGACAGTGATAGGACAGACAGTGATAGGACAGACAGTGATAGGACAGACAGTGATAGGACAGACAGTGATAGGACAGACAGTGATAGGACAGACAGTAATAGGACAGACAGTAATAGGACAGACAGTACCCGAGAGGAATGTGATGAGGACATCGGACGGACGGACAGAGAGAGTCGAAGATAATTTCTGAGTTTGATAAGTCATTCGGCTTGGTTACAATAACTCGGGATGTCGGACAGACAGTGATAGGACAGACAGTGATAGGACAGACAGTGATAGGACAGACAGTGATAGGACAGACAGTGATAGGACAGACAGTGATAGGACAGACAGTAATAGGACAGACAGTAATAGGACAGACAGTACCCGAGAGGAATGTGATGAGGACATCGGACGGACAGACAGAGAGAGTCGAAGATAATTTCTGAGTTTGATAAGTCATTCGGCTTGGTTACAATAACTCGGGATGTCGGACAGACAGTGATAGGACAGACAGTGATAGGACAGACAGTGATAGGACAGACAGTGATAGGACAGACAGTGATAGGACAGACAGTGATAGGACAGACAGTGATAGGACAGACAGTAATAGGACAGACAGTAATAGGACAGACAGTAATAGGACAGACAGTACCCGAGAGGAATGTGATGAGGACATCGGACGGACGGACAGAGAGAGTCGAAGATAATTTCTGAGTTTGATAAGTCATTCGGCTTGGTTACAATAACTCGGGATGTCGGACAGACAGTGATAGGACATGAAGATTAATAATTCATGAGAAAAATGAACATCGAGTCGGTTTGAAGGGCCAAGTTGTGTTTCCAGGAAGTCTCGCAAACAAATCCAGGAAGCGAGAAAGCAAAAACCTGCACAAAGAACACGGAGCCGTCCAAACCTTGGGACTCGGGACTAGGGACGACTAAGGACTCGGGACTCGGGACTAGGGACGACTAAGGACTCGGGACTAGGGACGACTAAGGACTCGGGACTCGGGACTAGGGACGACTAAGGACTCGGGACTCGGGACTAGGGACGACTAAGGACTCGGAGGTCGGGACTAGGGACGACGATGGACTCGGGACTAGGGACGACTAAGGACTCGGGACTCGGAGGCGAGTCAAAGTCCCGTCCCAATCCCCGAGCGGGCCGTCGGGCCTACCCGGGCCGCGGTGCGACGATTCGAATGGTTCCCGCCCTCAGGACCCACCACACTGAGCCGTAGGCCCCGGAGCCGACGGGGGTGAGCGCCGTGTACCGCAGGGGGACTTCCCACACGGTCCTGTTGAGCTCGTGGCGGTAAAAGCCCTTCCGAGCGGACATCGTGGGACTCTCCCTCCGGACTCAGCAAGCGGACAATAAGGGCGGCATCTAGCGGCGGAAAACAAGTCAAGGGAAGTGGAGCTGCGGTGGGTGTTGGTGAAGGGGGAGGATCGAGGACGGAGTGGGAGAACTGGAGGGGTTCGAGAGGAAGGAGAAGAGGGCGGGGTGAGAGGAGAGAGGATGGAGGGGAGGAGTGAGAGCAGAGGGAGTGTCGCAATGGTGAGTGTGGGAGGAGTGAGAGTGGAGTGAAGGGTTGGAGGGGATGGGGAGGTCCGAACCTTCACCTGAACCTTCACCTGAACCTTCACCCGAACCTTCACCCTAACCTTCACCCGAACCTTCACCCGAACTGGCAGAGGTGTTGGAGAAGGGGAGAGACTGGTGGAGTTCGTAAGATGGAGGATTGTGGGTTACACAAGGTTAATATTGATGGTTGAGACGGGACACCCAGGGCCCGATTTACTTGCTTGTGCCCCCCCCCAAATGTTTTTTTCACATACACATACATATATATATATATATATATATATATATATATATATATATATATATATATATATATATATATATATATATATATATATATATATATATATATATATATATATATATATATATATATATATCGTAATATCGTAATATTGTAATGTAAAAAAAAAAAAGAATTACAACATAATGTGACACATCAATAATTTTTAAGCAAATTAGTTTCATATCAAGTACATAGAAGTAAATCAAGTTCCATATCATGTACATCTTACACAAAGAAATAATGGAAAAATACAATGAAACTGAAGCATAATAAATTTAAAAATGAACTGTTATCTTTTTCGTTACCTTATTTTACTTTATTCATTTTACTACAGGACCTACTAGCCTACTCGATATACTATATACAATAGGGCCTACTATCTTACTCTATATACTATATACTATAGGGCCTACTAGCTTACTCTATATACTATATACTATAGGGCCTACTATCTTACTCTATATACTATATACTATAGGGCCTACTAGCTTACTCTATATACTATATACGATGGGGCCTACTATCCTACTCTATATACTATATACTATAGGGCCTACTAGCTTACTCTATATACTATATACTATGGGGCCTACTATCCTACTCTATATACTATATACTATAGGGCCTACTAGCTTACTCTATATACTATATACTATGGGGCCTACTATCCTACTCTATATACTATATACTATAGGGCCTACTAGCTTACTCTATATACTATATACTATGGGGCCTACTATCCTACTCTATATACTATATACTATAGGGCCTACTAGCTTACTCTATATACTATATACTATGGGGCCTACTATCCTACTCTATATACTATATACTATAGGGCCTACTAGCCTACTCTATATACTATATACTATGGGGCCTACTAGCCTACTCTATATACTATATACTATAGGGCCTACTATCCTACTCTATATACTATATACTATAGGGCCTACTATCCTACTCTATATACTATATACTATAGGGCCTACTAGCCTACTCTATATACTATATACTTTGGGGCCTACTATCCTACTCTATATACTATATACTATAAGGCCTACTAGCCTACTCTATATACTATAGGGCCTACTATCCTACTCTATAAACTATAGGGCCTACTAGCCTACTCTATATACTATAGGGCTTACTATCCTACTCTATATACTATATACTATATACTATAGGGCCTACTAGCCTACTCTATATACTATATACTATAGGGCCTACTAGCCTACTCTATATACTATAGGGCCTACTATCCTACTCTATATACCATATACTATAGGGCCTACTAGCCTACTCTATGTACTATAGGGCCTACTATCCTACTCTATATACTATAGGGCCTACTATCCTACTCTATATACTATAGGGCCTACTATCCTACTCTATATACTATAGGGCCTACTTCTTCTTCATCTTTCGGCTGCTCCCGTTAGGGGTCGCCACAGCAGATCATCCGTATGATCCGCATAGTGATTTGGCACATGTTTTACGCCGGATGCCCTTCCTGACGCAACCCTGGTCGCCTCTTATGACACAGGGATATGATACACCTATTTTAACCGGGGTATACACCGGCCCAGTATACTGGTACTCATTTCACCGATCTCGGAAGGATGACAGGCTGAGTCAACCCCCTGGTGTATTAATTCAGTGGCCCAACGGGGCTTGAACTCAGGACCTTTTGGATCCCAAGACGCTGCCCTAACCACTGCGCCAACACCAGGCTACTATAGGGCCTACTATCCTACTCTATATACTATAGGGCCTACTATCATACTCTATATACTATAGGGCCTACTATCATACTCTATATACTATAGGGCCTACTATCCTACTCTATATACTATAGGGCCTACTATCATACTCTATATACTATAGGGCCTACTATCCTACTCTATATACTATAGGGCCTACTATCCTACTCTATATACTATAGGGCCTACTATCATACTCTATATACTATAGGGCCTACTATCCTACTCGATATACTATATACTATAGGGCCTACTATCCTACTTCTTGGCCGATCAGAGAACCCACAAGTCCCCTGTGGGCCCCAGTTACTGGTGGGCCCTAGGCCAATGGCCTATGTTGCCTATTAGAAAATCCGGCCCTGGGGATACATATAAAAGAGGGCCATAGATGTGACTGACCGTCGGTCAGTCAGTCAGTCAATGTGTGTTGGGTGAACTGAGGGTCATATCCTTGTGGTTCCGTGATCGATCGATCTTTGTTCGTAAATGGAGCTTTCAACGTCGTTTGCTTCCGACTGATTCTTCACGGTGTTTCCTCCCTGTCCGAGTCCGACACGTTTCCACATGTTTCTGGTACATCTGTTCGAGTTGTTGTGAATAAGTTCGTCGAATAACTTGAGGTCTCTGTGACCTCTTTGTGGAGCAACAGACCGCCGACCTCAGTCAGCAATGACTCAGAAAATTGACTTCATACAGTATTTGAATCCCTGTCAGAGTACGTCATACGTAGATAGACATGGACAGAAAGGTCTCTGTAAACCTGAAATTGAACTGTTCCACAAAACGTTTCACTGAAACCTGTGGAACAGAGAGAAGACCCCCCCTCCCTCGGCTCGAAAGACCGCCCCCCCTCCCTCGGCTCGAAAGACCGCCCCCCCTCCCTCGGCTCGAAAGACCCCCCTCCCTCGGCTCGAAAGACCGCCCCCCCCCCCTCGGCTCGAAAGACCCCCCTCCTCCCTCGGCTCGAAAGACCCCTCCTTCCCCCGGCTCAAAATACCCCCTCCCCCTGCTCTGGAGGATCAAATAGAGGGAGCTGTAGTTTAAATCAGATGAGGATGAGGAGGGGTGAAGGGAGTATGGATGTGCAGAGAGTAATGAGGTGCAAGAACAACACACTGTTGTGCACACGTGGATTGAAGGTGTTGCTGCAATAGAGGAAATCAGAAGATGTAAAACCAGTCCAGTCATGTGCGCAGTGATCGAGTGAGGAGGTGAATGAATCGACGAATGAAATACAGTAGTTTTTATTGAAGTGAAGTTGCTGGGGTATGTCGAGTTACCAGGTTTCGTGGAGAGTCACCAGGTTTCGTGTAGAGTTATCAGGTTTAATGTAGTTACCAGGTTTCGTGTAGAGTTACCAGGTTTCATGTGGAGTGCTCACCAAGTGCCTTAAACACTCAAGCAAGCACTCCATTCAAAACCGTTGTTAAGGAACGGCTGGCGTGGCAAGCGATAGCCGGCTGCTTGGTAACTGAACACACCCCAGGTTCAGGAAAGGTGCCCCGACGAGTGAAGGTGAAGGTGCAGTCGAGCTCTCTCAATATAAAAACGCGTCACAAGGGGGCACTGTCCAAATCAGCATGCTCAAGCTTTGTCTGTGATACGTGCTTCTGTCTTGATGACGTCATCAAGACAAAACGTGTGGTGCGGGACAAGCTGCAGATTTCGATGGAGATGTGAAAGGAGTGGAGTGTGCGCGGAAATAATGATATTCATGATGAGTGATGCGCTCGTCGAGTAATGGGATTCAAAATGAGCACACACAGTAACGAGATGCAAAAATGAGTGGTGCGCACTCACAGCTACAAATGGGTGTGAAATGAGTGAAGAGGTGCTGAATTAATAGTGCACACACAGAGTGTAAAAGAGGTTCAAACTGAGGAATGTGCGCAGACAGAGTCATGTATGGCGTACAAAATGAGTGGTGCACCCAGGAATAAAGAGGTACAAGTCTAAAATATGAGTGGAGGAGACTAAGGCAAGTTGTGGAGGAAAAACGTGCAGTGGAGCGTGAGGGTGCTAATGGAGCACTCTTTATACATGAGTGCAGAGGTGGCCCAAGCGGGTGTTTTTAGGGGGAAATCGATTGGAAAGGAAGTGGCAGCGAGAGTGGTAGATTGGAGGGAGAGTTGTGGAGGGAGTGGTAGATTGGAGGAAGAGTTGTAGAGGGAGTGTTAGATTGGAGGTGGAGTTGTAGAGGGAGTGGTAGATTGGAGGTGGAGTTGTAGAGGGAGTGGTAGATTGGAGGTGGAGTTGTAGAGGGAGTGGTAGATTGGAGGTGGAGTTGTGGAGGGAGTGGTAGATTGGAGGTAAAGTTGTCGAGGGAGTTGTAGATTGGAGGGAGAGTTGTAGAGGGAGTGGTAGATTGGAGGTGGAGTTGTGGAGGGAGTGGTAGATTGGCGGTAAAGTTGTAGAGGGAGTGGTAGATTGGTGGTGGAGTTGTAGAGGGTGTGGTAGATTGGAGGTGGAGTTGTAGAGGGAGTGGTAGATTGGAGGGGGAGTTGTAGAGGGAGTGGTAGATTGGAGGTGGAGTTGTAGAGGGAGTGGTAGATTGGAGGTGGAGTTGTAGAGGGAGTGGTAGATTGGAGGTGGAGTTGTAGAGGGAGTGGTAGATTGGAGGTGGAGTTGTAGAGGGAGTGGTAGATTGGAGGTGGAGTTGTGGAGGGAGTGGTAGATTGGAGGTAAAGTTGTCGAGGGAGTTGTAGATTGGAGGGAGAGTTGTAGAGGGAGTGGTAGATTGGAGGTGGAGTTGTGGAGGGAGTGGTAGATTGGAGGTAAAGTTGTAGAGGGAGTGGTAGATTGGAGGTGGAGTTGTAGAGGGTGTGGTAGATTGGAGGTGGAGTTGTAGAAGGAGTGGTAGATTGGAGGTGGAGTTGTAGAGGGAGTGGTAGATTGGAGGTGGAGTTGTAGAGGGAGTGGTAGATTGGAGGTGGAGTTGTAGAGGGAGTGGTAGATTGGAGGTGGAGTTGTAGAGGGAGTGGTAGATTGGAGGTGGAGTTGTGGAGGGAGTGGTAGATTGGAGGTAAAGTTGTCGAGGGAGTTGTAGATTGGAGGGAGAGTTGTAGAGGGAGTGCTAAATTGGAGGTGGAATTCTAGAAGGAGTGGTAGATTGGAGGTGGCGTTGTAGAGGGAGTGCTTGATTGGAGGTGGAGTTGTAGAGGGAGTGGTAGATTGGAGGTGGAGTTGTAGAGGGAGTGGTAGATTGGAGGTAGAATTATAGAGGGAGTGGTAGATTGGAGGTGGAAGTGCAGAGGGAGTGGTAGATTGGAGGGAAAGTTGTAGAGGGAGTGGTGGATTGGAGGTGGAATTGTGGAGGGAGTGGTAGATTGGAGGTAAAGTTGTAGAGGGAGTGGTAGATTGGAGGTGGAGTTGTAGAGGGAGTGGTAGATTGGAGGTGGAATTGTGGAGGGAGTGGTAGATTGGAGGTAAATTTGGAGGTGGAGTTGTAGAAGAAGTGGTAGATTGGAGGTAAAGTTGTAGAGGGAGTGGTAGATTGGAGGTGGAGTTGTAGAGGGAGTGGTGGATTGCAGGTGGAATTGCAGAGGGAGTGGTAGATTGGAGAGAAAGTTGTAGAGGGAGTGGTAGATTGGAGGGAAAGTTGTAGAGGGAGTGGTGGATTGGAGGTGGAATTGTGGAGGGAGTGGTAGATTGGAGGTAAAGTTGTAGAGGGAGTGGTAGATTGGAGGTGGAGTTGTAGAGGGAGTGGTAGATTGGAGGTGGAATTTGTGGAGGGAGTGGTAGATTGGAGGTGGAGTTGTGGAGGGAGTGGTAGATTGGAGGTAAAGTTGTAGAGGGAGTGGTAGATTGGAGGTGGAGTTGTAGAGGGTGTGGTAGATTGGAGGTGGAGTTGTAGAGGGACTGGTAGATTGGAGGTGGAATTGTGGAGGGAGTGGTAGATTGGAGGTAAAGTTGGAGGTGGAGTTGTAGAAGAAGTGGTAGATTGGAGGTAAAGTTGTAGAGGGAGTGGTGGATTGCAGGTGGAATTGTGGAGGGAGTGGTAGATTGGAGGTAAAGTTGTAGAGGGAGTGGTAGATTGGAGGTGGAGTTGTAGAGGGTGTGGTAGATTGGAGGTGGAGTTGTAGAGGGTGTGGTAGATTGGAGGTGGAATTGTGGAGGGAGTGGTAGATTGGAGGTAAAGTTGGAGGTGGAGTTGTAGAAGAAGTGGTAGATTGGAGGTAAAGTTGGAGGTGGAGTTGTAGAAGAAGTGGTAGATTGGAGGTAAAGTTGTAGAGGGAGTGGTGGATTGCAGGTGGAATTGTGGAGGGAGTGGTAGATTGGAGGTAAAGTTGTAGAGGGAGTGGTAGATTGGAGGTGGAGTTGTAGAGGGAGTGGTGGATTGCAGGTGGAATTGTGGAGGGAGTGGTAGATTGGAGGTAAAGTTGTAGAGGGAGTGGTAGATTGGAGGTGGAGTTGTAGAGGGTGTGGTAGATTGGAGGTAAAGTTGTAGAGGGAGTGGTAGATTGGAGGTGGAGTTGTAGAGGGAGTGGTAGATTGGAGGTAAAGTTGTAGAGGGAGTGGTAGATTGGAGGCGGAGTTGTAGAGGGAGTGGTAGATTGGAGGTAAAGTTGTAGAGGGTGTGGTAGATTGGAGGTAAAGTTGTAGAGGGAGTGGTAGATTGGAGGTAAAGTTGTAGAGGGAGTGGTAGATTGGAGGTAAAGTTGTAGAGGGAGTGGTAGATTGGAGGTGGAGTTGTAGAGGGAGTGGTGGATTGCAGGTGGAATTGTGGAGGGAGTGGTAGATTGGATGTAAAGTTGTAGAGGGAGTGGTAGACCGGGGACGGGTTGGTGGAGTGTTAAAGTTCATGGTGTCGGGGTTTGCCAGAAGGAGGGGATATCCAGCGTGCCCATACAGGGAGGAGACAGACGGGCAAGCAGACAGAGGGCGATGCTATTCATTGTTCCCCAAAGTTCCGGCAGAGATTTGTTGATGGTTCGTAAGAAAGTGCTCGTCGCTGGTAGCGCGGTCCGGGCGGCATCGTCGAGGAAGGGGAGACGAGCCCCCGAAGGTGGACAGTTCATGTTCGGTGGTTCTATTGATGGAAGTTTGTTTGTTGAAGAGAGTTCGTGAATGAGGACGTCGACACATCGAGAGGAAGGGCTCGCGTTGCCGAGTGTAAGTTCGTGAAGACAGAGTTCGCGAGTGAGAATGAGAGTGTGAAAAAGGACAAAGTTGAACGAGTCGAGGAGGACAGGTGCGCCACAGGTACGTCCTTCCCTACGTCCACGTGATCCATTTTGCGTGCCGTTTGCGCCCGAAAGTCTTTTCTTTTCTCTTTTCTTTTCTTCCTTCCTCGTTCCTCCTTTTTCTCTGCATTTTGAGATCCGTTGTTAATCCCCATTGAGAACTTCCCTCTTGCAACGATCATTCGACGAGGTTTAGATTCTTGAACACAATCACGTGACAGTCTCCTGTCGTCCACAGACTCTTCATAATAATATGTAATAGTAATAATATGTAATAGTAATAATATGTACCTGGTCCTTCATGTAACACGAACTCGTCCACAAAGTTTGTATTTAGGGAAACAAAAAGCTCGACAGTTCAGGAATGTTGAAGTTTTTAAAAGTTGAATATTTTTTATGGTCTTGGTAGAAATTGCACCGTTTGTGATGATACTTCATGTCTTGTGTGATGTCCATGGTCATGATGGTATTTATTGATGTTCATACATGACATGACGTTTACATTGGCATTGTATGTGTGTGTGTACTCATTGTAGTTTTCCATCTCTGTTTTTGTCCCCACCATTATAATTTTTTTCATCTATCTATAATTCCAGTAATGTGTGTGTGTGTGTGTGTGTGTGTGTGTGTGTGTGTGTGTGTGTGTGTGTGTGTGTGTGTGTGTGTGTGTGTGTGTGTGTGTGTGTGTGTGTGTGTGTGTGTGTGTGTGTGTGTGTGTGTGTGTGTGTGTGTGTGTGTCACCGCTGTTTCTCGACAACCACCAGTCCGATCTATTTGAAACTTGCCAGATATTTTGCTGGTGACCTGAGGATGTGCCTTTTCAAGGTTTGATATTAATCGGACAAGCGGTTCCCAAGTTGTGGCCATTTATTTACCAACCAATGACAAGACACGTTGCTGCGTGGGCATGGCCGATGGGGGAAGGGAACCTCAGCCGCGTTCACCATTACGGGTTACAACGCACGGACTTCCGGATAATGATGACTTTGTGTATTCTAATAATTTCTCGATTTCTTATGCGCATTTATAGATAAACACAATGCCCCAAGTTATGATCGTTTTCATATTAGACGGTGCATACATTTCGGTGACATCAGAGTGAACTGGTATGCTCCGAAGCAAGAAGTAATTATTATTTTTTTTGAACGGTTTTTTTTTTCTCTTCTCTTCTCTTTGTGTTTTTCCTTGCGACAACATTGCGAAAAGGCAAAATACGTTGGCGCTAATTGAATAATTGGCCATTAAAACTAAATTGCGAATAATCGTAACTGCGATATGCGAACTTCCGGACAGTGGGGACTTCACTTCCGGACTTCCGGATAGTGACGAGTACTGTATTCTTTCTCGATTTTTTTTCTCGATTTATCGACTTGCTGTATTCTTTCTTTCTCGATCTCTGTACTTTCTCGATTTCTTTCTCGATTTTCTTAAACACAATGCCCCAATCCAGTCGCCGTTTACGACAGCGAAGGAATGAAGCTGCGCGTCATGCACGTGCAATGGAATCTAACGAAGCACGAACTGCTCGCTTGGCAGACAACACTGAACGCGAGGCAAGGCGTCGTGCAGCTGAAACGGATGAAGAACAAACTGCTCGCTTAGCAGACAACATTGAACGCGAGGCAAGGCGTTGTGCAGAAGAAGCTGATGAAGAACGAACTGCTTGCTTAGCAGACAACATTGAACGTGAGGCAAGGCACCATGCAGCTGAAACGGATGAAGAATGAACTGCTCGCTTGGCAGACAACATTGAACGTGAGGCAAGGCATCGTGCAGAAGAAACGGATGAAGAACGAACTGCTCGATTGGCAGACAACACTGGACGCGAGGCAAGGCGTTGTGCAGAAGAAACTGATGAAGAACGAACTGCTTGCTTAGCAGACAACATTGAACGTGAGGCAAGGCATCGTGCAGAAGAAACGGATGAAGAACGAACTGCTCGATTAGCAGACAACACTGGACGCGAGGCAAGGCGCCGTGCAGAAGAAACGGATGAAGAACGAACTGCTCGCTTGGCAGACAACACTGGATGCGAGACAAGGTGGCGTGCAGAAGAAACGGTTACGGGCACGCACGTACAAGCACGTGAGAGCGAAGGAATGGCCTGTGCGGTTGTTGTTTCTGGCACGCAGTTTGAAATTTTTTTGTTTTGTTTTGTTTGCACGTACGGCCACGCACGTACGGGCACGCACCTATGGGCATGCACTAGTTTGTTTAATTATCTCTCCGAGTAAATAATTCCGGAGTCGTTAACCCTTCCTAAGGCTTGCACCGTCGGTGGTTAAACCACTTGCACCACTCCACATGTACAGGTGAAAATTGCAAGTCGTCTCCCTACCCTAACGAACTTGGGGGAGGGGGGTGGTGGTATTATTTGCTGATAACCTGACCTTCGGTACCTCAAGCACTTATCCAAAATTTAATGGAGATCGGCAAATCCGTTTTCGATTCTTTAGGGTACATACATACATACATACATATGTACATATGTGCAAAAAAGAATCTTTTGTAACATGTAATTATTGTTGAGGTTGTTGTCTGTGTGCTCCTTCTGTGTACGTATGTGCAAATATATGTGTATATTATATATATATATATATATATATACATATATACATATATATATATATATATGTATATATATATATATATATATATAATATACATATATATAATATACATATATATATAATATACATATATATATATATATATATATATATATATATATATATATATATATATATATATATATATATATATATATACACACACACATACACAAGGTGTGTTCAAAAAGTATCCAACCTTAATTTTTCGTGTGTAAACAAATGAAGCTAGGGAGGCGTGGTTTGGTGCACATATGTAGGCGATCCTAATCCGTATGCCTGAAAATTTTCCCGCCTGCAGAAGCTGTCAGTCGCCGACAGACCGCCGAAGAGTGAGGAAGTGTAAGTGAGTGCCGTCGGATTTTCGTTTTGACAAAATGACGGAAAAACTTGAACAACGCTACTGCATCAAATTTTGTGTAAAGCTTGGCGATTCCCAAGTGGAAATGATCCGCAAGATTCAACAGGCCTTCGGGAATGAAGCAATGGGCACCACACAGATAAAAGAGTGGTACAACCGCTTCAAAGATGGTCGCACATCAGTGGAAAGTGAAGCACGTTATGGTAGGCCCTCAACATCCTGAAATGAGATCGTCATTGACCAAGTGAGGACCCTGCTGATGCAGGATCGTCGAATCACGATCAGAGAACTTGCAGATGAGGCGGGCGTCAGTATTGGATCCGTTCATTCCATTGTGACTGAAGATTTGGGCTTAAGGAGAATCTCAGCGAAGTTCGTGCCAAAGCTGCTAATGATCGAGCAGAAGCAACTCCGTTTGGGGATCGCACAGGACATGCTGGAGACTGTGAACAGCGATCACAACTTCTTCAACACAGTGATCACTGGCGATGAGACTACAGTGATCTGTCATTTTGTCAAAAATGAAAATCCGACGGCGCTCACTTACACTTCCTCACTCATCGGCGGTCTGTCGGTGACTGACAGCTTCTGCAGGCAGGAAAATATTCACGCATACGGATTAGGATTGCCTCCCATACGTGCACCAAACCACGCCTCCCTAGCTTCATTTGTTTACCCACGAAAAAGTAAGGTTGGATACTTTTTAAACACACCTCGTGTATATATATATAATAATAATAATAATTATTATTCCTTTGAGAAGTATTACTATATTTCTTTTGTGTGTTCCATACATGTCCTTCTAAAGTGTTCCGCTTCTTCTTCAAACCGTAAAGATGGGCTTTTAAAACGGGCAGCATTAGGGGAGAGTGGGGCAAGATGATCCCTGGGGCATGATGATCACCCCCCTCTCACAACTTGAATAAAGCTCGCATTGGACAGTGGCGCCACTCAACGATAGATCGATTAACTACAATTCCACTGTGGAAGGCGCATGACGAGAAAAAACGCTCCATTCATTTTATCAGAAAAACATCATTTTCCTCCTGAAAAAGAAAATTTTCGGATCATCGGTGAGTACGTATTATCTCTATGAATAAGTGCAGTAGGAATGGTATCTGTGTATAGGTAGATACGTAGTTTATATGCCCATATTGCGTGTATGTTTTGCCCAGCTCATTGCTGTAATTTATGAATGCCAGACGATTTTGTAAAAATGCTGGCGGTGGGGCAGGATGATTACTTGGTTGTGGGGCAAGTTGATCAGGTGAACAGCTGGCAATAATATTATGATTGAAGGAGACTTTGTAATTACAAAAATAGATTGGGAAAAAAGCGCGATCAATTCTGTTCATAGACAATCGATGTAGAGACAATCGACGACGATGGATATGAGGGAGTCTTTCTCCGCAAAGTACCTTCTCATATGAACTTCGATCGACCTACGTTCATCGTGGACGAGACAGATTGTGGGACTTTTTCCAAGGAGGACATCGTTAAAAAACTACCTCCACCCAAATTTTTTAAGGGAAGCCAGAGAAAATCAAAGCAACTGGTATTCAAAATTGATCTCAGTCAGTGGGAGTTCCGAATTTAGACATTAAGACTGGAACACAAAGATAAATGACATGAAAATGGACATTCGTATCTGGTTGTGTATGGGACAATGTTTTGGAAATATTATGTTGGTATCCTAGATGGATATATGTATAAATGAATAATTATTTTCTGTTCATTAAAATTCGAACACATCGCTTATTTAGACTGTCCTCATGTTTCCTTAGGACCATGATCATCTTTCCCCATAGTGATGATCGACTTGCCCAAGGGGTGGGGCAAGTTGAGCATTTCGACCACAAATTTTGAATTGCCTTTTATAGACATTCAATGATCTCTAATATTCTCGACATTGGGCAGTTACTTGGGGCGATAGATGGACGAACGAATGGCAATTGAATGGTGTTTGGCTGTGAAATCATCTGACGGCAAAACGGACAAAACCAAAAAAAGGGACCATCTTGCCCCATTCTCCCCATGATTAAACGGACTAATTTTTTATTCCAAGTAAATCAATTATTCGCTTTCCTTTGGTACTACATATACCTTTAGTATTATCATTATTATTATTAGTATTATAATTATTCAACGACAGCAGAAACTGCCACATTAATGCTCGAGGTCTGGCTTCTTCTTCACGTGATGGACAGACGGATACATCTTCTTTTAGTAATAGTAACACGCATTCCCTCCGGGAGCGGGTGTTGCTATACTGTACTGTTACTAAAAGGAGAATGGTGTCGAAACCCTCTTCTTCCGGCAGGGGTCAATGGTTAAACCACCTGCTCTCTTCTCCATGTACAAGTGAGAATCGCAAGTTGTTTCCCCATCTTCACCTGTTTGGGTTACCTTACACCCATTACCCCTTACATCCATTATTACCCCTTACATCCTGTAACCTCTATTTTCATTGTTCTTCCCATCTCCAACACCTTACACTTGCTCAGGTTAAACTCCATCTGCCAATCTTTTACCCAATCCATACAAGTATCAATACTTTCCTGTATCTGATCACCACCCCATCTGCTATCCACCTCACCTCCAAGCTTTTTGTCATCTGCAAATTTGGAAAGCTTACTCTTCACTCCACTATCCAAATCGTTGATGTAAATAATGAATGGTAATGTTCCGAGTACTGATCCCTGAGGTACTCCAATACTTACATCCTCCCAGCAAGACATCCTCCCACTCACAGCCACTCTTTACTTCCTATCACTAAGCCTGTTTGGAATCCAATTAGCTTCCTGACCTGCCATTCCACAAGCCCTCACTTTGGCTCACAACCTCCGATGTGGAACCTTATCAAATACCTTCTTAAAGTCTAGATATACTATGTCCACTGTCATTCCCTCATCCACCCAAACAGACACTGCTTCATAGAACTCTAAAAGATTTGTTAGACAGGAAGTGTTGGATTTGTTAGATATGACATGTTAGACAGGATGCATAGTTTACCCACCCAGTGTGACCATGGCCATGGAACCTAACCCCTGTGGTTGGTGAGGGATATGTGCATAAGGTTAGTGGGATATCTCTCTATCTCTACATCTTTCATTCTCACCCCTCGCTCACCTTACTATGAAAATTCTGTTTTTACTTGCATATTCCATTTGATTGTGACTATCAGAGTGGAAGATCAGGATCCTTAAAGCACATGCATAGCTATTTTGAATAGTTCAGCAAGCACGCGTGTTATACCGTGCACACCCTTAATAAGATACCTGACGAGAAGGCGACTCTCACATAACCCCTGGGGTCCATGATTGGTGAAATTTAGCTC
>NC_140973.1:76287296-76422296 GCF_056783735.1 Eptatretus burgeri | reverse complement strand
CCAATCGGTGAGCGAGGGGCGACTGGCCCCGCCCCAGGGCGTTGGAGGGCGATCGATATATGCAAATTTATGGATCAAAAAGCATTCACGCCCACTTTTTCTCGGGCCAATGGGGAGCGAGGTGAAAGGTCGAAGGGAGGGGGTCAAAGATGAGAGGGCGAAGCCACGGGGCTGATATAAGCGACCGTGTTCGTCAGTCCAGTGAGTAGTAGAGTCGAGAGAGAACAGAGAGTTAAGACTTCGCGGGCGGTGGAGTTGGCAAGAAGGAGCTGGTTGTCGTGTGCGTTGGAGTCGGAGCGGAGGGACGGAGCTGTGGAGAGGCGGCGAGGGCAGACGAGGGGGTGCTCGCGTCGTGCAGGGAGCTGCACCCCAGGGAGGCCGACAGCGCGACCTGGCCGAGGTGGAGACGCTCGTCGCGGGACAATAAAAATCCTCTATACCCCGAGCATCAGCAACCCCCTCCTGTTTCCCCCGCGCTGAGATAGTGCGACCAAGGGGGCCCCTTTCCCACCCCCTACCAGACACTGCCCGCGAGGCCCGCGGAGTTGAGGCACCATCGCCGCTCCGCGTCTCATCACCAGACGGGTAGGCCCGACCCGGTCTCGGCCTCAGGCCCGCCTCATCCTTGAGGGTATTCTTTCCTTGGTTTTGGGTATGTGTTGTCGGCGCCGTCTGTGAAGTAAAATTGTATAAGTGTTGCCGTGTGCTCGTGTAATCGGTATTAGATCTGCATTGTCGCATTTGCTTTTTGTGTAAATTGAATTGTGTTTTTCTTTTCTGTGTGCTTTTAGTGGAATTGAATATGTGTGCTTTCCGTTCATCGCGAATAAATGTGCTTTGTGTTGAACTGTTTCCCGCTTCGCTTCGTCATTTCCTTCATTGAATCCTCATCTTGCTTCACGTAAAGGGTTGGTAGTGGGCTGAATACGCCCGATAATTAATCGAACCGTCGAGGCCGACGATAACACCGCTCGGTTATCCCGATAGTACGGAACGGGTCGCTTAAGTGGCCCGTGTCCGAAGTCGACCTGCGGCGAGGTGCGATCGCCCGGTCTACCCTCCGCGTGGGTACTTAGGTAGGTCGAATTTGGCGAGCAACCCTATCCCACGCGGGGGCTGGTTGGCTCGATCGCGGTGAGACCGAAAGGTCCACCCGTGACTGGTTCCCGGCGTTAGTCCGAGAGGGTCACGACTGGATTGTCCGTCCGGTGGGCGACGTGCCGCGATTCGAGTTACGTGTCCGTCAGCACGCCGGCGGGCGCGAATCCGTAACAATGGTGTCAGGTCGTGCGATACAAACCCATCGCCCTCCTCACGGCACTGGTATCGGAGAACAGGAAAACGGGCTCTCCTGTCTCCGGCTAAATTCACGGGAATCGGTCCAGGGGTGAGAGAAGCGACCCCCGATTCCCTCCAAATTACGAGCGAGCGAAATTAACCCTTCACGAGAAGCAAGATGGCGTCTCAAGGCGAGCGGGAGCCGGGGGTATTAGAAATGGATGTAGAATGTGTAGAATCCATGGTCCAGGATGGAATCCCCGAGCAGGAAATGTTGATTGTGCAGGAACACGGACTCGCCCAACTGAACCCAGAGCCCGAAATGGGTGCGGCAGCGGCCGCGGTGTATGACACCTCCCCCCCCCCTCTCCACCAAAACCCTTCCCCAACCCTTGCCGAAACGGCTCAGCTGAGTGCATCCGACATGGCCCAGCTATAGCCATGCTGGCGGCAATGACAGCAAGGATGGATGCAAATACAAACGAAATGAAAGGCATGAACGAAAAGATGAATGCGGAAATGATCGAAAAGATGTATACAAACACAAATGAAATGAAAAACGAAATGAACAAGCAAATAAACGGAATGGAAGCAAACATGAGGGAAGAAATGAAAAAGCTCCGGGGGGAGACGCAGAACATGGGCCGATGCCTGCAGGCGGGCATGAAGGCCGTGACCAGGGAGCTGGGAATGGCGGCTCCACGTGTGGGAGCAAACGAGCTGGAAGGGGGTGCAGCGGCAGACAGGCCCGCGGTGGAGGCGGGTAAGAAAATAATTCGGGAGACAAGAGACGAGGTGAAAGTAATTGGGAGGGAGAGAAAAGAACAATTAATACGGAAAGCAAGGATGAGGTACGCGGAGATCGTGAAAGAGCAAGGAGTGAAAAACAGGGAAGGACGGGAGCGACTTAAAGAGAAAGCAAGGTTGACCTTCATAAATATAAGGGAAAGACGCCAGAAAGAAGTAGAGACCAATAAACACGATGAAGACGGGGTAAGTGACGCGCGCACACACACGGAGGTAGTGGAGGATAGTGAGGTTGAGCTCGCGGAGCGTGTAGGGACCCAGTGCGAGCACCTGGATGGCCTCCTCCAGGAACGAGGGGAGGGAGTATGCCCCCTTGAGGCGAGCCACGACCAGGTGAGTTCGGTCGTGCTTTGCGAGGTTGAGGGGACGGGTGCTGTGAACGGGTGCACGGAGAGCTTGGGGGGTATAGAGGCCCCGGAGACCCTTGTGGGGACACGAATCCCCAGTGTGGTTGGCCTTGTGTGTGTGGTGCAAGGTGTGAGTGCGTCCCCGTGTGTGGAAGCGACCCCGTGTGTGAGTGGTGTGGTGGCGATGGTGCCAGGGTACGTGCTTCCCAGCACGCCGTGTGTGGGTGAGGCACCGTGTGTGAGTGAGGCCGTGTGTGTGGATGAAACGGCCAGGATGAGTGAAACACCGCGGTTGAGTGCCCCCGCGTGTGTGAGTGAGGCACGGTGTCTGAGTGAGGCACGGTGTGTGGATGAGGCACCGCGGGTGAGTGCCCCCGCGTGTGTAAGTAGTATGGTTTGTGTGAGTAGTGAGGCACGCGTGGGTGAACGGCCGTGTGCAAGGTCGCTGTGTGCAAGGGAGACCGTGTGTGTGAGAGAGCGGTACGTGAGGGAGATGTCGGTTGGCATGCGGGAGCACGCAGCCGCGTCTCCCGGTGTGAATGTAATGGTGTGGAGTGTGAGCGTCGTAACACGCAGGTGTGCGTGGGTCGAATGGCGACGAAGGCGACATGAGAAGAAAGAAAGCCGAGTAGCGGCTGTAGTTGTTTCGGGGACCGTGCCGGGTTCACCCAGCAGTGAGCACGCGGTCCGTGCTGTGCAACGCACGAGGCCACCACGTGCTCGCTTGCGAGAGTGAAGTCCCGGTCCGGAAACGCACGCGGTGGATTTGCCGATCCCGCGGACGGACAAAGTTTAGGCAGGACTACGGATTTGGACCGGACGGGTTCTCCACGCGATCGTGTGTGTTGAGCTCCAACGGGCAAAGCACACGTGTTCGCGTGGGGAACCCCTCGAGACGTGGGGCTTGTGTTTTTTTTATGCGCACGGTGACGTCATGGCTGCACGTGTGGTTGGAATCCGGCAGGAGGGGTATCCCGGCCGGATGGTACCGTCCAAGGAAGGACGAGGTACACGTGCAGCTGCATGACGTCACGGGCGGGTGCAAAGTGCGCGAGCTCTGAGTTGCCGCGCAGGTGCTGCGCATGAAAAAAAAAAACAAAAAAAAAAAAACAAGCCTCACTTTCGGGTGCACAGGATTCCTGGGCAAGGGGTGGAAGACCCCCTTGACCCTGGGCACAGGATGGAAACTAGTTAGGGGGAAGGGTTAGCTTAGCTAGACCGACTTCATGGGGCAGGGGTAAGTCCTCATGGAGTCCGTGGAATGGATTAGTTAGAGGGATTGTAGCCAGATATAGGTTGGGAAATAAAATGATTTATTTGAAGACAGTGACGGACAGTGAATGTGTAGAGGGGACGTAGCTTAGCTACGTAGTGTTAAAAGGAACGTGCTGTAGTTTAAGGGACGACGTGGGAGCACGAGTTAGTTAGGGGAGGTAGTTAGAAGGATGGCAGAGTTCAGCGGTGTGTGTGTTGAAGAGTTGTGGGTTGTGAGGTGAGTACGTGTACATGTTGAGTGAGTGAGGCCAGCGGGTCTGTGTGAGTGGAGCGAATGGGGAATGCATGGTGCGATGTGTGATTGGGGGGAGGAGTGACTCCCGCCCAAGGGACCCCCGGGGTCAGTGTAGAGTGAGTTAGCTGGGTTAGTCAAATTAACAAAAATGGAGGTCATTTTGCTGTTGGTGTGAATGTAGGCTCGAAACCCGTTTGGAGGGGTGCAGGAGCCCTGTTGACGGGCTTGGGAGCGTGGCTGCGAAAGGTGAGTATCGCTGAGTGGGTACCCCGGGCACCAGGCTAGTCGGCCGTGGTAGGCCAAGGGCCCATGGGGGGCCGGGATAGCGTAGTGGGCACGGGTGCGCCTGCTTGGTGCGGGGGCCCGGGGCGCCATTAGCCGCGTGGGCAGTGTTGTGGGCACGGGTGACCCTCGGAAAGGGGCCCGGGAGGCCGGCCTGCCACGTGTGCGTTTCAGGGGAGGTGCCATGGGGGCACTCCCCGGTGTTAGGGAGCTGGTAGGCTCGGAGGCAGTGTAGTGCCCGGGGGTGCCATAGCGGGAGAATCGGCAGAGGGTCGTGCCTGCCAAAGGGAGCCACGTGTCCCAGCCAGGAGACCGTGTGAGGGCACGGAGAGAAAATTGGGGGGCGAGGCCCGAAATTGTGAGGACACCAACACAGGCGACGGGAATCTGGGTTGTTAGAACCAATAGTTTAAGCGAGAGGCGCTTGTTGAAAGCCCCGGGGTAGTTTAACAGTTAAATGGTTAGGGTAGATTAGGAAGTGTACCCCTCCGCACCATCCATGCCCTCGCTGTCGTTGTGGGCCGCTGGACCCACTTGGTGTTAAGATCGCCGAACTCTGGGGAGGCCATTCTGAGGCTTCGTTGGGCCTCGACACAGGACGTTAGCTCTCCCTTATTCCCCTCCGGGAAGGGAACGTAGGGGTTGGGAGTAGGCTAGGTGACAGGATAGGGTAGCCGAACAAGGACGATAAAGGGGGTTAGGGGACGATTTATAGTGGGGAGTAAAAATAAAAACAACAAAAAAAAAATTAAGTTGGGGCTAAATTGGGGTTTGACAAATTAAGGGAGTGGGTATGTACAGTGACAGGCAAAGGCGATAGGTTGGGAGGGAGACAGGTAGGTAGGTCCGAGCCCGCCTTCCAAGTGGCCAGCACCACCGCACTCCCTCCACCAACTTCCACTGACGGCAAAAGCTGGCCAGCTTCATCTGCAGCTGTGGTACTTCAAGGCCTGTGCCGGCCAGTTCATCTGCGGGCTGTGTTTGCCTGCAGCGGCCTTCTTCTGCGGGCTGTGTTGCCTGCTGCCCTTGCCATGCCATGCCCACTGCCCCTGTTCACCAGCCCCGTTCAATTTTTGCTTTGCCCCCCCCCTGTTCATTTCCATGTGCGCCAGGATCCGCAAGGCAACAGTTTGCAAGCTGCGAGAACTGCCCTGTTGGCAGCTACAACACGGGCCTGCAGTGGCGGCCCGTGCACCGTGTTTGTGTTCATGCATCCATTCGTTGTGCTCATTGCGTGTGCCACTTGAGCTGGCACGGAGACTGCGTTGTGCAGCCCATGCACCGTTGTGGTTCACCGCGTTCATTTCAAAAGGGAAGGCCTTGGACTGCGTGTGAGCAGCCAGCCACGTTCCCTGTCACCTGCATTGTTTGAGCCAGAGACTGCATGTGGGCAGCCTGGCTCCCTGCTAACTGCTTTTCTTTTGCAGAGTTCAGTGATCCTGGGCCATGGTTTAGTGTAAAATTTGTAAGTTAAGGTTAAGATGTACTGTAAATATGAGTGCGCCCCCGGCATGTCTGTCTTAGCGCCGGCAATTTTATTTAAGTCGTCCGTGTGAGTGAGTTTGTTTAGATAGTTACGCAGCCCTTAGGTTATTTATTTTGGGGACACGAATACCATGAATGTCGCACTCAGGGATCCGTAGGTAAAATGTACTAGGGGAAAACTACACATGATGTCACACGAAAATTTGACGACTCGGGACGAGTCTGTAAAAAGGGGAGGGGGTAGTGTTGTGGTTACCAAATTCGCAAACCACCATTCAGGTCCCTTAGGTGAGATATCTCGGTAAGTACATGTGTAGTTAGGCCCAAACCCGTTGTCTAGTGGGAATACATGTCATTTATGCGTGCTGCGACTCTTCAGGATAGCCGTTTTTCTTTTACTATCTTTAATTTGGACCAACCGCCATTGTTACCACCACCAGTCACAACATCAACCACCAACCACAACGCCGCTTCACCACAACCGCCACGACCTTCACGTCACACCTCGCAACCGTCGCATCGCCACCGTTCTTGCGCCGCTTGTGGGTACCGGTGTTGGACTCGTGCAGGGCGCGCGCCGAACAGCGTGTACAAAATCACGGATTTTGTGCTTCAAAAACGGATCAAAAACGACACACGCCCACTTTTTGCCGTCCAATCGGTGAGCGAGGGGCGACTGGCCCCGCCCCAGGGCGTTGGAGGGCGATCGATATATGCAAATTTATGGATCAAAAAGCATTCACGCCCACTTTTTCTCGGGCCAATGGGGAGCGAGGTGAAAGGTCGAAGGGAGGGGTCAAAGATGAGAGGGCGAAGCCACGGGGCTGATATAAGCGACCGTGTTCGTCAGTCCAGTGAGTAGTAGAGTCGAGAGAGAACAGAGAGTTAAGACTTCGCGGGCGGTGGAGTTGGCAAGAAGGAGCTGGTCGTCGTGTGCGTTGGAGTCGGAGCGGAGGGGACGGAGCTGTGGAGAGGCGGCGAGGGCAGACGAGGGGGTGCTCGCGTCGTGCAGGGAGCTGCACCCCAGGGAGGCCGACAGCGCGACCTGGCCGAGGTGGAGACGCTCGTCGCGGGACAATAAAAATCCTCTATACCCCGAGCATCAGCAACCCCCTCCTGTTTCCCCCCGCGCTGAGATAGTGCGACCAAGGGGGCCCCTTTCCCACCCCTACCAGACACTGCCCGCGAGGCCCGCGGAGTTGAGGCACCATCGCCGCTCCGCGTCTCATCACCAGACGGGTAGGCCCGACCCGGTCTCGGCCTCAGGCCCGCCTCATCCTTGAGGGTATTCTTTCCTTGGTTTTGGGTATGTGTTGTCGGCGCCGTCTGTGAAGTAAAATTGTATAAGTGTTGCCGTGTGCTCGTGTAATCGGTATTAGATCTGCATTGTCGCATTTGCTTTTTGTGTAAATTGAATTGTGTTTTTCTTTTCTGTGTGCTTTTGGTGGAATTGAATATGTGTGCTTTCCGTTCATCGCGAATAAATGTGCTTTGTGTTGAACTGTTTCCCGCTTCGCTTCGTCATTTCCTTCATTGAATCCTCATCTTGCTTCACGTAAAGGGTTGGTAGTGGGCTGAATACGCCCGATAATTAATCGAACCGTCGAGGCCGACGATAACACCGCTCGGTTATCCCGATAGTACGGAACGGGTCGCTTAAGTGGCCCGTGTCCGAAGTCGACCTGCGGCGAGGTGCGATCGCCCGGTCTACCCTCCGCGTGGGTACTTAGGTAGGTCGAATTTGGCGAGCAACCCTATCCCACGCGGGGGCTGGTTGGCTCGATCGCGGTGAGACCGAAAGGTCCACCCGTGACTGGTTCCCGGCGTTAGTCCGAGAGGGTCACGACTGGATTGTCCGTCCGGTGGGCGACGTGCCGCGATTCGAGTTACGTGGCCGTCAGCACGCCGGCGGGCGCGAATCCGTAACAATGGTGTCAGGTCGTGCGATACAAACCCATCGCCCTCCTCACGGCACTGGTATCGGAGAACAGGAAAACGGGCTCTCCTGTCTCCGGCTAAATTCACGGGAATCGGTCCAGGGGTGAGAGAAGCGACCCCCGATTCCCTCCAAATTACGAGCGAGCGAAATTAACCCTTCACGAGAAGCAAGATGGCGTCTCAAGGCGAGCGGGAGCCGGGGGTATTAGAAATGGATGTAGAATGTGTAGAATCCATGGTCCAGGATGGAATCCCCGAGCAGGAAATGTTGATTGTGCAGGAACACGGACTCGCCCAACTGAACCCAGAGCCCGAAATGGGTGCGGCAGCGGCCGCGGTGTATGACACCTCCCCCCCCCCTCTCCACCAAAACCCTTCCCCAACCCTTGCCGAAACGGCTCAGCTGAGTGCATCCGACATGGCCCAGCTATGCGCCATGCTGGCGGCAATGACAGCAAGGATGGATGCAAATACAAACGAAATGAAAGGCATGAACGAAAAGATGAATGCGGAAATGATCGAAAAGATGTATACAAACACAAATGAAATGAAAAACGAAATGAACAAGCAAATAAACGGAATGGAAGCAAACATGAGGGAAGAAATGAAAAAGCTCCGGGGGGAGACGCAGAACATGGGCCGATGCCTGCAGGCGGGCATGAAGGCCGTGACCAGGGAGCTGGGAATGGCGGCTCCACGTGTGGGAGCAAACGAGCTGGAAGGGGGTGCAGCGGCAGACAGGCCCGCGGTGGAGGCGGGTAAGAAAATAATTCGGGAGACAAGAGACGAGGTGAAAGTAATTGGGAGGGAGAGAAAAGAACAATTAATACGGAAAGCAAGGATGAGGTACGCGGAGATCGTGAAAGAGCAAGGAGTGAAAAACAGGGAAGGACGGGAGCGACTTAAAGAGAAAGCAAGGTTGACCTTCATAAATATAAGGGAAAGACGCCAGAAAGAAGTAGAGACCAATAAACACGATGAAGACGGGGTAAGTGACGCGCGCACACACACGGAGGTAGTGGAGGATAGTGAGGTTGAGCTCGCGGAGCGTGTAGGGACCCAGTGCGAGCACCTGGATGGCCTCCTCCAGGAACGAGGGGAGGGAGTATGCCCCCTTGAGGCGAGCCACGACCAGGTGAGTTCGGTCGTGCTTTGCGAGGTTGAGGGGACGGGTGCTGTGAACGGGTGCACGGAGAGCTTGGGGGGTATAGAGGCCCCGGAGACCCTTGTGGGGACACGAATCCCCAGTGTGGTTGGCCTTGTGTGTGTGGTGCAAGGTGTGAGTGCGTCCCCGTGTGTGGAAGCGACCCCGTGTGTGAGTGGTGTGGTGGCGATGGTGCCAGGGTACGTGCTTCCCAGCACGCCGTGTGTGGGTGAGGCACCGTGTGTGAGTGAGGCCGTGTGTGTGGATGAAACGGCCAGGATGAGTGAAACACCGCGGTTGAGTGCCCCCGCGTGTGTGAGTGAGGCACGGTGTCTGAGTGAGGCACGGTGTGTGGATGAGGCACCGCGGGTGAGTGCCCCCGCGTGTGTAAGTAGTATGGTTTGTGTGAGTAGTGAGGCACGCGTGGGTGAACGGCCGTGTGCAAGGTCGCTGTGTGCAAGGGAGACCGTGTGTGTGAGAGAGCGGTACGTGAGGGAGATGTCGGTTGGCATGCGGGAGCACGCAGCCGCGTCTCCCGGTGTGAATGTAATGGTGTGGAGTGTGAGCGTCGTAACACGCAGGTGTGCGTGGGTCGAATGGCGACGAAGGCGACATGAGAAGAAAGAAAGCCGAGTAGCGGCTGTAGTTGTTTCGGGGACCGTGCCGGGTTCACCCAGCAGTGAGCACGCGGTCCGTGCTGTGCAACGCACGAGGCCACCACGTGCTCGCTTGCGAGAGTGAAGTCCCGGTCCGGAAACGCACGCGGTGGATTTGCCGATCCCGCGGACGGACAAAGTTTAGGCAGGACTACGGATTTGGACCGGACGGGTTCTCCACGCGATCGTGTGTGTTGAGCTCCAACGGGCAAAGCACACGTGTTCGCGTGGGGAACCCCTCGAGACGTGGGGCTTGTGTTTTTTTTATGCGCACGGTGACGTCATGGCTGCACGTGTGGTTGGAATCCGGCAGGAGGGGTATCCCGGCCGGATGGTACCGTCCAAGGAAGGACGAGGTACACGTGCAGCTGCATGACGTCACGGGCGGGTGCAAAGTGCGCGAGCTCTGAGTTGCCGCGCAGGTGCTGCGCATGAAAAAAAAAACAAAAAAAAAAAAAAAACAAGCCTCACTTTCGGGTGCAAAGGATTCCTGGGCAAGGGGTGGAAGACCCCCTTGACCAGGGGCACAGGATGGAAACTAGTTAGGGGGAAGGGTTAGCTTAGCTAGACCGACTTCATGGGGCAGGGGTAAGTCCTCATGGAGTCCGTGGAATGGATTAGTTAGAGGGATTGTAGCCAGATATAGGTTGGGAAATAAAATGATTTATTTGAAGACAGTGACGGACAGTGAATGTGTAGAGGGGACGTAGCTTAGCTACGTAGTGTTAAAAGGAACGTGCTGTAGTTTAAGGGACGACGTGGGAGCACGAGTTAGTTAGGGGAGGTAGTTAGAAGGATGGCAGAGTTCAGCGGTGTGTGTGTTGAAGAGTTGTGGGTTGTGAGGTGAGTACGTGTACATGTTGAGTGAGTGAGGCCAGCGGGTCTGTGTGAGTGGAGCGAATGGGGAATGCATGGTGCGATGTGTGATTGGGGAGGAGTGACTCGCCCAAGGGACCCCCGGGGTCAGTGTAGAGTGAGTTAGCTGGGTTAGTCAAATTAACAAAAATGGAGGTCATTTTGCTGTTGGTGTGAATGTAGGCTCGAAACCCGTTTGGAGGGGTGCAGGAGCCCTGTTGACGGGCTTGGGAGCGTGGCTGCGAAAGGTGAGTATCGCTGAGTGGGTACCCCGGGCACCAGGCTAGTCGGCCGTGGTAGGCCAAGGGCCCATGGGGGGCCGGGATAGCGTAGTGGGCACGGGTGCGCCTGCTTGGTGCGGGGGCCCGGGGCGCCATTAGCCGCGTGGGCAGTGTTGTGGGCACGGGTGACCCTCGGAAAGGGGCCCGGGAGGCCGGCCTGCCACGTGTGCGTTTCAGGGGAGGTGCCATGGGGGGCACTCCCCGGTGTTAGGGAGCTGGTAGGCTCGGAGGCAGTGTAGTGCCCGGGGTGCCATAGCGGGAGAATCGGCAGAGGGTCGTGCCTGCCAAAGGGAGCCACGTGTCCCAGCCAGGAGACCGTGTGAGGGCACGGAGAGAAAATTGGGGGGCGAGGCCCGAAATTGTGAGGACACCAACACAGGCGACGGGAATCTGGGTTGTTAGAACCAATAGTTTAAGCGAGAGGCGCTTGTTGAAAGCCCCGGGGTAGTTTAACAGTTAAATGGTTAGGGTAGATTAGGAAGTGTACCCCTCCGCACCATCCATCCCCTCGCTGTCGTTGTGGGCCGCTGGACCCACTTGGTGTTAAGATCGCCGAACTCTGGGGAGGCCATTCTGAGGCTTCGTTGGGCCTCGACACAGGACGTTAGCTCTCCCTTATTCCCCTCCGGGAAGGGAACGTAGGGGTTGGGAGTAGGCTAGGTGACAGGATAGGGTAGCCGAACAAGGACGATAAAGGGGGTTAGGGGACGATTTATAGTGGGGGAGTAAAAATAAAAACAACAAAAAAAAAATTAAGTTGGGGCTAAATTGGGGTTTGACAAATTAAGGGAGTGGGTATGTACAGTGACAGGCAAAGGCGATAGGTTGGGAGGGAGACAGGTAGGTAGGTCCGAGCCCGCCTTCCAAGTGGCCAGCACCACCGCACTCCCTCCACCAACTTCCACTGACGGCAAAAGCTGGCCAGCTTCATCTGCAGCTGTGGTACTTCAAGGCCTGTGCCGGCCAGTTCATCTGCGGGCTGTGTTTGCCTGCAGCGGCCTTCTTCTGCGGGCTGTGTTGCCTGCTGCCCTTGCCATGCCATGCCCACTGCCCCTGTTCACCAGCCCCGTTCAATTTTTGCTTTGCCCCCCCCCCCTGTTCATTTCCATGTGCGCCAGGATCCGCAAGGCAACAGTTTGCAAGCTGCGAGAACTGCCCTGTTGGCAGCTACAACACGGGCCTGCAGTGGCGGCCCGTGCACCGTGTTTGTGTTCATGCATCCATTCGTTGTGCTCATTGCGTGTGCCACTTGAGCTGGCACGGAGACTGCGTTGTGCAGCCCATGCACCGTTGTGGTTCACCGCGTTCATTTCAAAAGGGAAGGCCTTGGACTGCGTGTGAGCAGCCAGCCACGTTCCCTGTCACCTGCATTGTTTGAGCCAGAGACTGCATGCGAGCAGCCTGGCTCCCTGCTAACTGCTTTTCTTTTGCAGAGTTCAGTGATCCTGGGCCATGGTTTAGTGTAAAATTTGTAAGTTAAGGTTAAGATGTACTGTAAATATGAGTGCGCCCCCGGCATGTCTGTCTTAGCGCCGGCAATTTTATTTAAGTCGTCCGTGTGAGTGAGTTTGTTTAGATAGTTACGCAGCCCTTAGGTTATTTATTTTGGGGACACGAATACCATGAATGTCGCACTCAGGGATCCGTAGGTAAAATGTACTAGGGGAAAACTACACATGATGTCACACGAAAATTTGACGACTCGGGACGAGTCTGTAAAAAGGGGAGGGTAGTGTTGTGGTTACCAAATTCGCAAACCACCATTCAGGTCCCTTAGGTGAGATATCTCGGTAAGTACATGTGTAGTTAGGCCCAAACCCGTTGTCTAGTGGGAATACATGTCATTTATGCGTGCTGCGACTCTTCAGGATAGCCGTTTTTCTTTTACTATCTTTAATTTGGACCAACCGCCATTGTTACCACCACCAGTCACAACATCAACCACCAACCACAACGCCGCTTCACCACAACCGCCACGACCTTCACGTCACACCTCGCAACCGTCGCATCGCCACCGTTCTTGCGCCGCTTGTGGGTACCGGTGTTGGACTCGTGCAGGGCGCGCGCCGAACAGCGTGTACAAAATCACGGATTTTGTGCTTCAAAACGGATCAAAAACAACACACGCCCACTTTTTGCCGTCCAATCGGTGAGCGAGGGGCGGAGTGGCCCCGCCCCCCGCGCGTTAGCGGGCGCTCGATATATGCAAATTTATGGATCAAAAAGCATTCACGCCCACTTTTTCTCGGGCCAATGGGGAGCGAGGTGAAAGGTCGAAGGGAGGGGGTCAAAGATGAGAGGGCGAAGCCACGGGGCTGATATAAGCGACCGTGTTCGTCAGTCCAGTGAGTAGTAGAGTCGAGAGAGAACAGAGAGTTAAGACTTCGCGGGCGGTGGAGTTGGCAAGAAGGAGCTGGTCGTCGTGTGCGTTGGAGTCGGAGCGGAGGGGACGGAGCTGTGGAGAGGCGGCGAGGGCAGACGAGGGGGTGCTCGCGTCGTGCAGGGAGCTGCACCCCAGGGAGGCCGACAGCGCGACCTGGCCGAGGTGGAGACGCTCGTCGCGGGACAATAAAAATCCTCTATACCCCGAGCATCAGCAACCCCCTCCTGTTTCCCCCCGCGCTGAGATAGTGCGACCAAGGGGCCCCTTTCCCACCCCCTACCAGACACTGCCCGCGAGGCCCGCGGAGTTGAGGCACCATCGCCGCTCCGCGTCTCATCACCAGACGGGTAGGCCCGACCCGGTCTCGGCCTCAGGCCCGCCTCATCCTTGAGGGTATTCTTTCCTTGGTTTTGGGTATGTGTTGTCGGCGCCGTCTGTGAAGTAAAATTGTATAAGTGTTGCCGTGTGCTCGTGTAATCGGTATTAGATCTGCATTGTCGCATTTGCTTTTTGTGTAAATTGAATTGTGTTTTTCTTTTCTGTGTGCTTTTGGTGGAATTGAATATGTGTGCTTTCCGTTCATCGCGAATAAATGTGCTTTGTGTTGAACTGTTTCCCGCTCGCTTCGTCATTTCCTTCATTGAATCCTCATCTTGCTTCACGTAAAGGGTTGGTAGTGGGCTGAATACGCCCGATAATTAATCGAACCGTCGAGGCCGACGATAACACCGCTCGGTTATCCCGATAGTACGGAACGGGTCGCTTAAGTGGCCTGTGTCCGAAGTCGACCTGCGGCGAGGTGCGATCGCCCGGTCTACCCTCCGCGTGGGTACTTAGGTAGGTCGAATTTGGCGAGCAACCCTATCCCACGCGGGGGCTGATTGGCTCGATCGCGGTGAGACCGAAAGGTCCACCCGTGACTGGTTCCCGGCGTTAGTCCGAGAGGGTCACGACTGGATTGTCCGTCCGGTGGGCGACGTGCCGCGATTCGAGTTACGTGGCCGTCAGCACGCCGGCGGGCGCGAATCCGTAACAATATATATATATATATATATATATATATATATATATATATATATATATATATATATATATATATATATATATATATATATATATATATATATATATATGCGCTTATCACAATAATAACAAGATTTTTACATTTCAAATATTAAGTATGCTTTTTAATTGTTTTTCAACTGAAAAAAGCATAAATTGCATATCTTAACATTAGTGTACTCATTTGATTCACTACACGCGCTGTATTGAAGGATTTCACTCGTTTCACTTAAAATGCATTTTTGTCTCCAAACATGAAATTTTCAAACAATTTTTCTTCCTGTGTTTTTGCAACCGGGTCTTAAACCATCGTAGTGACCGTGAAAAATGAAATCAGATATCGAATTAGAATGAAGATGAAGCTGTGAGAGTGTATGAAAGTGCGAGCCTGACAAAAGAGGAGACACGGAGCAAACAAAATGGCGGCGATTTGATTTTGAAGCCCCTCCCTGAACGGACAGACCGACTGGCAGAGATTATGTATAGAATATAGTGTAGATATAGATAGATCATAAACTGAGATTTGAACATCGAGGCAAGTTGCTTTCATGACCCTCGACAGAGGAGAGGGTTTTCCGTATGAGTCTGTTTGTTACTTGCAAAATCGAAGATTTTTCAACTATATTGGTCAGTCGATTTTGTTTGTCTGTCTGTCTGTCTGTTTGTTTGTCTGTCTGTTTGTTTGTCTGTTTGCTTGTTTGCCTGTTTATCGCCTGCAGGTCACAATTTTAAACCGATCGTCACGAAACTTCACCACATGGAAGAGTTTGTCATGAGGAAGAAGCACATTGTTTTTGAGGTCGAAAGGTCAACATCGGCCAAAGGTCAACAACTTTGATGAGATTCCCAAAATCCTCAATTATAATCCGATTGACTTGAAATTTGAAGAGGATTTATATTTCAGGTCAATTCAACCACAAATTATTTTTGAGGACAAATTTGTTTTATGGATTTTGCATGTATCGTGCTCTGCACGACGTCGTCTTCTTGTTTGTCTGTCTGTGTCCGCAAATAATGTGTTGGCGTAGGCTACCAAATGCCACTTGGTGGTAGTTATCTTTTTTTCAACCGAGTATGTCTATAAAGTACGTACTATTATAATGCATGTACGCCTATAAAGTATGTACTATTAGAAAGAATGTATGTCCTGACAAAGACCAATTGCTCTTCGTCGTTAACCCTGAATCACTTCCCTACAAAGACCTTTTGTGTGCTTGTGCAGGGAGACTTTTGTGTCTGTTAACCACAAATGGGAACAGAGTCTCATTTGTGTAAAGTTGTTCAGATTTGCTTGGATATGGACAAATAGGATTGGGGAACAGGGTTGGGGAGGGTGGGGTAGGAGGGGGAGGTTGGTGGGATATCTTATTGTGATCGGTGAGTTGAGAATGAGGAAGAAAGGATAATTTGGATAAACAAGTTGTAGTGGTGGAGAGAGTGAGGATTGCTGAGTAGAGAAGCAAAGTAACTAACTGGAGGAGGATGTACTCGTACGTGTATTTGGATAACTGATGAATTATGAATTATTGTCTTTATATATGTTAATCTTTCACTCCCCCCCATCCCCCTCCTCCCATTGTTTGCACAATACACAGAACTAGAAAATGAAATAAATGCCTGAATTTTTTTTAAAGCAATACCTGATGCCAGGCCATGATAAGAACACTCAGAAACTTATAACAAGGAGGAAGAAATGTTGCTTAGAAGCAAGCATTTGATACTGCACTAAATTGTATCCCAAAACCAGTTAACAATTATCTTTTTTTATTTGGTGAGTTATCAAACCTGATCCTAGATTGCTAACTTCCATAATTTTTTCTTCCCGTGTTTTTTTTTTTTTCGCTGCTCCTTTTTGCATCTCCACTTTTCCTATTTTTCTCTTCCCACCCTCATCAGCCATATATGCCTCTCAAGAACCTCAATTTTCACAAGTGTTGAACTCACTTGGCCTTAAATGGTTTCTGGAACTTCCTAACCATAAGATATATAGATTGTCCCCATCTCCTTTGTCTCAAAAGATACAATCCAAACAACCTGTCCCTGATGGTGCCCAAAACAATCTTTCTCATATTTTTGTTTGTTTTAATATTTCAACAATGATGTCAGGCTCATGAGCTTCTACATTGATTACATGTAGGACAAAGACATTGGGAGACTTTGGTGTACTTTTACATTATTATTATTATTCCATATGTAGCCTGTGGCTGCTGGATACATCATTGCTGGAAGCATGGCTATGCCACTGATGCAGTGCCCCCTGTTTCCAGTAAGATGGTACTCATTTTGCTGACCTTGGAAGGATGACAGTCTGAGTCAACCCACCTGGTGTTATTTAACGGCCGACAGGGGCTCAAATTCAAGACCCTAAGATCTTAAGGCAGCCACCTTAACTGTTAAGCCAACATGAGGCTTTACTTTTACATGAATTATATGGATATCAGAGACAACAGACAAATTAATACAGTCGATGTTATTTGAACTCAAGTCGGTTAAATTGGAATTAGATAGGTACCTGGATGCATCAGAGATAGAGGGGTTTTGGGATCTTGGCAGGACTTGAAGGTAGCTTGTGTGTGAATGTGTGATGGATAGTTGGTGAATGTGTGATGGTTGGTGCAGCGAAGGCATGATGGGCCGAATGGCCTCCTCCTGCACCAAAGTTCCTTGTTTGTGAGAACCTGGAAGCCGAAGAGCACTGACATTGTGTTATTGATAAAGAAGAACCTCACGGGGATCTTTAAAATGATCCCAGGGAACATTACACCAAAGGAAGTACAATTGAAGGCCGTCCGGGTTTCATTGACGATATTAAAAAGAACCTTCGGAACAAAAATATGAGAACAACAAAACTTCACAGCTCGGTCCTTGAAACGTGATCGTTTATCAAAGTGGAGGTGGATACTTTGAGTCATGGGAAGGTTCCCACCTTCTAAAACTTACAAATGGAGATTACAATCAAAGAGAGAAACCCAGACAAAGTAGGAAGTCGCTCAACCCATCAATTCCACGTCATCTCCACATTCCCGACAACCTTGGTTTTAAAATACCCGTCCTGTTTCTGTTCTGCCTAAACTAGTGCGTGTATCTTAACTCAGAGACACACGTATTGCTGAAATCTCAGTCACCATCCAAATTCAGCTGAAACCTATCAAATTTCTCCCGCCGTGACTACCTTCCCCAGAAGACCATTCCATGCGTCAATAACATTGTGTTCAATACCCTTGCCTTGCTTCTGTTCGAACCACCTCTTATTCACTTTCCAACCATTCCCTCTTGTCCCGTCACTATCTATCTTGGTAAAATACACTGAAACTGTCCTGTTTCTGTTTTGACTATATTCTTCATTGTTTTCAACTACACCTTCAACAGATCCCCCTCTCAACCACCTCCTTTGTAGTGTACAAAGTGCTGTCTCCTTCTGTCTAGTGTACAAAGTGTACAAAGCTTAGTCTAGCTAGGTCCGGCATTAATCGAGTCACTCTGCACTGATCTTTTTCTATGGCAGTTAGGTCCTTCCTCAGATGTTGCAACCAAAACTGAATACAATATTTCAGATGAGGCCTCATTTAACGCTTTCTTTACTTACAATGTCTTCCATAATTATAGTTTATTTTTGGGCCTAAAACTAGTTTTCTCCATTGAAACATCCTCGTCTTTTATTATACAAACACCAAATCAGTTCATTCACTTCAATAACAGTAAATATTTTCTGAAAGAGGAAATGTAACCATTTTAACTTGTTTTAATCGAGTGAAATTAAATTTCCCGATTCACCCTGACAATAAATATTTATCTCCTTAATGTTTGTCCGTATGCTCTTTCCTCCTCTCTAACATTCTGACTAATCCTCCTCCCTCCCTTCCCCCCACTCCCATCCATATCTGCAGTTTCCATGAACAATGAATGCTAACTAATATGGAGAACCCACCCCATGCGTCTTCCCCTTCCCCTCATTCTCCCCCACATCCCTTATTTGTCCAAGTCTTCCTCTATTTTGTCCCTCAACCCTGCTTCTGGTGGGTCCCTCCCTCTCTTACTACTACTATTCCTTTTGCTCTGTTAGGTCCTCATCCATTCTTTGTTCTAGCCCTTCCACGAGCCTTAACTTTGTATATATATATATATATATATATATATATATATATATATATATATATATATATATATATATATATATATATATATATATATATATATATATATATATAACCAACCTATGCAATCTTGGGGAAGTTGTTTATGACTGGCAAAGAGGCCAGTGAGGAGGGGTAATGATGGGGTTTTTCTATGAGAGTGGAATAGTTTTCTTCGTTGAAATACCATCGCCTTTATTATATAAACACCAAATCAGTTCATTCACTTCACTAAAGATATGGATGGAAGTGGGGAGCTGTGGTGGGGATGGGGGAGGGGAGGGATAAGTCAGAATGTTACAAGGATTTGGGATGAGAGTGAGAGAGAGAGTGAGAGAGAGAGTGAGAGAGAGAGAGAGAGTGAGAGAGAGAGTGAGAGAGAGAGTGAGAGAGAGAGTGAGAGAGAGAGTGAGAGAGAGAGTGAGAGAGAGAGTGAGAGATAGATTGAGAAAGATAGATTGAGAGAGATATTGAGATATTGAGATATTGACATTGAGATTGAGATCTTGAGATCTTGAGATATTGAGATGTTGAGATAATGATATTGAGATCTTGAGATTGAGATATTGAGATTGTGATAGTGAGATCTTGAGATATTGAGATAATGATGTTGAGATCTTGAGATTGAGATATTGAGATTGAGATTGAGATATTGAGATATTGAGAATGAGATCTTGAGATTGAGATATTGAGATAATGATATTGAGATCTTGAGATTGAGATATTGAGATTGTGATAGTGAGATATTGCGATATTGAGATAATGATATTGAGATCTTGAGATAATGATATTGAGATTGAGATTGAGATTGAGATCTTGAGATTGAGACAGAGACAGAGACTGAGAGAGATTCACCGTCAGGGCAAGTCGGGTAATTCAATTTCACGAGATCAAAATAATTTAAAATGGCTACATTTCCTCTTTCAGAAACAATTTATTGTTTTAGAGTGGAGTGAATGAACCAATTAGGTGTTCAATATATAATAAATAAACGTCATTTAGTGTGTGTGTGTGTGTGTGTGTGTGTGTGTGTGTGTGTGTGTGTGTGTGTGTGTGTGTGTGTGTGTGTGTGTGTGTGTGTGTGTGTTTAAGTTACGAACTTGGTTTTAAACACCAATCTACTGCATTTTATAGTGGGAAGGTGAAAACTGATTGAAATTTTAATAGCTTGAAAGGATTCCACGAAAAGTACGCAAAACGGCATTCCTCTGTAAAGGAATAGGAAGGGAACAGAGTGGTGGGCGGGATTGACTGTCAATCAGGCTGATGTGGGTGGGGCCGCAAAACACATTTGCTCAATGGCCAATCAGACCTACATGGGTGTGGCTTAACGGTGGAATGTTATCAGGAAGTCGGTCGACTTCCTATCCCATGTATTCTGGGTGGTTCCATGTCGCTGCACTGTTCATGAAGGACGGCCACGGGGCCAATCGACGGCAACAATATACACATATTTCTATAAAGTGCATACTATTTAGAATGTTACTCATCTATAAAGGATGTACAGTACAATTACTCTGTGAGACATGTCTGTGTAAAGTATGTCCTACAACATTTGTAAATCAGTAGTAGAACATTTTACTTGTATTTAAACAAGCCGGTAGGCAACATGGGTGGTCGCTACATAATTGCATACTAGTCATACAGTTTCTGACGGATCGGGCTGGAATTTTTTGACAAAGACGTTGATTATAGTGTGAATAAAAGTGCTGAAGCGGATTTTTGATTTTCGAAAAAATTGATTTTTTAGGATTTTTCAAAAATTTCAAAGTCCCGTTGCTAGGCAACGGTGGCGTCCATAGCAACGGTGCTCAAAAGCATACAACTTGATCCTGGTATGAACCTACCAGTCAAGTTTCATCAAAATCGGTTGACAACTCTGGCCTCCAGAGCTGTCCATTACATACAAACAAACAAACAAACATCCAGACAGACAGAAAACCTGAGAATAATGGAAGTCTAGTGACCACCCAACAGAAGGAAAACTTGAGAATAACGGTAGTCTAGCGACCACCCAACAGACGGAAAACCTGAGAATAACGGTCGTCTAGCGACCACCCAACAGACGGAAAACTTGAGAATAATGGAAGTCTAGCGACCACCCAACAGATGGAAAACCTGCGAATAACGGTAGTCTAGCGACCACCCAACAGACGGAAAGCTTGAGAATAATGGAAGTCTAGCGACCACCCAACAGACGGAAAGCTTGAGAATAATGGAAGTCTAGCGACCACCCAACAGACGGAAAACTTGAGAATAATGGAAGTCTAGCGACCACCCAACAGACGGAAAACTTGAGAATAATGAAAGTCTAGCGACCACCCAACAGACGGAAAACTTGAGAATAATGGAAGTCTAGCGACCACCCAACAGACGGAAAACTTGAGAATAATGGAAGTCTAGCGACCACCCAACAGACGGAAAACTTGAGAATAATGGAAGTTTAGCGACCACCCAACAGACGGAAAACTTGAGAATAATGGAAGTCTAGCGACCACCAAACAGATGGAAAACTTGAGAAAAATGGAAGTCTAGCGACCACCCAACAGACGGAAAACTTGAGAATAATGGAAGTCTAGCGACCACCCAACAGACGGAAAACTTGAGAATAATGGAAGTCTAGCGACCACCAAACAGATGGAAAACTTGAGAAAAATGGAAGTCTAGCGACCACCCAACAGACGGAAAACTTGAGAATAATGGAAGTCTAGCGACCACCCAACAGACGGAAAACCTGAGAATAACGGTCGTCTAGCGACCACCCAACAGACGGAAAACTTGAGAATAATGGAAGTCTAGCGACCACCCAACAGACGGAAAACTTGAGAATAACGGTAGTCTAGTGACCACCCAACAGACGGAAAACTTCAGAATAATGGAAGTCTAGCGACCACCCAACAGATTGAAAACCTGCGAATAACGGTAGTCTAGCGACCACCCAACAGACGGAAAACTTGAGAATAATGGAAGTCTAGCGACCACCCAACAGACGGAAAACTTGAGAATAATGGAAGTCTCGCGACCACCCAACAGACGGAAAACTTGAGAATAATGAAAGTCTAGCGACCACCCAACAGACGGAAAACTTGAGAATAATGGAAGTCTAGCGACCACCCTACTGACGGAAAACTTGAGAATAATGGAAGTTTCGCGACCACCCAACAGACGGAAAACTTGAGAATAATGGAAGTTTAGCGACCACCCAACAGACGGACACTTGAGAATAATGGAAGTCTAGTGACCACTAAACAGACGGAAAACTTGAGAATAATGGAAGTCTAGCGACCACCAAACAGATGGAAAACTTGAGAATAATGGAAGTCTAGCGACCACCCAACAGACGGAAAACTTGAGAATAATGGAAGTCTAGCGACCACCCAACCGATGGAAAACTTGAGAATAATGGAAGTCTAGCGACCACCCAACAGACGGAAAACTTGAGAATAATGGAAGTCTAGCGACCACCCAACCGATGGAAAACTTGAGAATAATGGAAGTCTAGCGACCACCCAACAGATGGAAAACCTGAGAATAACGGTAGTCTCGCGACCACCCAACAGATGGAAAACTTGAGAATAATGGAAGTCTAGCGACCACCCAACAGACGGAAAACTTGAGAATAATGGAAGTCTAGCGACCACCCAACAGACGGAAAACTTGAGAATAACGGTAGTCTCGCGACCACCCAACAGATGGAAAACCTGAGAATAACGGTAGTCTCGCGACCACCCAACAGATGGAAAACTTGAGAATAACGGTAGTCTCGCGACCACCCAACAGACGGAAAACTTGAGAATAACGGTAGTCTCGCGACCACCCAACAGATGGAAAACCTGAGAATAACGGTAGTCTCGCGACCACCCAACAGACGGAAAACTTGAGAATAATGGAAGTCTCGCGACCACCCAACAGACGGAAAACTTGAGAATAATGGAAGTCTAGCGACCACCCAACAGATGGAAAACCTGAGAATAACGGTAGTCTCGCGGCCACCCAAAAAAATGCTCTGTCTGTGAAGCTGTCCTTGAAGCAATGTGACTAGCTGTCTATCAATAACGTACTGTTTGAATGTTACTTGCATCCTGACTACACTTACGTCTATTTCATTGCATATTATTGGAACGTACCTTTCAACACTTTTACCTTGAGACCCTTTTGACACTTTTGACACCTTTAGATCCTTTCACCCTTCAGACCCTTTATACCCTTTAGACCCCTAGAACCTATAGACCTTTACACCCCTTAAGTCCCTTTAGACCCCTTACATCCTTTAGACCAATGGTTTTCAAACTTTTTTTAGTGGCGACCCAATTTCAGAACCTCTCTACATTGCGCGACCGAAAAGATGCAAAACCCAATTCATAATATATAAGATAAGATTTCACATGACACAAGAACATTTACTGTTTACTTTATTCACCATCATCATGTTTTCATAGATGAGTAAACGGAGAATAGCCAACAGTATCCAAATAGTACAGTTGAATGTTTCAGAAGTTTAGTCCGAATGACATTTCGATATATCAGTGAGAAGGATGCGCCTGTTTTTTAGAAACCAACTTCTCTATTCGTGGAGAAGTAGATGACAATGCCAGGATCATATCATGCTCCATTTCTAGGCGATTTCTGTACTTTGTTTTAATCACCACCATGGTGGAGAACGACTGCTCACAAAAGTATGATGAAGAATGTGGCATGAGAACCTTCATGGCGCGCCGTGACAGAGTTGGGTACGACGGCAGCATTTTGCACCAGAATGTCGACAACAAATTCGTCCGTGCAATAGTCTGCGCTCCTGAATCCTGCTGGAGCTCTACAAGCTCTTCCTGCACTGTATCATCTTCATCAGCAATCGAGTCCAGTGGAGCCGTGAAAGGGTCCCGAACCATAGAAAAGGACTGCACATCCAGCTCAGGAAAATAGTGCTCGAACTGTTCAATGAGGGACCGAAGGCGACGTGCTATCTCCCCAGAAAGACTGTCGAGCTCAGTATCATCGTACTGGCAGGTCGTTAGATGTTCCACCAGATGGGGGGAAAGGCTGAAGCGCTTAACAGCTGCTTTGTCTGCCAGTAATTTTAGAGTCGCCAGAAATCCGCTCATTTTGTCGTGAAAAATCATGAGGTTGGCGTCTTTGCCTTGGAGGGAGCGGTTGAGGACATTGAGACGTTCAAAGATGTCAACGAGATAGCACAGTTCTGATAGCCAAGAGTCCGACTCAAGCAATGCTACCCATGCCGTTTTCCCTTGTGTGCGTAGGAACTCCTTCAGTTCATCTTTGAGCTCGTAAACGCGCAGAAGAAGGTTTCCTCGAGATAACCATCTGACTTGAGTGTAGAATAGTAAATTCTTATGGTCGGCGTCCATCTCCTGGCAGAATACCTGAATAACCTAGTGTTGAGGGCGCTCGATTTGATGTGATTCACCATTTTTACGACTTCTGAGAGCACGCTCTGCAAGGTTTCTGGCAAAGTACGAGAGGCGAGCGCTTCTCGGTGAATCATGCAGTGTACCATGGAGGTCTGAGGAGCCACCTCAAGCAATTTAGCCTTGAATCCAGAACGCACCCCTAACATTGCTGGCACGCCGTCTGTTGTAGAACCGAGCAACTTTCCCAAGTCCAGATCATGGTCACGATAAAACTGCTCTACTTTCCCAAAAATGTCCTCGCCTTTGGTAGTGGCCTCCAATAGTTTGATGAGCAGAGGCTCATCGACAAAGTTGTCAGCCTTGATGAAGCGGACCCAGACGATGAGTTGTGCGTACGATGCGATATCAGTGGAGTCGTCCAACTGTATGGCGTGCCACGGCGATTCCTTGATCTTCTGTACGACCTGAGCCGTTTCGTCCAGACTCGTATCTTCAATTCTAAGTTGGATGGTGTTGTCAGAGAGGGGTATAACTGCCAGTTTCTTTGCCGCTTCCTCCCCAACCATCAGAGATACCATGTCCTTTGCATGTGGCAGCACGAGTTCTTCCGCAATGGAGTGAGGCTTTTTAGTCTTGGCAACATGGAGCGACACTCGATACGAGGCCTCTAATGCCCGAGGATTGGTCTGATGGCATGTACCTTCTCTGTCAACACGCGTATTCTTGAGTGCAAGAAGTTTCCTCTCAAAGAACGCTCTCTCCTTATCCTGATAAGGCGCATGTTTTGTAGTCAAATGCCTCTGCAACTTATTTTGTTTCATAGACTCCGTAGAAAGCACTTCGAAACAAATCACACACTGAGGCCTCTGTGCCCCACTTTTATCCACCACGTAGTAAAATCCAAGGTCCAGAAATTTATCCTGGTAAGAACGTTCTCGAGATTTGCTGGTGGCCGGTGCTGCCATCACAAATAAGGTCTCGAGTCGTACGTGGAGACTTGAATAGACGTTAATGATAGAGTCTGAGTCTGAGAGGCCGTGGATCAAACCACTAATTTCCCGCCAAAATGAACCACCCTTCAGTGAGCCTGCACATCAGCTGGATCCCATTCCAAGCGTCGTGTTGTGCTGGTTCCCATACTTTGAACGAACCGTTTATATTACATCCCATAAAAGCGAACACCGATCGAAAATAAACAATTTTTTTTCGCTGCAAGCGGACGCCCGCGACCCCACGAAATTTGCTCGGCGACCCCACTTGGGGTCGCGCCCCCGGGTTTGAAAAACCAAGCTTAAGACAGATTAGACAGTTTGGACCCTTGACCATTAAGAGCTTCAGACCACTTGGACCTTTTTACACCCTTTTTTACATGCTTGAGAGATCAGACCTTTCTACCCCTTGGACACTAACTACAATTGGAACATATCCTTTAGACTTTAGACTTTAAGCTCACACCAGGCAAACATCTATTCTCTAGTCTTCTTGTAAAACACAGACTATACTTATTTCAGCAAGTGATGCACAAACCTGACCCACCCAGGTGGTGGGTACTCCACTAGTTGCATCTTAGAACCAGAAATTACTGTTACATCAACTTCGTCACAACATTAGCTTCAGCAGAGATTGGACTCCACTTCAAATTCCCCTTCTGTACCCATTATCAACCCACCCGAATGGAGTGAGGGGTTGGGGGGGGGGCTGCTCGTGTTTATACAACACAAATCGTAAGAAAAAAAAATTCCGTTCAATAACAATGGAATTCTAAACAAACTAAAGAAACAAGTGATAACAAGAACGACCACACTGTGGTCACAACTTGCGACACAATATTTGCCTCCTCAGACCACTCAACTCCCTCATCCTTGCTGTTGAACGGCTCAGCTTACATTCTCTAATCTCTCTCATTAACCTTGTGCTGCACACAGATTGTTTAATCCCAATATGAAGCTTTTTTAAAAAAAATTACCCAACGTTGTTTTTTTTTTTTTTAGGGAAGTGCGTAAGGGCTTGTTTAAACCTTACTAAAAATCTTCATTCAACATATGATTCTATTTTTTTTTGAGGGGGGGGGGGGTTCCTCATCTGATTAACACTCCAAACAAAGCCAATTAAAATCTGACACAACAAACCCAGACAGTGTACAATGAGCACGGGCCTATGGGCCTAATGTGTTCGGCCTACGAGGAAATCAAGATGGCAGCCATATCATTTTTGTCTTGGTGCCATGGTGGGTGCAGTCAAGCAACCAATGTGAGTGTGGACCGGCAGCTGTCTGACCAATGGGTGCACATTTCAAGAATCGACCAACAACAACAACACAGAGCTCTTGTAGACCTGCCACATGTTGCAGGTAAAAATATTATAAACATGTTCGATTCCCTTTTTAAACAGTCATTACTGTTGCTGTTTAACACTAAACTGAAAGGGAGGAAACCCGACGTTCTTGAGGCATTATATTCTTGTGACCATCCCTACCTTGGTTACATACTTTTTGGAGTAACATCCCTCAATCTTTTTGCATTAAAAAAAAAAAAGTTTTTATAACTTGTGAAAATATGGAATCCATGATAGAAGGGGCAATGTTGGAGCATGTCACACAGGAGGATCTGGGGGTGGTAATAGATATGCAGGTGGGCAGATAGCACAGTGCCAGGCCGCAATAGGTAAGGCTAATATGGTTTTAGGTTGTAGTCACATGGGGATAAATAATAAATCAAATGGCGTAGTTGTTACACTGTACTGGAATACTGTGTACAGTTTTAGTCGAAATGAGTGTTTTTTTTTTCATGAAGATAAGAGCAGGATGCTAATCATGTCTCTCAAACACATCCTGTGAATCTTCTTACGATCGAATTTCAAACACTTATTTCTGCACACAGAGCAAAATATCCTGATAGAGGTTTTGTATTTTCTATATTCCTCAGCCATGTCTCAAATCTGCCATCATTTGGAGGATGCACTAGTTTTTCAATAACCTTACCTTGCAGTGCTAAAAAAATGAAGGTGTGCACAGAGAACCCTGCTTGGGAGTTGCCTTGCTTTTGGCCGATTTAGGAAGAACCTGTTGAGGACGACCGAGAAATGCGGATCTGGGAGACTTGGCAGGAAAGGTTCATCCTTGGTATTGTACGTAAAATATCGAGGCAAGGCTCACCCAGCTCAGTTTCACCTCCTGTTTATCTTGCTGTGTTTACAGATTTCTATCTTGGCCTATTGGGTCATACTGAATCGTATCGTCCCCAAAATGTAAGCACAACCAGGCGTGTCTCTTCCTTTCCTTTGTCCCAAGTGGATAATTAATCGTAGGTTATTATTTTAGATTTCTACCGATATTTTGGTGGTCTTTTTTCGATCTGCCATTTCACGTTGCTTTCGAACATTCTCTAATCGTGAATTATAAATACATTTTCTTTGTGGTGATCTCATTTGCTTTGATGCTACAATGTATTTTCATCACATAAGAGTCCTTTTGCCTCTTCTTGTATACATTGATCAAGTGCTTTGTCATTCTGTGCACACATTGTTCCACTGGCATGGTTCAGTCTGTTCATGTAGAAGGTGAACCGTTCCGAGAAAGGCCAACTCATTGAGCGAACTTGCTAGCCTTGGGGACGCTAGAATATTGAGCAAGTTTGGCTGAGTTAAACTTCCCGTCATATGTGAGTTTAAAAGTCTTTTCTCATCTGCTCAATGTCCTTCATCTTGGTTGTCTTTTTGAGGGAGGAGCTTGGTTTGGAGCTTGTCCTGGATTACTGGACGAGATAGACAACAAATGGCAAAAAGTCAGCAAAACGACAAGAGGTTAGACTGGTGGACAGGGAACGCAATGGGAATAGGAAAACGAAGGTTTTCGCGATAGGGGACAGGATTGACGAGATAAGAAAAACTCATGTGTAGGTATCTGGAGACAACGTGTGATGGTTGTGGACTGTCGCCTTGAAGGACTGCAGGGAAATAACTCATCAGGACAGACTCAGGAAGGCAATTCTATAGATGAGAAAGAAAGGAACACAAAGCAGTGTCGGCATTAGCGCAACCACGGTGGGGGGGGGGGGGAAGGAGCTCAGGCAGCTCGAGCCCCCTCCTTGGCTCAAGTTTGGGAGAAAACCGTCTGACTTGATTATCACTACTGAGAGTGCATCACGGTGGGCGCATCTCAGTAGTGATTGACACTTTTCCACTCTCATCCCCTCTTGCCTTGATTTGGTACTTTAATATTTTGTGGACCTCAGCTACTTGCTCATTTACCAGGTATCCTTAGCTGACCGCCAATGAAACTCTGGTTGTGCCCCTGAGTGTCGCTGAACATAAAGCTTGAAGAGGATAAAAAGGAACAGGTTATAACCTGAACTTGTGGTACCTGTTATTGTTGGGTTTGGCAAAGAGTGGAGATGACAGGTGGGATAAGACCAGATGAAAGGCAAAACCTTTACAAATCACAAATACAGACAGGATAGTTTGGTTGTGGGAGGTAAAGAATGTTTGGAGAAAGTAGAAGTAACTGAAAGGGGGTAAGTGGATTAAGGTTTCACAAAAGGGTGTGTGGGGTTGGGGGCCTGGGGGTGGGGGGTGGGGTTGACATTCCACATTTTAGCATATAGTTCCATATATGTATCTTGCCAGCATTTAACATTATATATTTGGCTTGTTAACTAGTTCCTTTTTTTTCAGGTCTAAATACAGGGAGGTAGCAGTTGTCAATGTTATATTTCATATTGGCATACACCACTCTATCTTCTACACTCCTTGCGATGCTGTTCATCGTTCTATTATATGTGATATTGTTAGACACTCCTACAGCCTCTGTGATACTTGTTTCTCCACAACCCCACCCTCACGCCGTGATATTTATGAACCCACATTCCCTTTGCTGCTCATGGTGCTGCATTTCCAACAAGCAGTATCTGAAAGCGTGCAAGCACACAATGGCTGCCTGTTCGACATTTTGCAGTTTCGTCACTTGTGTCTTCAAGCCTTTGCTCAGTTTCCACAGCAACTGCTTAAGCACAACTGCCATTCGTGCCACTTCAGGGACAGATCCTTTGGTCCATCTCTTTTGGTCTATGCAAAATAAGGCTCTTTCAATGTTTGACTTTTAAAAACAATGGTCTTTCATAAATAAGAAGTTTTGACTTGAACTTAACTTGTTGACAACTATTCATAACATGTCAAATTGGTGCGGTCTCCTTGGTCTGAACGTCTTTTGGCAGCTTCAGAATATTGTAATGCACGGTGGCTACACTGCGTGATTACTGCTGATGTAAGGATCTATCTGCTCTTTGTAAGACTTTCTCGAGGCTTGGTCGGAGCATCGATGGATTGCAAACATCGAGGGAGTATATTAGAGGAAGATATATTGGTCGTAAAGTGTCCTATAATTTGCATATTTAGTAGGTAATTTACATATGCCATTAAAAATGCACATTACTTTAATGCCATATTCCTTTTAATATACTCTTAAATAGTGAAAATAAATTTGTATCAACCTAGAAAAGTTGACATTTGAAAAATGCATAATAACCATGCATACTACAAGGATGGGGCATTTATATCTGGCACATTTATTAGTGCTTTAAAAAAATTAATGAACACCATAAATACTGCATTGAGTACATGGTTGGAAAGTGCACAGATTGGAGATTATGCTGAGACATAACACCGTGACTTAAAAATTACATCTGACAAATGAGCCCCATTGGAATTGTTGCATTCCTGACAGCGAATCAGCATATTCATCACTGCATTAAATGTGTTTTGAGCAAGTGTGGATGGTTGCAGTGATATTTGCCTTCAATTCTTCGATACATGCAGGTGAATTGTCGTTTGTCGGTCATAGTGTTCCATTATTCAAAACTTTCAGGCATCACCTGCAGCACTGGGAAAAATATATTAGCTACGCCCTTATTACTGCTTCCCGCCAAAATGATAACAAATGTGTTAGATATAAATGCTCCACCCTGTATACTTTCAAACTTTCAGAGGTTCATCAGCGAGTGCCGGAGAGTGTTTTAGGCCAAAAACATTTATTGGAAATTATTTTTATTAAAAAGTTGGATTATTGGGGATTTTTTTCATCACTCTATAGTGCCTCAGCCTTTGTAACTATCTGAAAGGTAATATTAAATGATCTTGCGTGTCGGATGTCATCTCTGAACCATTCGATGCACTGATCTTTCTGATCTTTCTCCTGTGGAGTCGCCATTTTCTTTTACACGAAACTACCAGACCTGAAAATAAAACTATATGAGTTTCTGCATCATATAAAACAAAGAGTATCATTGTATCATTTGTGGTATTAAATATATTAGCAATCAAAGTTGTCCAGGTCTTTTTGGAACACCCATACAAAATTTGACTGTTTGTTTGACTTGTATGCAATCCTAAACCCCTGGACGGAATGAGTTGAAATTTGCTCAGTGTACTTGGTGTGTGCTCAGGAAAGTTGTCAGCATAGTCGTGGGAGTTCAGGAGGGGGTGGGGGACGCAAACTTTACGTGAAAATGTGCACCATATAGCGCCACCTGGTGGTGGTGGGAGAGGTGGATAGGACTTGCAGTTTTGCACTGTACACCTGGCATAGTGCAAGTGTTTTACTGACCCCTGCCAGATGGAATGGGTATTACACTCCGTTGGGAATGGGTGTTTCGAGTTATCATACTTTATATGCCGATGTGCCAAAAACGGGTTGGTCGGAATCAAAAGCAGGGTTCTTATTTATTTATTTGTTTTACCAACTTTGGTGAAAACGTCATATGAGAGATTGTCAGTGACACAAAATGCACCAGAGATATTCGTTTATTGACGAGGTGGATTTGCAGCTGTTTGGAACTCAACTCAAATATTCACTGATGATAAATGCTATATGAGGATCTTGACAATCAAAATTTGAGAAATGTTCTTTCACATGCATCAAACCACATAATTGTATCCAATTTCATTATATATTATTATTATTATTCTTTATAATACAATGTCAAGGCTCATTGAAGAGATAGAACACAGAACAGATGAGGCCACAACTGAACACAAGGAATAGGAGAAAGAGAGGGGAGAACTTCAACAGCAGGCTTGAAGGACAAAATAGATGGAGATGAACAAACAATGGATATGGGTAAGAATAAGCAGTGAGAGAAGACACTGGGTGGACAGGATGGAAAAAGAAGACACTCAGAAAGAAAAAACGGAAAATTTGGAATGAGGTGCATTTGGAGGTGGGGTCGGGTAGTGGTTAAAGGAGGTAGAAAAGATCATGGTTTGAGATGGGGGGATTATCTGAGATGGTGGTGAACAACTTAGATGGAAGAATTGCATCGAAAAGAATGTGGAAATTCGTTCTACAGGTAGGCAAAAAGAGGAACAAATGAGTGTAGATGATCAGTGATTCTGGATTTTGAGTCTCACCAAAAAGGGTTTGCTGTTGGACTGCGTGCACCTTTTAAAAACCTTGTTCATTGGGGTGGCAGTTCTGATGCTCGTGTGGTCGTTGCTTTCGACGGTGGACAGGGGTCAACATGGGCACTTTGACCGGACTGCGGCTACACAGCCCCATACGCAGCAGGGTGCGATGCACTGTGGATTGTGACACATTCCTCCCGTGACCACCATTAAAATATTTTGTGAGTTGTGCCACAGTAGACCTTCTGTCGGTTCGGACCAGACGGGATAGCCTTCGTTGCCCTCATTCATCGATGAGCCTTGGGCACCCAACACCCTGTCACTGGTTTGTAGTTTGTCTCTCCTCGGACCACTGTCAGTAGGTACTCACCACTGCTGACCGGGAACACCCCACAAGCCTTGCCGTTTCAGAGATGCTCTGACCCACTAGTCTGGCCATAACAATTTGGCCGTTGTCAAAGACGCTCAGGTCTTTACTCCTGCAACCAACACATCAACTTCAAGAACTGACTATTCACTTGCTACCGAATATGTCCCACCCCTTGACAGGTGCCATTGGAACAAGATAATCAATTTTATTCACTTCACCTGTCAGTGGTCAAAATGTTTTGGCTCCCCAGTGTGTGTGTGTGTGTGTATATATATATATATATATATATATATATATATATATATATATATATATATATATATATATATATATATATATATATATATATAATCACACATTTGTGTGTCTGGGAAGGTTTTAGGCATTAAAAAAAATATTTAATAGTCATCGTGGTTCGAGGTGCGGGAGGGGGGGAGATCGGGGTCGAGATGCCAGTTCTCTTCATTGATGTGCATCATGTCGTGCCACTTCCAGTGGGATATTGTATTGCAAGTCCCAGCTCATTGTAAAATTCAACAATTATCTGTGCTGGAGTGAAATTTAAATTATCATCATAAGAGATGTAGGGGAATGCATTGAAACATGCATGCTTGTTTCGCCTGTCTCCAGGGCAGCGGGAGTCCGTCTATGCATGTGTCCATCTGTCTGTCCCGTAACTTTTTTTACCATTTGAGCTTTTGTCATAAAATTTCCAAAAAAGCTTTATGAGAATATGGAGAAGACTAATGAATAATTTGGTCAAAGGGTCAACGGTCAACATCACATAACATCGTCAATTTTCATCTTATTAATCTGAAATTTAATGAATTTTCATATTGGGTCACTGAATTGGTTCAACGATAAAAATGTTAAAAACGGATTGTTTTGAGGTCAAAAGGTGAAAGGTCAAGGTCAAAATCATCAATTTCCATCTGATCGACTTGAAATTTGAGCAGTGTTTGCATGTTGGGTCACTGAAGCCTATTTCTTTTGTGGTAAGGTCAAGGTCACCTATGATCATCAAAAAAAAAAATTGTAATTTTTTTTTTTTTGCTCTCTTCATCGTATATCATACGGAAGAAGAAGTCCGAATAATAAGCGGACGTGGACGGACTTTGCATTTTCAGATGCTTTCTAGTTTTATTTGTTTGTGGGATGAAATGCATTGAAACTTGGTGGTTGTACCCAGGGTTGTACCCATGCAGATACTGCATGGAAACATTCTACTAAGCTGGGATGGACACCCTAACTTCTGTTTTTACTTTTCCGTGAAGGTGGGGAATTGTCATAAGAAAACAAAAGACATCATAGATGTGGGTCAATGATCATACGTGCGAATGCACCCCGACATTGCCAAACGGAATAACTTGAAAACTGTATATTATCATGAAAATATATACATCAAACTGCCTGAAATTGTACACATTATTGTAGAATGGGCCAATTTTCTGCGTTATAGTATAATATAAACTAAAGTCATCAGAGCAAAGCTTGTGGATCACAAGTCATACATTACCAATTCCGAAACAAACAGGAAAAATCGGTCACCCTCAGGCAGTGTTTAATTTTCTTTCGTGGCTTGGATGTGCCTTGTTGTGTCAAAATTGATAATCCCATCCAAATCAACATAATGACTAGAGTAAATATACACAGTTTATAAAATTATCAACATCAACTTGTTGCTCACTTTGGGAGCGTGTGTTTGTAGTCGAAGTAGTAGTAATAATATTAATGTAATATGAGTTCCCTTACAAGTCACTTCAACACAGGAGGAGGCCATGAGGCCCATCAAGCCTGCACAATGGTTGTCAACCTATGGACATTTGTTCGTGTTTTATCCTTATTAAAAGCTGGCCATCAAGCAAGGAAGTAGCACATACTATTTTTTAGGTCTAGTAGATAATTAGATGACCCGTGAATCCGTTGGGTTCCCGTTGTGACAGCGGTTGATGAAAAAAATCATTTCAAGAGAAAAAAAAAGACATAGCTCCAGCGAACTATAGTGCTGAGGTTGTTTGCATTGATCAAATTCTCCCGAAGAATACTTGACTGAATCGGGAATTGATTTTTTAATAATTTTTTTCGTTGCCCGATTTGAACAATACTTGATATTGTGCGTCAATGTGAACAAAAAAAAAACAGAGAAAAGAAAGTCGAAGAAATTATTGTGCGTAATCTTCTAAACACAATTTTATTTTTTAATGAACACGGAAGTATTAGATCAAAATAGCGATGTTTATTTTATGCTTAAAAAGAAATCGTTCTTTGTCTATACTAAATGTAATGTTTGAGATTTTAAAAATAAATCATTTCAAGAAAGAAAAAAAGATAGCTCCAGCGAACTAAACCGCTGAGGTTGTTTGCATTGATCAAATTCTCCCGAAGAGTACTTGACTGAATCGGGAATTGATTTTTTTAATAATTTTTTCGTTGCCTGATTTGAACAAAACTTGATACTGCACACCACAGGGGAATGGTGAGTAAGGTGGCCCTAAAATGTTTGCGATATCTTGTACCGTTTTGGCTGTATTTTGGGAACATACATATATACATACATACATGCATACATATATACAAGTTGAGAGTTTTAGTTATATATATATATATATATATATATATAATGTCTCTATGGTATGACTTGGCTGTAGTTTAAACCGACGACCTCCCAAACTCAAGCGGATGCTCAAACCATTTACAGCATGAGAACATAGTTTTGCAATTGTGGCAATTTACACGAAGGTTAATCTAATTTTATTTCTGCTCTGCAGTTGTTATGCATCATCGAATTTTTTTTTTAACCAAGGGTTGATAAAAGTACATTTACCATCGTGTTAAACAATGTGCTGCTCATGTTTTGAGTGTTGGCCCTTCATCAGAGCAATAGTCAATTCTTTCACCCTCCTTTCTCACCTGTAGCTGTGTTACTGGGTCTGTCACAAGCTCTTCCCTTAATGATTTCAACTCTACTGTTCAGTCACCTCAAAATCTCTCCCATTTCCACTACTGACCTTTATTACACCTGTCGAGACCGTGCAATAACCTCACACATTCCCCCACCTTGTGCTATGGTGCATCCCACTGTTTTCCCTTTACACCCTTTTGGCTGCTGCTCCCATTGCATCCTGCCATTCGGTTCTTCCAGAACTCCCAAAAGATTTATTGTGTTATTTTCTTTTCTGTTTATCATTGCCTTGTTAGCCCGTCCACGCGTGCAGCACGAGGCGGTCGGGAAACCATTCAAATGCTTACAGGTTCAGGTTCTTACTTTTGGTAAGGGAACTATGTTTTGAGGTCAACAATGTAAATAAAGTTGAATATATGATGTTGTAAAATTAACATCATTTACAGCAATCCTTTCAATTATATATATTTTAGGAATAGCTGAGACGACAAGTGTGTGTGTGTGTGTGTGTGTGTGTGTGTGTGTGTGTGTGTGTGTGTGTGTGTGTGTGTGTGTGTGTTTTCAACAAACCTTTATTTTGAGAATATGGAGAAGGCTAATTACAAATTTTTACTTTTTTTATTTTTTTATTCTGTCATTTTCATCAAGTCTACCATGAGTATAAAGCAGCCATGTATGGGCCTTGCATTTTGAGATGCTTTCTAGTTTTTCCTGTATTTATTGCATGAAACAGGTAGTGGGAGGGCTGAAGACACACACACACACACACACACACACACACACACACACACACACACACACACACACACACACACACACACACACACACACACACACACACACACACACACCGAGGGGACCAAAGTCAAAAAGTTGAATTGGTGGTTTCCAAGGGGTATTGAGGTCTGCATGTTTCTATGAGCCCAGAAGCTATGCTGAGCCCTTTGCTTTGTTCTCTACACAGACTTCATCTTCACCTGGGAGTACTGCAAGTTCTCTGCAGGTGGGCACTCCAGCGAAGATCCAGATGACGTCCTCTACCTGGGTTAATAGTAATCCATGAGTACAATGATGCCATTGCCCCATTAGCTTGCAGGTAGTGATACAATCTCATGTATGACTGATAACTTATACTCTTTGCAGAACGTCAGTTCTGCTGAAGTAGTCTCTTATCAAGTGTTACCGTCGAGGTGCAGGATACTCGTGTCGCCACTCCGATGCAGGATACTTGACTGACGGTGCAGGAATTTGGAATATCGAACTTGCTTCCTCTTCGTAAAAAGATACTATGGGGTCTTTAACGTCCTTGGACTAATGCTTTGCAGAAGGGACACCCGGCTTAACATCCACCTTGATGCCACGCCCTGCATGCAAAATACCAGGATGACAGTTTATATAGATAGGTCGAGATTTAAACACAGCTCAAAGGTGAGTGTACATACCTCCAGCTATCCTACCATTCCAAACTCCCTCCACCCCCGCACAAAATCTCCAGCCACGTCTCCAATTGCTATATACTGTAAGTAAACCTTTTCTGAACCCTAACCGTGCATTCCATGTGCTCGCTGTCATGTTTGCTCTGCCTAAATTGGTGTCACCATGTCACTGATGCCAGTCATGACTACCCTCACATTATTCTTTTGATTCATACCTGTGATGCAACCTCGCTTGTCCTTTCACGAACCTTTTCTTACTCCACTTTCCATTTCTTTCTACGACCTCACCTTCTCTCACACCTGCCTCCCTCATTCCCTCTCACTGTTACATTCTTTGAAAAACAGAACAAGAAATCCAACATTGTATCCATCATTTAATAACAGCCTCACCTTACCAATGTATTTTTACGGACGTGGGGTTCAGTGTTCGCCATGAGGGGGAACTTCTCAGACTCCTCCTGAACTCCCAGCCCTGAGGCCACCAGCCACGGATAACTCCGTGGTCCAAAGGGCTGCTAGTCAAGCACAAATGCCGATTGGAATGGCCAAATCTAGCAGGGTCCACCATCTTATTACGTTTCACTACCGTTGAGTTGACCCGACCAATTAAGGTTCGTTCCCTCTGTGCGCACCTGTCTATTTATTATGTACGGCCAAGTAAAGCCATGTGTACGTACCGGCTAATCCTGGAGCCAATAAATGAGGCGGAACTTCCATCTCTCGGATGGTGCGGATTGTGTTTAACCAACATGGAAAAGACACCGTGAGCAAATTGGAAGAAAACGTACATGGGTTTATTTATATCAGGGGAACAGGGAGGAAATTTGTTGGCATGTATATTCAGTAAAGCTTTTATTGACAAGAAATAGCAAAGCACATACGCAGGGTGTTTGTGAGGGTGCGACACGTATACAACATGGGAAATTCGTTTGGCATGTATGTACAGCAAATAGAATCGAGACACAGAGCAGAACTTGTTCCATTGATTCTTATTAGCCCCTTCTACAATCTTACTTAACTATCTACACACGAGACCTGGTGCCAATCAGAATCACAACCGGAGAAATGTAAAGAGGAAGAAAAGAGTAGATGGAGTGCAGAGCAGAGAATGGGTACGGCTCCTTCTCACCCGACTCAGATGCGTACACGCTCATACCGTGTGCAGACTCGTGCAAGCTCGCACTACATTCAAGCTTCCCCTTGGTGGGTCTCACGGTCTGAATTGGCAGATGTCAGTGCAGGCTTGGCCAAAGGATCTGTGGTAAGGAGAGTTGGATAGATCAAAACGCTTGGGAGGTCGAACGCTTGGGAGGTCGAACGCTTGGGAGGTCGAACGCTTGTGAGGTCGAACGCTTGGTAGGTCGAACGCTTGGTAGGTCGAACGCTTGGTAGGTCGAACGCTTGGGAGGTCGAACGCTTGGGAGGTCAAACGCTTGGGAGGTCGAACGCTTGGGAGTTCGAACGCTTGGGAGGTCAAACGCTTGTGAGGTCGAACGCTTGGTAGGTCGAACGCTTGGTTGGTCGAACGCCTGGTAGGTCGAACGCCTGGTAGGTCGAACGCCTGGTAGGTCAAACGCCTGGTAGGTCGAACGCTTGGTAGGTCGAACGCTTGGTAGATCGAACGCTTGGTTGGTCGAACGCTTGGTAGGTCGAACGCTTGGTTGGTCGAACGCCTGGTAGGTCGAACGCCTGGTTGGTCGAACGCTTGGTAGGTCGAATGCTTGGTAGGTCGAACGCTTGGTAGGTCGAATGTTTGGTGGTCCATGTGAAAAGAAAGGCTGCTTGAATGTCTCTTATTCAAGGTCTTCCACAAACATCCACTCTGCCACGTAGGTCAAAACTATCTGTCCTGTACGGAGGGGTTTACAACCGCTTGATCTCTTCTTTTCTGCTCTTTTTTTTTCTGCTGTCAGGTCAGGTCAGATTAGCTCTGTGACTTACTGCAGGTACCATGTAAACCTATACCAAGCTGTTCCATGGTCGGGTTGTCGGCGACTAAACCGTCTCCCCCACCAAGTTTCTTTGTTAGGAGGGTGTATGATATGGACACCCAGCAGGATTAAAAACAAAACTTATCAAAGGACAGAGGAGCAACTTGTGAGCCAACGGCCATCCGTATCTAGTGCCCAACTGTGTGTGCGGACATCCTCCTGCAGTTGGGTTACTTTTGTTTTTTAGGAGGTTGGTAGCAGGATTTGCACTCCCAACCACCGTAAAACCGTTCACTCCGCAAAACACAAGAAAAAAGCAAAGAAAATTGAAAACCCACTCCATGGGAGTATCTCCTGTGCAGCTGCCCTTTGCAAGGTAGCTCACCGGGTGATGGGATTGGGGCAAAGCCTTTGGGACACCCACTCTTTGATGATAGGAGGAAAACCACGGGGTAACCTTCCTGGGTAAAATTGCGGTAGTGTGTGTCAGTGTGTTGCTGAGGGTGTCGTCCAGCAGACGGCGGTCCCCTTGCGGTAACCTCAGGCGGTCCCCTTGTGGTAACCTCAGGCGGTCCCTTCAGGTTGGTGCCTGGAATGTCCTATCTCTAAGAGAGGATGATCACCTGTCTGTTATCATCTGAGCTCAAGCGTTTGGACATCGGGATTGCAACACTCTCTGAGGTTCGGAGATCTGGGGAGTCTGGGGAAAATGTGTGGGTGTTATCCATAACTGCAATAATATTCTATGCCACTAGAATCCGTGTGTAACGAATCAAACGATTCTTATTGGTAATCATTATTGGATGATTGTAATTCATTGTAGAGCTGACATGTCAGGCATATGTCATTGAAGAGTGAATGCAGACATAGGAAATGTTGGAATCACTCACTATAAGAGCAGATCAAATCTGCCTGGTCATTGAAGCATTGAGGTCTTTTTTCTGTTTTTGTCAATATACAATGTCAAGGCTCAAATAAGAGCGAACACACCGAACATATAACAAGGAGAGCAGGAGACAAGAGGGATGGGAGAGGGAAGTACAAAACAGTGGGGAATAGACTCATGAAGAGATCTGTTGAAGGGAGAGGGATGTGTTTGGGTACACGAGGTAAACAAGATGGACACTACAGGGATTTTCAGGAAGGAAAGCAGGTAATATGAAGGAGGTGGGTTTGGGGTTGATTAACGGGGGTAGAAAAGATCATGGTTTTGTATGGGGGGAGATAAGAGATGGTGAACAGCTATTTTGAAGACCTGGAGGGAAGAGTGGGATTGAGGAGTGTGTGGGAGTTTGTTCCAAAGACGGAAAAAAAAGAGGAATGAAAGAATGAAGGTGAGCAGTGATTCTTGATTTCGATAGTTTAACCAGAAGGGGGTTGCTGGCGGACCTTGAGCGTCCTGCAGAAATATGGATGGGACCGATAGCAGACAAAGCAAGGGGGGTGAAGTCTGAGAGGAGATGGTAGAAGATAGAAAGACCATCAACCTTCCTTTAGAAAGCTTTGAAGATGGAAATGTTCGCAATTATTTTGGATGAAGATCCTATGATCCTTCAAATCTGCTTCCTTTTAGAGTTGTCGTTTTTCTCATTTTCTGCACATAATCCTTTTTGATCTTTTTCTCATATGTGACAATATATCACAGAAAAGTAAAAAGGCCTGTAAGTGTTCCCATCTAACCCCCTGGCTTATGATTTGGGAATACAGGTCCGCATCACGTTCACCATACGCTGTTGTCTGTTGTCAGTTAATATGTTTCATTCGCACTGTCTCCTCACTTTCTGAACTTACCCTTCCTTCTCATACCCAATTGCTTATGGACACTGTGTCTCTCACACCTGAGAAGGGGAAGAAGTTTCTGACAACCATCGACTCTGACTCTGCAACAGGCCTGAATAGCATCAGCACTCGTGTCTTAAAAACCTGCTCTGCCACTCTTGCACATCCTCTTTCTGCTCTGTTCATCCTATAATTTACTTTCGGTCACCTTCTATCTGGATGGAAGTCTGCCAACATCCTGCAATAGACAATGTTTGTGCAAAAGTTCGACTTCCAGTTCTGGTTTTGGAGCATTGGCAGGTCTCCTTGGGGGCTCCCTGCTGACGATCTCAAAGTTAAGTTTCCGGTCATTATCTGTCCCGTTTTAACTGTTTATTTTCTCACCTACATGTTACTGTGTGATCCTTGTTCGGTTTTGTTTCAAAAATCGTGCTATTTTGTGAGATTTCGGAGAACTTGTCTTACTGGGTGCTTGAGGCCTATCCTTGAGGCTTGAGGCCTACCCTTTGTTCCCCTCGATGTACGATCATGTTTATTTGTTTTTTCTCCCCATTATCTTCGATTTCTATCTTTCCCACTTTCTTAACGTCCCCTCACCAACTAATCACTCTATTTCTTATCTTAAAAATAAATAAATAAAAACCGCTACCTTTCTCCAATTCTTCTTCTTCTTCTTCTTCCTCAAATTTTTCTACAACACTTCCATGACCTAATCTGTTGAAAATTCTCTCAAACATTAATAATAATAATAACAAAAACGATCTCTTATAATGCTTCATCTTCCTCTTTCACATGTGTGGTACTCTTTACTGTATCAGAATGCACTACTCTTCTGATATTTAAACAGACTGCTCTCAATTTGACCTTTCCTTCATTCCTTGCCTAAAAAATCCAACTGTTACAACGCTTCTTCTCTCCATTCTCTTGATTCGCCTTTATTGTATCCTCAAGAAATGTGTTAAATCACATAACTGACCTAAAACTTAAAAAAAAAAAAACCCAGTTTGCTATGAATGTTCGCTTTCCAAACTTCAGTGCCAACTCACTCCTCTCACCCCTCACTCTCAAAGCAACCATCCCACTCTTCTCCCTCCAAGCCTCCCTGCTACCTCTCAAAAACTCCCTCCTCACCTTTCTCTCACCATTCATCCCCCTCACTCATCCTTCCCAAAGTTTCCCCCCCTCCCATCCACAAAGCTGCCTCCTTCCACTGCCCTCTCACCTCCATCTCTTCACTCCACCTCCTCAAATCCTCAACTGCCTTCTTCCTCCTCTCTTGTCCCCCTCTCCCCCAGCACCACAGAGCCTTTTCTCCTCCTGATTTGGCCCCCTCCCCTAGCTATTCTGCAATCCCCCACACTCTTTCAACAACACTCCTTTCATCCCCTCCCTCATCCCTTGTCCTACCATCCCCTCCCGCCCCCACCCCCTGCACCCAAAGCCTCCTCCCCTACCTCTTCATTAAAAATATGGACCTCAAATATCCGGAGCCTTCGCTCAAACCTTTCAGATCTTTCCATACAGGTTGCCCTGACAAACCAGACATAATCTGCCTAACAGAAACTTTCCTCCACCAAGACATGTCTGACTCCCAAGTATCTCTCCCCGGTTACTCCCTCCTCCGGTATGACAGACCTGAGCCTCGTCCTGGTGGAGGTGTTGCTCTCTTCATCAAAGAATCTATTCCTCACTCTCCATACACTGCCCTCACTCCCCCACACCCCCAGGATACCTCTGGCTACGGCTTCCCCTCCACTCCCACCTCATGTTTATATGTGTACTGTACCGTCCACCTAACAGTGATGACTCCATCTACACCTCACTATCTGAAAACATGGACCATCTTCTCTCTTCTCATCCAAACTCTCTCTTCCTCATATGTGGCGACTTCAATTGTCATCATGCCAGTTGGCTAGGTGTGGGTACCTCTCTCACCTGTCATGGCACCTCAGCAAAAGCTTTCTGCGACTCATTGGGACTGACTCAATCGGTCAACTTCCCGACCCGGATCTCAACCAATCTCCATCTCTTCTGGATCTGATTTTGACAAATTTCCCTGACAATATCTGCTGCTCTTTTTTCTGCTCCAATCGGTTCTTATGACCACGTCCTTGTCAAAGTGGACATCTCTCTGGCTGTCATCAGAGAACCACCTCACCGCCGTCGAGTCTGGCATTTCACTCAAGCCGACTGGCAGGGTCTCCGAGCAGCCCTCAAACTTACAGACTGGTCTCCTATCGCTACTTTCTCCAACATCAACTCATCCTGGGAATTCTTTCAAAGAAACTTGCTCTCCCTGATGCACAGATTTATCCCCTCTCGTCTTCAGTTGTCCTACCCTTCCTCCCACCCTTGGTTCACTGAAGCTTGTTGTGAGGCAGTTGTCCTGAAACAACTTGCCTTTGCCTCATGGAAAGCAAACCCAACTGAGGGCAATCTCAGTTCCTTCCATAAAGCTCGGAACAAGTGCGTATCTAACCTCAGGAGAGCCAGAAAACAACATCTTTCTCATCTTAAGTCTGAACTCTCAAACCTCTCTCCCTCCTCAAAATCCTAGTGGCATCTAATCAAATCTGTTTCTGGTGTATGTTCCCCCTCCATCCCCTCCTTTAACTCAAATGGCAGCACTGCTGATACCGCACGTGAAAAAGCTGAATGGCTAAACTCTGTGTTTGCTGCTAAATTAATGTGTCCAAAACCCATCACTATCTCTACCCACTTTACCCAGTCGCACCCAACTGTCCCTGGACTCTGTGTGCTTTTCTCCTGATAAGGTGGAGAACTTGCTGTCAAACCTCGACTCAGATTCTGCAACCGGTCCAGACAGAATCAGCCCACGTGTTCTCAAAGCCTGCTCTTCTGCTCTTGCTCACCCTCTCTCTGTTCTATTCACCCTCTCATTTGCTCACGGCCATCTGCCATCTGCTTGGAAATCAGCAAACATCACTGCCCTGCATAAAAAGCTGCAAAAACAGATCCCTGCAACTTACAGACCAATCAGCCTTCTCCCAATCATCAGAAAGGTTATGGAATCCATCATCGCTTCAGACATTAAATCCTTCCTCTTCTCCAATGGCTTAATTTCTGATCATCAATTTGGTTTCAAATCAGGTCACTCTACCCTGGATATGCTGCTTCTGCTCTCCAAACAATAGATGGAAGCCCTCAATTCCAGACAGGAAATCCGAGCCGTATCCCTGGACATATCACGTGCTTTTGACAAAGTCTGGCACCCTGCCCTACTCACCAAACTCCCTTCCTATGGTATCCAAGGCCATCTCCACTCATGGCTCGCAGACTTCTTCTCCTGTCGCAGTCACCGTGTGGCCCTAAATGGAGTTCTTTCATCCTCCCTTCCTGTCCAGGCTGGAGTTCTTCAAGGTAGCATTCTGGGCCCTGTTCTTTTTCTAGTTTTCATCAATGATCTCTCCGACTCTCTGGAAAATCCTCTATGTCCCTTTGCTGATGACTCCACCCTCTGCCGTACCATCGGTCATCCCTCAGACCAGCAAGCAGCAGCTTCTTCGCTCACTGCTGATCTGGATAAAATCACAAACTGGTTCAACACGTGGAACATGTCTTTCAATCCGGACAAATCTCACACTCTCACTATGTCTCTTCGAAAGGACCGTTTAGAAAACTCCCCCATCCACTTTCTCAACAATCCTCTGGAAGAAGTCCTTTCTTTCAAGCTTCTGGGTCTCACTATCTGCCATGACCTTTCCTGGGAAAGTCACATTTCAAACCTCGCCTCCAAAGCCAGTCACCGACTGGGAATCCTCCGTCGTGCAAGGTCCTTCCTTGGCCCACCTGAGCTCCTGACTACTTACAAAGCTTTTGTCCACAGCCTAATGGAGTACTGCTCTCCCCTCTGGGCTGGTGCTCTTGCCTCCCACCTTTCTCGGCTTCACGCTGTAGAAACCAGGGCATTTCGGATCATTGGCATCTCCCGCATTGAGGCTGAGTCTTTGGGCCTCTCACTCAATCACCGCAGGTTGGTCGGTGGTCTTTCTCTCTTCTACCGTCTCCTCTCCAGCCTCGCCCCCCCTGCTCTCTCTGCGATTTGTCCCCACCACATTTCCGCAGGGCGCTCAAGGTCCGCCAACAACCCCCCTTCTGGTAAAGAATACCAAAATCACGAATCACTGCTCACCTTCACTCTTTCATTCCTCTTTTTTCCCCACCTTTGGAATGAACTCCCTCACTCTATTCATTCCCATTCTTCCCTCCAGGCCTTCAAAACAGCTGTTCACCACCTCCTCTTTTCATCCCCCATCCAAATCCTCGACCTTTTCTACCCCCGATAATCCACCCAAGCCCACCTCTTTCAAATTCCCTGATGTCCTTCCTGAAAGTCCCTGTAATGTCCATCTTCTATTCCCCATGTTCCCGTCCCATCCCTCTCCCTTCCACAGATCTCCAAATGTCTCTGTTCCCCACTATTTTGTCCTTCCCACTCCCTCCCCTCCTGTCTCATGCCCCCCTTGATGTGCGTTGTCTGTTCGCTCTCATCCGAGCCTCGACAAGGTATACAAAAAAAAACAAACAGATACCTTAACTTCAGGCCTATTAGCTTCCTTCCAATTATAAGCAGTCATAGAATCCAACATCACAGTTGACATGAAATACTTCCTTTTCTCCAACAGCCTCATCTGACACCATCAGTTTGGGTGTAGGCCTGGCCACTCCAACATAGACATGCTGCTGCTGCACTCCTAACAATGTAATATGGAGACACTTACTCTCAGAAAAGAGATCAGAGTCATCTCTGGATATATCTTGAGCATTTGACACAGTCTGGCACCTGACTTGCTCTCCTAATTCTGAGCCTATGGCATCCAAGGCCACCTCTGCACATTTACCCTCATATCTCTTAGAAAGGCAGGCAGCAGCTGGTTCCCTCTCTGCAGACTTTGATCAAATCACGAGCTGGTCCAACACTTGGAATGTGTCTTTCAATCCTAGCAGATCTCACACTCTCATTCTGTCTCTCCCAAAGTATAGTCTGGCAAATCCTCCCATCTACTTCCTTAACAAACCTCGTGAAGTTCAGACACACAAACTTTTGGGCCTCACTATCAGGCATGATCTTTCTTGTAAAAATCACATATCTAAGTTAGCTGCCAAAGCCAGGCACCGACTGGGCATCCTCCATCATGCATCGTCTCACCTTGGTAAATCTGAACTTTTTATCAGCTTCCAAGGCTTTCATCAGCAGCTCGATGGAGTATTGCCCTCCCCTTTTGGCTGGTGCTCCTGCCTCACACGTTGCATTTAATGATGCCATGGAAAGCATGACCCATAAAAATACTTGAATCCTCGGTGACAAAGCTCAGTCTCTGTTTTTTTCTTAATTTGACAGACCGTTAGGTCTAACCCGTCAGATAGTTAAAGATTTGTTACAAAAACGGATCCCCAGCTGACCCCACAAGAAGATGGGAATAATTGGAGCCATTAAAGTCGTAGTCGTAGTAGGCGTAGTCGTAATCATAGTTGTAGTGCTTTTGTTAGAATTTCCACAATTCTATTTAATGTCGCTCGCTCTTCTCACCCTTGCTAGTACACGGTCACGACTGTAGTAGGTAAGGTGCAGCATTTTAAGAGAAAGCGGCACCAAGAGAGAAAGGGAAGGGAAGAAAAAACAAGTTATCAAAATAACACATTGATACGAATACGAGGAAAGTGCCTTGTTGGGAGATACGACAATGTGCTTCGTTTGTGGTCCAAGTTTCCTTAAAATTTTGAACAGTGTTACCATATTCTGCCGCCTTATATTCTGAGACGATGCGTGAGCGTATCAAGACTTTCAGGCTCAAAGCACCGTGTTCCACCACATTCCTTTCAATTTTTTCCTTCCGAACTTTATATATCGCCATCTTTGCACAAGTTACAATGTAGTTGACAAAGAGATCTCGTGACTTGCTCTGCTTCTTCACCGGGTGTCCGATGATGAAGAGTGTTGGTGAGAAGTGAAGCCAGAAATGCAAAAGTAAGTTTTTCATCTGTAAGAAAATTGGCTGAAGATGGTGACATTGTAGGTACACGTGAAATACCGTTTCTCTTTCACCACAAAAGCAGCAATTCCTCTGGAATGTTTGTAAAATGCCGCATCATGGCTCCAGAGCTTAAGGCACCATGCAGCAATCTTCAACTTAAGTCCGCCAATGTTCTTGGCATTGGGTAGAGATAGAGTGAACCCCAACATGGATGACTTTGAAAAGTAAGTGGAAGAATCTCACGCCAGAGAGTATCCCGTCGGGTTGCAAGAACCATGTCGAGGAGCGAGTGCATGACCAGCAGGTATATGTTCTTCCTTGACATTCCACTGAATGACGTTTTAGCTGTACCAGGGGGCCAACCCATGTTGTGTGCGGGTGGTGGCCGAGGGAGCTCGCAATATTGTGGTTCGATTCTAGAGTCCATGAAGTTGCTGCTGGACATCTGCAAAGTTCTGTCACCCTCATTTGGATTCTCAAAGTATGCCAAGCAATCAGGAGGAAAAGACATTTTCACCTCTTGGAGTATCCTTGAGGGGATTCTAATTGTCCGTAAGCCCATTTTCACTGCGTGTTCCTCTGATGAGAGAAGGCCTCTCTTCCTATCATTCAGAAGGCCTCCCACCGTGGATATATTACCAGTCAAGAGCTTCCTTCCTAATGAGCATGAAGCCAGGGTTGGGCCTTGCAGAAGAGGGTTGAGAAAGAGTGGTTCTTCAAACAAGGCTTTGCTTGGAGAAGGATCTGTTCTTTTTATGTCGGCAACATGTCAAGCCCTTAGCATTTCTTGATAAAAGAGAGGCAATGTCGAACTTGACTGGTTGTGTGAAGTAATGGTAAAAATATGCCTTTCACACCCAAGATTTAATACTTTGCTGAAAAAGTACGACACCAATGAGCACCATTGCGGTGCAGGATTCCCATACAGGTAGCGTTGAATAGTCTTCAGCCTAGATGTGTCGTAGTGGCTTCGAAGGTCGGGAAAAGGCTGTCCACCTTCATCCAAGGAAACCCAGTGTTTGCCATTCCAAAAGTAGTCCAACAACTTCCTCTGCATCTCAAGCAGAAACTCCTCTGGAATGCTTATGCAAGACATCTTGAATATCAACTTTGGAATGATAAATTGTTTAATGAGAAGTGTTTTCCCTCTCAGTGACAGGACTTTTAGCAGCTCACTCCAGTCTCTCAATTTTGCTTCTATCTTGTCCCCAAAAAAGTGTTCCAGTTGACAAGTGGTGAGCACCCACTTGAAGTGGACAAATGCACCCCCAAGTATTTTAGCTCATTGCGACTCCATGTCAATTCCTGAAAAGGTTTTGGGAACCCTGTGATCTGCATTGGTCCAATCAGAGGCGCAGAACTTTTTCTCCAATTGATTGAAGCATACGATGCTGTTGAGTAGACCTGTTGACAATCATAAACTGCTTGCATGTTCCTTGCACTGCTGGTTAAAACAAGGACGTCGTCTGCGTTTGCAGAAAGTATGAGGGAGAGCCTGTTGTTTGGTACCACCATGCCAGTTAACCTTCGCCTCATCAAACAAAGGAAGGGTTTTATGCACAGAGAATAAAGTTGGTCTGACGGGGGACGTCCTTATCTTATTCCTCTTTTGAATGGAAAGGGGGCGAGCAAGTGACCATTGACTTTAAGTAGGCATTCTGCTGACGTACAAGTACAGCATCTGGATCATGCCTACATATCTCCTCCCCAACCCAAAAGTTATCAGGGTCTCAACGAGGTAATCATGGTTCATTTGGTCAAAAGCTTTCTCTTGATCCAAGGAAAGGAATCCAATTTGAGTCTTGAGTCTTGTCCGCATCCTGTATTGTCTCTGACCAGGGATATGTTGTCCTGTATTGTTCTGCGAGGGATGGTGTATGACTGGTTCGGGCTAACTAATTTTTGTAACACCAGTCCCAGACAATTTGACAACATTTTTGCCATAATTATGTAGGCCATGCACAACAGAGACACTGGCCGATAGTTCCTTATGTCTCTCAAGTCACCCTTCTTAGGAATCAGAGTCAAAGTTGCTCGCCTCCAAGACAGCGGCATTTGGGCTGTATCACATGCTTCCTGAACTACACTAAGGTAGTCAAGTCCGATCAAATCCCATACTTTGGTGTAAAATTCACAAGACAGGCCATCCACTCCAGGGGACTTATCCAGCGACAGGCTACGCAGAGCAATTGTTAATTCTTCCAGAGAAAATGGAGCTTCCTGTCATTCTCTGTATTCTGGACTCGCTTCAGGGAGGCCGTTCCACAAAGTTCCGCAAGCATCCGCGTCCACCTTCTTACCTGAGTGTAAAAACCTCAAATCCGTTCATGAACACGCTCAGGATCATTGAGCAAGGAGCCATCTTCTGCCAGAACACTGGATATCGTCCTCAGTCGACCTTTGTGCCTTTCCAAAGTTTTGAGATAACTCGGGGGGCATATTCATCCTCAATAAGAAAATGCGACTACACGCTTTGAGGGTGGTCTTCTTTTCCTCATAAGCGCACAATTCAGCAGGGGTGAGCGTGGTCAAGCGACACTCAAGATGCAACAATTCCTCTTCGAGCTTAGCAATTTCTACTCCAATTGCTTTGCTCGATCCATATGAGTATTCCTGGCATCATAATTTCAGGCTTCACCTGCCTGATCCATATGGCATAACAATTTCAATAACGTAACAAGTTTAACAAAAAAGCTTCATCCTTGACTAAGGCATTGTTGAGATGCCAGAACCCAGTGCCATGCTTTGCCTCAGCCAGGGAAAGCTTAATCCAGGCCAGATGATGATCTGAAAAATGTGCCAATTTTATACCGGAGCAACTTGCACTCCTGCAGCAACGGGGAGACAAGTAAAATCGGTCTAGTCGGGATTGCGAGATATTACCACCCCCGATACTAGTGTAAGTAAATGATTTCTCTGTGGGGTGCTGTACACGCCAGATGTCTCTCAGGTTGAACAGTGTAGCCACTTGTTGTAATACTTTAGCAGAAGGACTGTGTGGCTCTTTACCCACTCTATCTAGGGAGGGATTGAGAGAGCAATTAAAATCCCCTCCAAGAATCACACGCTCTTCGTCAGACAAGGTGAGCATGAATCTCCGCATGTGATCGAAGAACCGCACCCTTGCACAGCTCCGATACATGGTGCATAAATGTTGACGAAGTTAACAACAAAATATTCAAGCCTTACCTTTACATGCAACAAACGACCCAAACTGACTTCATTTACAAGTATTTCAGGTTTCACACTTGGCGAAAACAGGACAACCACTCCGCAAGATGTATCTGTGAGATGACTGAACAAAGCCAATCCTTGCCATTTATTTTCCCATCGGAAGGCAGCCTCTTGGGTTGTGTGGGTCTCCTGTAGAAATGCTACTCCAAGTTTCTCCTTTAAACAGAATGACAGTACTTGGTGCAAACAAAATGCATCTTTACACCCGTTAACATTCAGTGATCCCAAGCGAAAACATAATGCTGTCATTACATAAAATGAGACTTATAGAAGGAGAAACACAGTCGAAGCCAAATCATGCTTCGCACCATAACTTAGAAAATTTGCAAGAAACTTCCTGACTCTGACTTGTTCAGCCGAACCTGAAGTCTTGCTTTGTTGTCCATCTCTCCTCAGTATATACATGGAATGCACAAGTGTTTTATAATCTTTCCACCGTTTTAGAGCAGTTTCAACTTTCTTCCGACTGTGCAAACTTTGCTTAAGGAGCTCTAATATTTCATGGCCAGGAATACACGAATGATGCCTTGAGGGCAGTTCTGATTCAGTGGCAGTCCTTTCACGCAAAACTGCTGCCATGGATGCATCAATCATCGAGTTATTATGAATCATCATTTTAGTTGTTGTTGGTTTGTCTGGATGTAGTGTGTAAGTGACAGACATCTCAGTCTCATTTGACTCTGACAGGTCAGGACATGCCAGAGAGTCATTCTTCATTACCATGCCAGGTTAGTTCATGGATGATCCATCTTTCTGTTCACTCCTCAACAGGTCTTTGCGTGCTTCTGGCAGCAGAGACTTCCCATGATCTGTAACTTGAGGAACAACATCTTCCTCATCTTCCATTTGCACCAGTTGGGTCACAATTTCTGTCTCCTCCAAAACACTAGACCTTGCGGATCGCTTCAAGTCCTTGTTGGCTGCATCTTCAACGTCGGTGTGATCTGAAGCCCCTTTGCCTTCTGGTTCGTATTTTCTCTTCTGCACTCTCTTCCCCCTCCCTACCTTCATTGTCTGCCATTGATCTTCAGCAGAAGAAAGGTCAGGATGAGAAGACGATACAGAAGCTTTTGGAATGACGTCTTTTCCGTAGGCTTGTCAGGGTATCAAGAAGTAGATACTTATTTTAAGATAGTGGGCAGTCTGCTCTCATGTCATCCTTTGACTCACATACAAAACAACAAGGCTCATTAGTCATATAAAATATCTTCTAATTCTTCCCTTCAAAAGGATCCCTCACATTCCGTGTCATTTCTCAACTCGATTGAGACCTGTCTTTTGAAAGACAGGATATGACATAGGGCAGGCTCAAGATAACCGAGAGACACAGGCCTGATTGGTGATCTTAGCACTCCCAATCACTCCAGGAAAGGCACAACTACATTATCGGCCATGAAAGGAGGTATGTTGGACAAGGTAATCCATGTGCCAAGACTCGAGAGAGGTTCAACTTGTATAAATAATCCTCCCACAACAATCCCTTTCTGTATCGCCTTATTTGCTTCAGCTTTGCATTCAAGGAAGAACACGGCCCTTCCATGCATTTTCGAGGCTGCAACTATTGTTGATGGAACAACAACATTAGCCATTGCCTTTACATATGCCTCCATATGGATAGCTTGTCCCATCTCACATCTCACTCCATGCTTCCTTGTCAATGCTTGAAATGGATGTGCAGAACTGCTCACACTTGCTTGACTGGAACTGCTCGCAGCTGTTGGGTTTAGGGTTAGGGTTAGGGTTCCCTCCAGCCCATTCACGATTCATAGGCATATCTATAGTACCTAAATATATATATAAATATATGTATATCTTTAACAAACAAAACTATTCACAAAGTTTTGCTAATGTAATAACGGAAAGTGTAATTAACTTGAAGGAAAAAAACGTTGAACAATAAAAAGAGCAATCGGAGATTGCAGACCCTCGCCAGGACTTCTTTTGAGTGGTGTATATTTATAGGTTTCAGGATAAATCCAATATGGCTGCCAACCATGTTACCTGTGATATGATATACATGTTAACCTTTTGTTCCTCATGGACAGGTGGTCATACATGTAAAGTTTCACCTTGATTTGTTTAGCCACTTCAGAGAAGATTTTTTTTTTTAATACAATATGGCTGCCAAAGTACGTGACCAATGACGTAATGAAATTTTTTTCTGTGGACCATTTTATCCCGAGATGACCTTCAAAATTTTTCAGACTGATTGGATGTGATGTTCTACATATGCAATTATGACGTCATAACAAGGGCAGCTGTGATGTTATAAATAAATAAAAAAATCACACTCATTCCCCATGAGAAGTACTTGCTATGTGCCAAGTTTTAATTTTTTCCTTGGTGCGGTTTCAGAGATACAGAGGTCCAAAGTTTTTCCGTTTTGCTCGTATTGCTGCCACAACACGTGTCCAATGACGTCATAATTATCATTAAAACATTCTACATGAGTATTCGCACCAATGGTGAAAATTTTGTCTCAATCTGACAAGCGGTTGCAGAGAAAAACACGAAAGTTCTGTGCGGACAAATAAACGGACACAGACAGACAAACAAACAAACAAGCAAACAAACAAAAAGACGACGTCATACAGAGCATCATACAAAATCCATAAAACAAATTTGACCTCAAAAATAATTGGTGGTTGAATTAAATGACCAAATGTGCGACTCATCTTCAAATTTCAAGTGAATCGGATGAAAATTGACAATTTTAGAAATTCGACCTGTGTTGACCTTTTGGCCTATGTGGACCTCCAAAATAAATGGTGGTTGGATTCATTGACATGAAATCTAAATCCTCTTCAAACTTCAAGTCAATCGGATGAAAATTGAGGAATTTAGAAATCTCACCGTAGTTGTTGACCTTTGGCCTATGTTGACCTTTTGACCTCAAAAACAATAGGCTTCTTCCTTATGACAAACTCTACGATGTGGTGAAGTTTCGTGAAGATTGGTTGAAAATTGTGACCTGTAGATGACAGACAGCCAGACAGACAGACAGACAGACAAGCCGGAAGGCGACATGGGTGGTCGCTATATAATTGCATACTCGTCATACAGTTTTTGACGGATCGGGCTGAAATTTTTTGACAAAGAGCTTGATTATAGAGCGCATAAAAGCGCGGAAGCCGATTTTTGATTTTCGATTTTTTTTTTCTAGGATTTTTCCAAAAATTTCAAAGTCCCGTTGCTCGGCAACGGTGGCGTCCATAGCAACGGTGCTCAAAAGCATACAACTAGATCCTAGTATGAACCTACCAGTCAGGTTTCATCAAAATCCGTTGACTCCTCTGGCCTCCAGAGCTGTCCATTACATACAAACAAACAGACGGAAAACCTGAGAATAACGGTCGTCTAGCAACCACCCAACAGACAGACAGACAGACAGACAGAATAGCAAAATCGACTGACCAATATACATGAAAATCTTCGATTTTGCAAGAAACAAACGGATCCAAATGCAATACCCTCCTCTCCTTCGGCGAGGGTAAAAAAAAAAACCACGTTTTTCAGAAAGAAACCCAAACGTTGAAAAAGGCGGTTTTTAAAGAAACCCCTTTGAAGCAAACGATACTCAGCTCATTCACAATCTTGTGCTATTTATCACGGTAAAGGGTCATTGAGCAAGAAACAAAAGGAATTCCAAAGGATATTTTGTCGACAACGCCGCAGGTCGGGCGTCGGCGTACTAGTGGTAGTAATAGTTTTTGGTTAAGATGCAACTTCAACCTTGCAGTTGTTTATGTTGTCTACTGTAGAACCACTCAACAGTGTGTCTCCCAGGGCATCAGACCTGAGGCTTCGATGGAGGATGACATTATCTTACCTTTCACAATGTACTACAGGAAATGGCAACTTCTTCTTTCTTCTTCTTTAACGGCCACAATTATTCTCACGTTCTTGTGAGGTCGGCCAGAGGAGCTTTTTGGCCCAAGTCTTCTCACAAACTGGCTGGCTAGGCCTGACATGCCACAAAGTAGTCAGGGCTGGAACTTGGAAACTTATTCAGGGTGTCGACGATAACTCGCCTACTCTTCGTGAAGGACACCGTGGGATCTTAAATCCACCAGCTAATTTTGGCCTGCGAGTTTAACATCTGGCATCCATCCGAGAGACGGCACACACATTGATGAATCTCCATGCCTGTGAAACACCGGGATGACAGTTTATCGCCGGGTCAGGATTCAAACCCAGGCTAGACGGCTTAGACGTGAGTGTGCGTACCTCGAGGCCATGCCATATTGCACTGCAGGGTATGGCGGCAATACCCGGTTTAAATCAACCTGATGCAGCCTGGCATGTTTATCCACTTCTCTTACTTGTAGCAACAAATGACAATACCTGGTCAACTCAACACCCCGTGCTTCCAAGAATCACGTAAAGGTTTACATGTCGTTTTATTAGGAATCCAAGACCAATTATGGACAAAGTATTTTAAAGCCAGCTTCGAAAGCCACACTTCAACCGTGCAACTCGTTCCTTGGCTCTCGTAAACGTTCCACATTGTACAAATATACAAATAACCGTTTAGGAATCTTCAATCCTTGTCGTGCGGTACAGGATCAACGGAATGCTGACTCTATGTCGTGTGAGAAGTTGGATTCGCTTGCCTGTAAAAGAAAATTTAGATTGGTATCTGTAAACATTGGCTGGCGTTATAAGGACCATTCTTTGCAATTTGGGAAGCAGCCGTTTTAAGGTGGCGATTTTACCATAAACATCAACTAATTCAAACACTGAATTCTCCTACTCGTAATTTTATAACATCAGCTTCAAACCAATGAATCGGTCAGGAGAGTGGATGAATATTGATTTGCTTGCAATGTCGGCGGTGCATATACTTTAGATTGAGAGGAAAGAAACTACGTGCAAAGAGCATGTTATCAGTCCCCTACCGGCATCACCGGAGGGGACGACTGTATAGGACTGCTTTCCGTCTGTCCATCCCACCTGTGGTTTTCCAGACTAATTGTTTTTTTCCCCCCTCATACCCCTTAACATATTCAATTGAAAATTGGTACATGGCTTTATTATGATGTTAGAGAGCAAGTTTGAGTTTTAGGGTGTTTCGTCAATTTTTATTTTGTATACTTTGTCTCGGCTCATATAAGAGCTAACACACAGAACTTGTAACAAAGGGAGAAGCAGAAAAGTGGGAAGCACAATAACAGTAGGGAACAGAGACATGAGGAGATCTGTGGGAGAGAGAGAGGGATTGGGTGGGATACACGAGGGAAACAATATGGACATCACAGGGACTTTCAGGAAGGAAAGGGAATTTGAAGGACGTGAGTTTGTGGTGGATTAACGGGGGTAGAAAAGATCGTGGTTTTGGATGGGGTAAAATATGAGATGGTGGTGAGCAGCTGTTTTGAAGACCTGGATGGAGGAGTGGGATTGAAGAGAGTTTGGGAGTTTATTCCAGAGGCAAAAATAAAGAGGAATGAAAGAGTGAAGGTGAGCGGTGATTCTTGATTTTGGCAGTTTCACCCGAAAGGGGCTGCTGGACCTTAAGGGTCCTGCAGAAATATTAGGGGGACAGATCACAGACAGAGCTATGTGTGCAAGGTCGGCGAGGAGTCGGTAGAAGAGAGAAAGACCACCAATCTGCCTGCGGTGAGAGAGTGAGAGACCTAAAGACTCGGTTTCATTGCAGGAGATACCAATGATCCTAAAAGCCTTGGTTTCCACAGCGTGAAGCCGAGAAAGGTGTGAGGCAAGACTACCAGCCCAGAGGGGAGAGCAGTACTCCATCAGGCTGCGGACGAAAGCTTTGTAAGTGGTTCGAAGCTCAGGTGTGGCAAGGAAGGACTTTGAATGATGGAAGATGCCCAGTCGGTCACTGGCTTTGGAAGCCAGCCTTGAAATGTGGCTTTCCCAGGAAAGATCATGTCAGATAGTGAGACCCAGAAGCTTGAAAGAAAGGACTTCTTCCAGAGGATTGTTGAGAAAGTAGATTGGGGTGGGGGGGGGAGATGGTTCCAGATGGTCCTTTTGGAGAGACAGAGTGAGAGTGTGAGATTTGTCAGGGTTGAAAGACATGTTCCACGTGTTGGACCAGTTTATGATTTTATCCAGATCTGCAGAGAGCGAGGAGGCTGCGGCTTGCTGATATGAGGGATGACAAATGGTATAGCAGAGGATGGAGTCTCATCAACAAAGAGATATAGAAGATTTTCCAGAGAGTCAGAGAGATCATTGATGAAAACCAGAAAAAGAACAGGGCCCAGAATGCTACCTTGAGGAACTCCAGCCTGCACAGGAAGAGGGGATGAAAGAACTCCATTTAGGGCCACACGTTGACTGCGGCAGGAGAGGAAGTCTGTGAGCCATGAATGGAGATTGCCTTGGATACCATAGGAAGAGAGTTTGGCGAGCAGGGCGGGATGCCAGACCATATGGAAAACTCACGATGTGTCTCAAGAGATAGCTTTGATCTCATGTCTGGCAATGAGGACTTCCGCCCATTGCTGGCAAAACAGAAGCAGCATATCCAGGGTAGAGTGACCTGGTCTGAAACCAAATTGATGATTGGAAATCAAGCCATTGGAGAAGAGGAAGGATTTGATGTCTGAAAAGATCGTGAACGCGTATGGCGAATACCTTCATGATCAAAGTGGGAATGGAAAGGTGAATCGGCAAAATAGAGGAGGAGGAAGAGGTCGAGGAAGTCACGTGCTTACAGGAGGTGTAAGGTGAGAGGGGAAAAATGTTTTTATCTTAATTTAATTTAATTTTAAGACATTAAACAGAGTTTATAATTGTGAGGAACTGAGAGAGAGCGGTAAAGGGATCGTGGTGAAAATAGAAAGCTGAAGGTCATGAAGAGAAAATACAATCAACATGATTGTTGTACACACAAGCAGGGACAAGGGTAGGCCTCAACGCACCTGACATTAAAAGTCTGACGAATACTCTCAAATTCTCACAAGTTTTAAAACAAAACTGAACGAGAAACGCACAGTAAACACAGAGACAACAAAATATCAGTTAAAAACGACCGGAAAACTTATCTTTGGGAAAGTCAGCAGACACCATGTAGGGACACCATTAGACACCATGAGACACCATGTAGGGACACCATTAGACACCATGTAGGGACACCATTAGACACCATGTAGGGACACCATTAGACACCATGTAGGGACACCATTAGACACCATGTAGGGACACCATTAGACACCATGTAGGGACACCATTAGACACCATGTAGGGACACCATTAGACACCATGTAGGGACACCATTAGACACCATGTAGGGACACCATTAGACACCATGTAGGGACACCATTAGACACCATGTAGGGACACCATTAGACACCATGTAGGGACACCATTAGACACCATGTAGGGACACCATTAGACACCATGTAGGGACACCATTAGACACCATGTAGGGACACCATTAGACACCATGTAGGGACACCATTAGACACCATGTAGGGACACCATTAGACACCATGTAGGGACACCATTAGACACCATGTAGGGACACCATTAGACACCATGTAGGGACACCATTAGACACCATGTAGGGACACCATTAGACACCATGTAGGGACACCATTAGACACCATGTAGGGACACCATTAGACACCATGTAGGGACACCATTAGACACCATGTAGGGACACCATTAGACACCATGTAGGGACACCATTAGACACCATGTAGGGACACCATTAGACACCATGTAGGGACACCATTAGACACCATGTAGGGACACCATTAGACACCATGTAGGGACACCATTAGACACCATGTAGGGACACCATTAGACACCATGTAGGGACACCATTAGACACCATGTAGGGACACCATTAGACACCATGTAGGGACACCATTAGACACCATGTAGGGACACCATTAGACACCATGTAGGGACACCATTAGACACCATGTAGGGACACCATTAGACACCATGTAGGGACACCATTAGACACCATGTAGGGACACCATTAGACACCATGTAGGGACACCATTAGACACCATGTAGGGACACCATTAGACACCATGTAGGGACACCATTAGACACCATGTAGGGACACCATTAGACACCATGTAGGGACACCATTAGACACCATGTAGGGACACCATTAGACACCATGTAGGGACACCATTAGACACCATGTAGGGACACCATTAGACACCATGTAGGGACACCATTAGACACCATGTAGGGACACCATTAGACACCATGTAGGGACACCATTAGACACCATGTAGGGACACCATTAGACACCATGTAGGGACACCATTAGACACCATGTAGGGACACCATTAGACACCATGTAGGGACACCATTAGACACCATGTAGGGACACCATTAGACACCATGTAGGGACACCATTAGACACCATGTAGGGACACCATTAGACACCATGTAGGGACACCATTAGACACCATGTAGGGACACCATTAGACACCATGTAGGGACACCATTAGACACCATGTAGGGACACCATTAGACACCATGTAGGGACACCATTAGACACCATGTAGGGACACCATTAGACACCATGTAGGGACACCATTAGACACCATGTAGGGACACCATTAGACACCATGTAGGGACACCATTAGACACCATGTAGGGACACCATTAGACACCATGTAGGGACACCATTAGACACCATGTAGGGACACCATTAGACACCATGTAGGGACACCATTAGACACCATGTAGGGACACCATTAGACACCATGTAGGGACACCATTAGACACCATGTAGGGACACCATTAGACACCATGTAGGGACACCATTAGACACCATGTAGGGACACCATTAGACACCATGTAGGGACACCATTAGACACCATGTAGGGACACCATTAGACACCATGTAGGGACACCATTAGACACCATGTAGGGACACCATTAGACACCATGTAGGGACACCATTAGACACCATGTAGGGACACCATTAGACACCATGTAGGGACACCATTAGACACCATGTAGGGACACCATTAGACACCATGTAGGGACACCATTAGACACCATGTAGGGACACCATTAGACACCATGTAGGGACACCATTAGACACCATGTAGGGACACCATTAGACACCATGTAGGGACACCATTAGACACCATGTAGGGACACCATTAGACACCATGTAGGGACACCATTAGACACCATGTAGGGACACCATTAGACACCATGTAGGGACACCATTAGACACCATGTAGGGACACCATTAGACACCATGTAGGGACACCATTAGACACCATGTAGGGACACCATTAGACACCATGTAGGGACACCATTAGACACCATGTAGGGACACCATTAGACACCATGTAGGGACACCATTAGACACCATGTAGGGACACCATTAGACACCATGTAGGGACACCATTAGACACCATGTAGGGACACCATTAGACACCATGTAGGGACACCATTAGACACCATGTAGGGACACCATTAGACACCATGTAGGGACACCATTAGACACCATGTAGGGACACCATTAGACACCATGTAGGGACACCATTAGACACCATGTAGGGACACCATTAGACACCATGTAGGGACACCATTAGACACCATGTAGGGACACCATTAGACACCATGTAGGGACACCATTAGACACCATGTAGGGACACCATTAGACACCATGTAGGGACACCATTAGACACCATGTAGGGACACCATTAGACACCATGTAGGGACACCATTAGACACCATGTAGGGACACCATTAGACACCATGTAGGGACACCATTAGACACCATGTAGGGACACCATTAGACACCATGTAGGGACACCATTAGACACCATGTAGGGACACCATTAGACACCATGTAGGGACACCATTAGACACCATGTAGGGACACCATTAGACACCATGTAGGGACACCATTAGACACCATGTAGGGACACCATTAGACACCATGTAGGGACACCATTAGACACCATGTAGGGACACCATTAGACACCATGTAGGGACACCATTAGACACCATGTAGGGACACCATTAGACACCATGTAGGGACACCATTAGACACCATGTAGGGACACCATTAGACACCATGTAGGGACACCATTAGACACCATGTAGGGACACCATTAGACACCATGTAGGGACACCATTAGACACCATGTAGGGACACCATTAGACACCATGTAGGGACACCATTAGACACCATGTAGGGACACCATTAGACACCATGTAGGGACACCATTAGACACCATGTAGGGACACCATTAGACACCATGTAGGGACACCATTAGACACCATGTAGGGACACCATTAGACACCATGTAGGGACACCATTAGACACCATGTAGGGACACCATTAGACACCATGTAGGGACACCATTAGACACCATGTAGGGACACCATTAGACACCATGTAGGGACACCATTAGACACCATGTAGGGACACCATTAGACACCATGTAGGGACACCATTAGACACCATGTAGGGACACCATTAGACACCATGTAGGGACACCATTAGACACCATGTAGGGACACCATTAGACACCATGTAGGGACACCATTAGACACCATGTAGGGACACCATTAGACACCATGTAGGGACACCATTAGACACCATGTAGGGACACCATTAGACACCATGTAGGGACACCATTAGACACCATGTAGGGACACCATTAGACACCATGTAGGGACACCATTAGACACCATGTAGGGACACCATTAGACACCATGTAGGGACACCATTAGACACCATGTAGGGACACCATTAGACACCATGTAGGGACACCATTAGACACCATGTAGGGACACCATTAGACACCATGTAGGGACACCATTAGACACCATGTAGGGACACCATTAGACACCATGTAGGGACACCATTAGACACCATGTAGGGACACCATTAGACACCATGTAGGGACACCATTAGACACCATGTAGGGACACCATTAGACACCATGTAGGGACACCATTAGACACCATGTAGGGACACCATTAGACACCATGTAGGGACACCATTAGACACCATGTAGGGACACCATTAGACACCATGTAGGGACACCATTAGACACCATGTAGGGACACCATTAGACACCATGTAGGGACACCATTAGACACCATGTAGGGACACCATTAGACACCATGTAGGGACACCATTAGACACCATGTAGGGACACCATTAGACACCATGTAGGGACACCATTAGACACCATGTAGGGACACCATTAGACACCATGTAGGGACACCATTAGACACCATGTAGGGACACCATTAGACACCATGTAGGGACACCATTAGACACCATGTAGGGACACCATTAGACACCATGTAGGGACACCATTAGACACCATGTAGGGACACCATTAGACACCATGTAGGGACACCATTAGACACCATGTAGGGACACCATTAGACACCATGTAGGGACACCATTAGACACCATGTAGGGACACCATTAGACACCATGTAGGGACACCATTAGACACCATGTAGGGACACCATTAGACACCATGTAGGGACACCATTAGACACCATGTAGGGACACCATTAGACACCATGTAGGGACACCATTAGACACCATGTAGGGACACCATTAGACACCATGTAGGGACACCATTAGACACCATGTAGGGACACCATTAGACACCATGTAGGGACACCATTAGACACCATGTAGGGACACCATTAGACACCATGTAGGGACACCATTAGACACCATGTAGGGACACCATTAGACACCATGTAGGGACACCATTAGACACCATGTAGGGACACCATTAGACACCATGTAGGGACACCATTAGACACCATGTAGGGACACCATTAGACACCATGTAGGGACACCATTAGACACCATGTAGGGACACCATTAGACACCATGTAGGGACACCATTAGACACCATGTAGGGACACCATTAGACACCATGTAGGGACACCATTAGACACCATGTAGGGACACCATTAGACACCATGTAGGGACACCATTAGACACCATGTAGGGACACCATTAGACACCATGTAGGGACACCATTAGACACCATGTAGGGACACCATTAGACACCATGTAGGGACACCATTAGACACCATGTAGGGACACCATTAGACACCATGTAGGGACACCATTAGACACCATGTAGGGACACCATTAGACACCATGTAGGGACACCATTAGACACCATGTAGGGACACCATTAGACACCATGTAGGGACACCATTAGACACCATGTAGGGACACCATTAGACACCATGTAGGGACACCATTAGACACCATGTAGGGACACCATTAGACACCATGTAGGGACACCATTAGACACCATGTAGGGACACCATTAGACACCATGTAGGGACACCATTAGACACCATGTAGGGACACCATTAGACACCATGTAGGGACACCATTAGACACCATGTAGGGACACCATTAGACACCATGTAGGGACACCATTAGACACCATGTAGGGACACCATTAGACACCATGTAGGGACACCATTAGACACCATGTAGGGACACCATTAGACACCATGTAGGGACACCATTAGACACCATGTAGGGACACCATTAGACACCATGTAGGGACACCATTAGACACCATGTAGGGACACCATTAGACACCATGTAGGGACACCATTAGACACCATGTAGGGACACCATTAGACACCATGTAGGGACACCATTAGACACCATGTAGGGACACCATTAGACACCATGTAGGGACACCATTAGACACCATGTAGGGACACCATTAGACACCATGTAGGGACACCATTAGACACCATGTAGGGACACCATTAGACACCATGTAGGGACACCATTAGACACCATGTAGGGACACCATTAGACACCATGTAGGGACACCATTAGACACCATGTAGGGACACCATTAGACACCATGTAGGGACACCATTAGACACCATGTAGGGACACCATTAGACACCATGTAGGGACACCATTAGACACCATGTAGGGACACCATTAGACACCATGTAGGGACACCATTAGACACCATGTAGGGACACCATTAGACACCATGTAGGGACACCATTAGACACCATGTAGGGACACCATTAGACACCATGTAGGGACACCATTAGACACCATGTAGGGACACCATTAGACACCATGTAGGGACACCATTAGACACCATGTAGGGACACCATTAGACACCATGTAGGGACACCATTAGACACCATGTAGGGACACCATTAGACACCATGTAGGGACACCATTAGACACCATGTAGGGACACCATTAGACACCATGTAGGGACACCATTAGACACCATGTAGGGACACCATTAGACACCATGTAGGGACACCATTAGACACCATGTAGGGACACCATTAGACACCATGTAGGGACACCATTAGACACCATGTAGGGACACCATTAGACACCATGTAGGGACACCATTAGACACCATGTAGGGACACCATTAGACACCATGTAGGGACACCATTAGACACCATGTAGGGACACCATTAGACACCATGTAGGGACACCATTAGACACCATGTAGGGACACCATTAGACACCATGTAGGGACACCATTAGACACCATGTAGGGACACCATTAGACACCATGTAGGGACACCATTAGACACCATGTAGGGACACCATTAGACACCATGTAGGGACACCATTAGACACCATGTAGGGACACCATTAGACACCATGTAGGGACACCATTAGACACCATGTAGGGACACCATTAGACACCATGTAGGGACACCATTAGACACCATGTAGGGACACCATTAGACACCATGTAGGGACACCATGAGACACCATGTAGGGACACCATTAGACACCATGTAGGGACACCATTAGACACCATGTAGGGACACCATTAGACACCATGTAGGGACACCATTAGACACCATGTAGGGACACCATTAGACACCATGTAGGGACACCATTAGACACCATGTAGGGACACCATTAGACACCGTGTAGGGACACCATTAGACACCATGTAGGGACACCATTAGACACCGTGTAGGGACACCATTAGACACCGTGTAGGGACACCATTAGACACCATGTAGGGACACCATGAGACACCGTGTAGGGACACCATTAGACACCATGTAGGGACACCAAAGTCAGCAGACACCATTATCTTCCCCCATCCAAACCTCGATCTTTTCTACCCCCGTTAATCCACTCCAAACCCACCTCCTTCAAATTCCCTGCTTTCCTTCGTGAAAGTCCCTGTGAAGTCCATCTTGTATTCCCCATGTTCCCCGCCCCATCCCTCTCCATTCCACAGATCTCCTAATGTCTCTGTTCCCCCACGGTTTTGTCCTTCCCACTCCCGCCCCCCTTGTCTCCCGCCCCCCTTGTCTCCCGCCCCCCTTGTCTCCCGCCCCCCTTGCTGTGCGTTGTGTGTTAACTCTCAGACGAGCCTCGTCAATGTATACTAAACAAAAATAAAGCAATTCTCTCTCGTGTTTGTTCTCGGTTTGCTACTCGGTAAGTATGACAGGCGCTGGGAGAATAGTCGAGACCTTAGACGTATGCGCAATCACATCTGAGCTGTCTATCCATGGTTTGAACCTCGACCCAGCTACAAACCGTCACACTGGTGTTTTGCATGCAGGGAAAGGTATCAAAGCATCAATGAGTGTGCCGTCCCTCAGAAGGACATTAAGCCAGAGTTCCCACCCACCAGCAATAGTTTGTGGATGTGAAAGATCTCCACATTGGCTCATGAAGAGTCGGAGAGCTCTCACCAGCACCCGAAGAGATTATAAACTCCTGCCCAGACTTTCTTGCCAACCCCCTACTTTGCAAATGTGGCAAGTACACACCAGTATCCCCAGTGTGAGTTGAGCGAGACCATCGTCCTGCAGTGGAGTGAAAACAGGCTGATGATGATGATGATGATGATGATGATGATGATGATGATGATGATGATGATGATATGTGAATGTTGGGATTGGGATGTGACACAGATTGTTCTTTTATTTTCTTTTTTACCCTCGCCAAAGGAGAGGGGTATTTCATTTGGGTCCGTTTGTTTGTCTGTTTATTTGTTTGTCTGCACAGAACTTTTGTGTTTTCCTCCACAACCGCTTGTTGGATTGAGACGAAATTTTCACCATCGGTACGACTACTCACGTAGAATGCTTTGGTGATAATTATGACGTATGACATTGAAGCTTGGCACATAGCAAGTACTCCTCATGGGGAATGAGTGTGATTTTTTTTATGACATCATAGGTGCCCTCGTTATAACGTCATAATTGCATATGTAGAACGCCACATCCGATCGGTGTGAACATTTTTTGAGGGTCATCTTGGGATAAAATGGTCTAAATAAAAATAATAATAATAATTACGTCATTGTTCATGTGATTCCGTAGCCATATTGTGAAAAAAAAAAAACTTCAAAAATCTTCTCTCAAGTGGCTGAGCAAATTGAGACGAAACTTTACACGTATGACCACCTGTCCATGAGGAACAAAAGGTTCACACATATGATATCATAGGTCACATGGTTGGCAGCCATATTAGATTTATCCTAAAACCCATAAAAAAAATTACACCACTCAAAAGAAGTCCTGGCGAGGGTCTGTAATCTCTGATTGCTCTTTTCCTTGTTGCTGTCTGACTTGTTTTGATGTGGCACAGATTGTTTTAACATGTTGGGACTTGTACTGACTGCGCTGCTCTCTGGAGATATTTGAGGGATCACTGACTTTCCGAGTTTGCGTAAACATATTGAGGGATCACTGAACTGATGCCGACATTGATTTCCTAATCAAAATTAATTAGTATGGACCTGCTTTACGAGACGGACGCTCCATTTCAGCGCCATTATGCCTGCGTGCAAAATGTTTGCAGTGAAGTACTTGTTGGATGCCTTGTTGCTTTGGTAAATGCACTTATTTTGTTGATTGGGTTTAAAAGTATGTGATATCAGTTAAAAAAAAAAAAAAAACTCCAAGTAAGATTTTGTGAGACATTAGGTCAATTTTGTGCCAAGTGAGGGATCATTGAGCAGACCGGGTCCAGAGTGGACAGCATCCTTGACCTTCCTGATCTCCACTTTGTGTAAACTCCAACTCGTATTTTAAATAATTATTTATTTTCTTTGTCAAAGGCAGAAGTTAAAAAAGCTAAGCGATAAACTCGCCCAGACACATGCCTGACCACACCCAATGTCACACTCAAGGCTGTGTTGAAAACAACGCTGGGTCTTACCACCTGCATATATTAGTCACGTGATACCTCCCCTCCCTTTTCGAGGATACCTGGTGTTTGGGAAGACCACTCGGTCAACGAAACATCAAACCTGAACTTTGCCTTGATTGGCAGCTGCACTAGTTGGTGGTACCTTAATTTTTGAAAATATATCTTCCCATCTACTGCACAACCATTTCATTTTGCAAATTCGCATTTGTCCTATCCATTAACATTTCCTCAAGTGTCCAACTTTAGAATATACCTTGATGAAAATGAAATATAAGGAAAATATCGATGAAAGACATTAAACGATGCTGCATTGTTGACCAATATCATTCACTTGTCCCACTCTCAGGTTTCGTGGCACCACAGTCATGCTGTCCAATTTGCACCTGCTCTCTTTTCTTCTCACTGTGTCCATTACGGTGTCCATCTGCAAGGCGTCCAGTGAATGGCTGCAGTTCACCGCACCAGAGGGAATCTCCTTCTCACACCTCATTCCACCACTCAATTCCACGAGAAATGTAGTGTATGTTGCTGCAACTGGACGTCTCTTCCTCCTCAATACGTCATTGAAGGTTGTTGCCAATGAAACGGTGTGCAAAAGTGGTGGCTCTAAGAATGGTCACTGTGACAACCACAACCAGCTCCTAAGCCTGGATGCGTCTGCCACGAACCTGGTTTCATGTTGGTCTGCGGACAATGGTATTTGTCATGTGCGGTACGCTTCAAACCTCTTGCGCCGCCAAGGATCTGGCGGGAACCAGTTATGCGAGTACCAGTCAGTATCTGACAATGCCAGTGTGGTGCTGCCATATTGGGGGCCAGAGAAGGAGAACCTTTTGTTGGTTGGGAAAACCGAGCTGGACACAGATTCTGGTCCATTGTCCACAAAGATTCTTCGTAATGACAAGGTAAAGGATTGCAGGATGGAGTTGATGTGTCTGGGTTGCATATCCAGACTTTGATTTGCAAATAATTTCCCGCTGAACAACATGATCTCCATCATTCATTTCACCCAGTATTTTATATTTGTTCACATTAAATTTCTTGGATCATTATGTTTAAATTCCTTTGCCTTGCATCTTGTTTAAATTGCAGAAGATTCTGATGTTTTTGTTCTGTCAACATCTGAACCACCATCCTACACACGTTTCCACTTCAAACCACACCTGGGAAATGTTTTCGATTAATTGTTTAAGGACATAGTCCTGCATTCCTACACGTATGCCGCCCTTCAAACTTACTAAGAACGATCCTAAAAGTATATCAGCAGTGTGGCCAGACCACACAAAACCACCTGTTTGCCAACTTATTGATGCAGTTCTGCCTTGGAACTATAGTTGTTCGAGATTCCCAACATTCATTGATATCCCTCCTTATGTAAGCCATTCAAAAGTTCTATTTTACTTTTGTGATGGTTTAATTTAACCACACACATGTAGGGTTTAATAGAAAGCACAATGGTATAGTTGAGTAAAATCCAATTATTACGAGTCCCCTCACAAGGAACTTCAAGTAAAGGCAGCGGGAAGTCATTCGACCCATCGAGCCTGCGCAATCGTTGCCCACCTCCGGTTATTTATCCATGCTCCATCTTTTTAAAATTCTGATCGTCAAACAAGGAAGCTGCGTATACTATTTTAACAGTATTTATATTTATATGACAATACAATTTGATATGACATGGCCAGGATTTGAACCTCCCTGACCCATAGCAGAAGACGCTCTAACTATTACACGACCAAATCTGGTAAATTGTCTTACTCTTTCATCTTGACTTTATACACAGGATTATAATGTTTCACATACAGTGCCGATAGAAAGTCGACCCCCCCTTCCAACATTTTCACCTTTTGTGTCCTTATATCCTGGAATTAAATTGCATAAAATCAGACTTTTTTTTCCACCTTTATTTTCACATCGTAACCCACAACTTCCAAGTGAAAAACAAATTCAACAAATTCAGAAAATTAATTTAAAATACAAAACAAGAATATCTTGGTTGGATAAGTGTCCACCACCCCCCCCCCCTTATAATAACAATAGAAAATTAGCTCAGGTGTAACCAATCACCTTCAAAATCACACACCAAGTTAATTGTCCTCCACCTGTGTTAAATTGTGGTGATTCTGATTATTTCAGAATAAAACAAGAAGCGAATACTTCGATACCGCGCGGCTGGGGGCAGTAAAAGTCGAGGTTAAGAATGATGAAACAATTTTGCAGTTATAAAATTTAAACGTAGACACGGTCAATTATCATGCATGATGGGAAGAGTTGTGAAGTTGGACAAATTTCTATTTATAGCCCTCAGATCAAAGGGACGTACGAGGCCATAAATGTGACAGAAGACACAGGACAGAATAGCCAATTATATAACAGCGCGATGTCGCCACTTCTGTCACCAAAAAAAGAGGAAGAAATCACCTCCACAAGACGTTTTAAAAACACATCTGGTGAAAAACAATGAAGAACGAGAGTTACAACGCTGCGCGTCAACAACTAACGGAACAGGAAGATTATCACTTCCTGCTCAGAAAATCAACTTCCGGCGTCACACACAAAACGATTCAGCACAAAAAACGTCGCTCTTCCGCATTAACCCCGCCCACAATCCACCCGGCAATCTCCGCCCACAATCCACCCGGCAATCTCCGCCCACAATCCACCCGGCAATCTCCGCCCACAATTCATCCGCAATCTCCGCCCACAATCCACCCGGCAATCTCCGCCCACAATCCACCCGGCAATCTCCGCCCACAATCCACCCGGCAATCTCCGCCCACAATCCACCCGGCAATCTCCGCCCACAATTCATCCGCAATCTCCGCCCACAATCCACCCGGCAATCTCCGCCCACAATTCATCCGCAATCTCCGCCCACAATTCATCCGCAATCTCCGCCCACGATCCACCCGGCAATCTCCACCCACATCACACCCAACAATAAGTGTGACAGAAGACACAGGACAGAATAGCCAATTATATAACAGCGCGATGTCGCCGCGCTGTAATGAGCTGTTCCTGTAGGTTTCTCTGCTGGGTCATGCATTTCACAGCAAAGACTCAACCATGAGGACCAAGGAGCTTTCAAACGAACTCTGGGATAAAGTTGTGGAAAGGCACATATCAGGGGGATGGGTATAAAAATATTTCAAAGGTCTTGAATTTCCCTTGGAGCACAGTCAAGAGAATCATTAAGAAGTGGAAGGCATATGGTACCACCAAGACCCTGCCTAGATCAGGCTGTCCCTCCAAACGGGATGACCAAGTAAGGAGGAGACTGAACAGAGAGTCCAATGGCAACTTTGAAAGATCTACATGCCTTTATGGCTAAGATTGGTTACTGTGTGCATGTGACAACAACATCCCAAGCAACCCACAAGTCTGGCCTGTACAGTAGGATGGCAAGAAGGAAGCCATTACTCAAAAAGCCTACCTTGATTCCTGTTTGAGGTATGCAAAAAAAAACACTCTGGAGATTCTGAAGCCATGTGGCAAAAGGTTTTGTGGTCTGATGAAACTTTGTGACCTAAATGCAAAACGTTACGTTCGGCACAAACCCAACACAGCACATCACCCAAAGAACACCATCCCTACCGTGCAGCATGGTGGTGGCAGCATCATGGTATGGGGATGTTTCTCATCAGCAGGGACTGGGGCACTTGTCAGGATAGAAGGGAAAATGGATGGAGCAAAATACAGAAAAATCTTGGAGGAAAACCTGCTGCCCTCTGCAAGAAAGCTGACATTGTGTTGGAAGTTCACTTTTCAGCATGACTGACCCAAAGCACACAGCCAAAGCTACACTGTAGTGGTTAAGGAGGAAAAAAAAAGTCCTTGAGTGGCCCAGTCACAGCCCCAACCTAAATCCAATCGAAAATCTGTGGCATGATTTGAAAATTGCTGTAAATCAATGCTCTCCACACAATTTTTTTTTTTTTTGTAAACCTTGGTCGAGGCTCGTATGAGAGCAAACACACAACTCACAGCAAGGAGGCATGAGACAAGAGGGGCGGGAGTGGAAGGGACAAAACAGTGGGGAACAGACACATTAGGTGAACTGTGGAAGGGAGAGGGATGGGGATGGGACGGGGAACATAGCGAAGAGAAGATGGACATTTCAGGGACTTTCAGGAAGGAAAGCAGGAGAAATGAAGGAAGTGGGCTTGGGTGGATTATCGGGGGTAGAAAAGATCGAGGAATTGGATGGGGGAAGATAAGAGGTGGTGGTGAACAGCTGTTTTGAAAGCCTGGAGGGATGAATGGGAAAGAATAGAGTGAGGAAGTTTATTCCAAAGGCGGGAAAAAAGAGGAATGAAAGAGTGAAGATGAGCAGTGATTCGTGATTTTGGTAGTTTTACCAGAAGGGGGTTGTTGGCGGACCTTGAGCGCCCTGTGGAAATGTGGTGGGGACAAATCGCAGAGAGAGCAGGGGGGCAAGGCTGGAGAGGAGTCGGTAGAAGACAGAAAGACCACCGACCAACCTGCGGTGATTGAGTGAGAGGCCCAAAGACTCAGCTTCATTGCGGGAGATGCCGATGATCTTAAAAGCCCTGGTTTCCACAGCGTTAAGCCGAGAAAGGTGGGAGGCAGGAGCACCAGCCCAGAGGGGAGAGCAGTACTCCATCAGGCTACGGACAAAAGCTTTGTAAGTGGTCAGGAGCTCAAGAGGACCGAGGAAGGACTTAGCACGACGGAGGATTCCCAGTCGGCGACTGGCTTTTGAGGCAAGGTTGGAAATGTGACTTTCCCAGGAAAGGTCATGGCAGATAGTGAGACCTAGAAGCTTGAAAGAAAAGACTTCTTCCAGAGGATTGTTGAGAAAGTGGATGGGGGGGTTTTGTAAACGGTCCTTTCGAAGAGACATAGTGAGAGTGTGAGATTTGTCTGGATTGAAAGACATGTTCCACGTGTTGGACCAGTTTGTGATTTTATCCAGATCTGCAGTGAGCGAAGAAGCTGCTGCTTGCCGGTCTGAGGGATGACAGATGGTACGGCAGAGGGTGGAGTCGTCGGCAAAGAGAAATAGAGGATTTTCCAGAGAGTCCGAGACTTGACTGAGTTTGAACAGTTTTGAACAGAAGAATGGGGAAATATTGCCCAACCACGGTGTGCAAAGTTGGTAGAGACATATCCCAACACTCACAGCTGTAATTGCTGTCAAAGTTGCTTCCACCAAGTACTAACTCAGGGGGGTGGACACTTATCCAACCAAGATATTTTAGTTTTGTATTTTAAAATTAATTTGTTTTTCACTTGGAAGTTGGGGGTTATGATGTGTAAATAAAAGTGGAAAAAAGTCTGATTTAATGCAATTTAATTCCAGGCTATAAGGCAACAAAAGGTGAAAATTTTGAAGGGGGGGGTGTAGACTTTCTATAGGCCCTGTAAATCATATGGTTAAATATGCACCGAGAAGGCGGTGATTGTAATCTTAGAACAGCATCGAGTAAAGTTGTAATATGTCTGACCTTCTATGTGGGTGAGGTCAGGTGCGGACTTGTAGGCACAAAGGCCCATCACCAATCAGCGTAACTCTTGGCTGGTTCGATGTTCCCACGGGTATGGTATATTGAAGGTGGAAATACTCATAATCCACCCAGGACAGACAACCCAGTTGACTGTTACCATCGCAACTGGTATGAACCGCTTGCCGACAACAATATATGCATAAACATGTCCATATTTTCACGTTAGAGGTCCGGCTAATTTTCGGATGCTCTGTGCTACGATCCCAGTGAATGACCAAAATTATGTTTGACTTAACCGCATTCAATTAACAAGTTCGATCCCCCAATGATCGCTCATTCAATACCAATTCAAATACCAAATTTTTCATTTGGTCGCGTGCGAAGGCAGTAAGGCGGGAAAACGTCTCTTTGAAATTAATGTTTATTAAAATATATATTATGAATAAGGAAGTGCTGGAAAACATGAGAATAAGTAATTAAACAGTAATTAAACTCCCACACACTCTTCAATCCCACCCTTCTCTCCAGGTCTTCAAAAAAGCTGTTCACCACCATCTCATGTCTTCCCCCATCCAAAACCATGATATTTTCTACCCCCGTTAATCCACCCCAAATCCACCTCCATCAAATTTCCTGCTTTCCTTCCTGAAAGTTGCTGTTGTGTCCATCTTGTTTACCAGGCCCCAATCCTCTCCCTTCCACAGATATAATGTCTCTGTTCCCCACTGTTTTGTGCTTTCCTCTCTCGCCCCTTTTGTCTCCTGCTCCCTTTGTTATACGGTTTGTGTGGTAGCTCTTATACAAGCCTCGATATACAAAAAAAAAGAACAAATCTGGCAGTCCACAAGACACATATATGGAAGAAAGGGGAGAAAACATGATTCTGTGTACAATGAAAACTATACCCCATTATGGTGCCAAAATACCAGAGTCAAGCCACGACAAAAGGTCATGCAGGGACTTAAGCAGACGTGGTCTGGTCTCTGGTATACCGTATTAGCTATGGTTGGCCAGGCTAGTGTGGCACAGGACAAATTTGTGGCATGGGGAAGTGTAAGAGGGGTGGGGGGGAGGGTTGTGGGGGGGGGACACTATAAGATGGTGATGAGTAGTTGGCATTAACATCTCCACTCAAGGTCAAACTCGGGGAGTGATGAGGCAGAGAGAGCCAAGATGTCTTCTGCCACGCGGATGCACGTACCTGACTTTTAAGCCTCAGGGACTGCCCTCTGTTCCCATCGTTGGCCACCCACCTACTCATTTTCCATTGAGCTTCAATGTGTCTGTCCAGGTCATAACATTTTTACCAATTGGGCTTTTGTCTTCAAATCTTCAACGAACCTTTATGATGAGAATATGGAGAACACAAATTAATAAAATGTACAATTTTTTTTTTAACTCGCTTTCGTCAAGCTTAGTTCGAGTACAAAGTAGATGCGGATGGGCTTTGCATTTTGAGATGCTTTCTAGTTGACGGGTTAGTTGCCGTTGATGAAGCAAAATTATTGTTGTTGTCAATCACTGATGAGTTTAATCAAGAGACAGCATGTTATACTTCACACAAACGTATTGCATATCTATTTGTGAGTGTCAATGAGGATGTAAAATACAGAGAACAAAAGGAAAAAGGATCCTTTGTAACACGATGGGTGTGATTGTTGTCATGGCTGTAGTAGTTTTTGTTTGCGTGCTCCTTCATTGTACTTTATATTGCTTCGAGAAATATTACAATATATAATTTTGTGGATCCCTTCTGTGTCCTAAACGGTTCATGGTTTAGTAGAATAATAAATGTTTCTGTTCGAACTGCTGCGTGAAGAAACCACTAGTGCTTTGTCTTCTTCAAATTGAGAAAGAGCCTTTTAAAACAGGCAAGTTTGCAGTTAAATGAACAAAGTTTTATTCCAAGTAAATATATTATTGCTTTTCCGATGGTACCATTTTAATTATTTTACAACCAGCAGGAACCTTTTAGAAAAACACCGTTATGGAGAAGCTCTGCTCCTTTCATATATATATATATATATATATATATATATATATATATATATATATATATACATACATATATACATACATATATATACATACATATATACATACATATATACATACATATACATACATACATACATACATACATACATACATACACTCAGAAAAGCCTGTTAAAAATTACAGGTTGGAATTATTTTATTCGATACATTTAAAGAGACTGCTGGAAGATATGATGTGTCGTAGCAAGAAGAGTTATTTTACACCACAACATGGACAAATGTAATCATATTTTGTTTATCTTCTGGGACGTTTCATTTCAATGGTACAGCCTTGTGAGCGTGCCAAAGTCTGAAGCCTCGGCCTAGTGTCATGTGTGCTTATATCTTCTTTATTTATTAGACATCCTACGGACATAAATGAACACTCGTTTTACTATGTGCGTGTTGCACATCATGTGCAGTGAATTTCATCTCCCTGTGCCTTGTATTTATTGTTATTTTAAAAACGCTTCTGCACGCCGCCCTTGAGGCCCAGTTGTAAGTCACCGTCTACATTTCCAATCGAAGAGACGTAATTACTCTTTTATGAAAAATGTTTTTCGAGTTTTATTATCCTGAAAAATAGACCATAGTGAACGCACAGTCGTGTTAAAAGACTGGCCTTTAAAACCTGACTTGAATTGTCCTTATGAAGTGGTACAGAGAAATACACAAACACACAAACGCACACTGTGTTTTTGTATAGATGGATGAGAAGAATATCGATTACCCTTAACAGCAGAAAATTTAATTTTATCAACATGCTGTTTTTTTTTCTCATGCCTCAAAACTCTCTGTCTTGATGGCATTTTCACACTCAATATCCATATCATTATTTATTTGTTTTATACAAGATCGAGGTTAATGTAAGAGCGATGTGACAGAGGGTATGCAATGGCATCTGCAAAGCAATGTTTCCACCATGTTTGCTCGTTCCAAATGTATTCTGTCATCCTGCATTACCACAAATCTTTGATGTGACAAATGGTGAAATTTCATGATATTTTATCAGCTCACAGTGCAGCTCAGCTCGGTAACCTTTAAGTTCTCCAGTTTCGGTTAATGTCCCTGTCTGACTGTAAACAACCATCTTGGTGTTTCTCACACACACACACACACACACACACACACACACACACACACACACACACACACACACACACACACACACACACACACACACACACACACACACCATTGCATGAAATAAGTGCATTATGCTTTGGAAGGGACATTAAGCATTCTGTCCTATTTGCTGCTATTCACTTCTGAATGATTAAAGACAGAAAAATCCCACAGTATATTTCACAATAAGATTAGGCAATTATATGCCAGGACCCTGACCAAATTCTCAATTCCTGCCTCAATATACACGAAGAACTGTTGTAGCAGCATCACTCCACGTACCGGCAAACGCAGCCAGCAACCAGCAACCAGGTGATGTGCGACACTCAAAACAAGGGCCAGCCCACATGAGCCCAAACTGTATGGAAAAGTGACATATGGTACCATAGATACCTTCTGGTCGACAGTGGTTGAGGACTTTGCTTTAACTGGTGAAAGCACCGGCTTTGTGTTCAGAATTCTTGTTTTTAGCTCGCCTGTTCGAAGAACAGAGAGCTATAGCGATACTCCCGGCGTCAGCGTGAAAATGTTAAAGTTTTTGGTGCAAGTTATTTAGAAGCTTGCCATTCATTTAATATGTGTACTAGGATGCTGATATTTGGCATGGAGGTTCCTTTGGGTTATACTATTGGTGTAGTGAAGTTGAAATTAACAAATGATTTAATTTTTTTTTTTTTTAATTTCAACCTAAGATGGTGTCAAAGCCAGCCAATGCTCGCCTGTTTATACAAGACGCTTGCCATTCATTTAATATGTGTACTAGTTTACTGATTACAATATACAAATACATATATTGCTTTAAAATTATTTGGATCAGACTTCACTGCAATGCTTTATAAAAAATATTATTAGACGAGTCTTTTAAAAACGATAAATGTATAAACAGGCGAGCATTGGGTGGCTTTGATACCAACTCTCTGGTTTTTATTTGTGACGTGATATGTGATATGATATGCCTATCAATAAATGTGACGTGATATGATAATTATTAATGCTTTTTATGTGTGCGTCCAGGTGTGTCGTTTGGATAAAGCAAGGGTACGAATACCGGAGGGCAACTCTAGATCCAACTCTGGAGAGGGCAAGTTTGTATTCAACCATCAGTTTGTCTTCGCATTTCATTCCTCCAAACATCTCTACGTCTTGTTTTCCCGAAATGTTCAGAACAATGGGGAACATCACCGTAGTTCATTCCTTGGCCGTTTGTGCCTCTCCGATGTTGAAGCTTACAAATCGTACGTGGAGGTCCCTTTGTCCTGTGGATCGATGGACGTGGTTCATGTCGGTGCTGTGTCAGCCGCAGGTCAGTCCCTTGATGACCACGCAGACTCTAACCAGGAGGTTCTTTTTGCGGCTTTTGGGAGAGACCATCAGAAAGATGGTGATTCTTCGCTCTGTGCCTTCACTCTTCATGACCTTAACCAAAAGATCAATGAAACGTACAAAGCCTGCTACACGGGTGGAGATGGCGCCTCGGCGGCCTATAATAGTCCAATTCCATGCAGTAATAATGTGAGTTGCTTTGTGAGCAGTTTGCTTCTTTGTGTGTGCTTGTCCACCTGTTCCACGATATATCTCATGACCGGTGCAATAATCTCTCACCCTCTGCCATCTTGCTCTTGCATATAAGACTTGCCCTCTGCATAGAAAACAACACAGTCACAACAAAAGTTAAAAAAAAAAAAATTATTGAGGATGTATATTATGCACTGTCATGCATGCATTAGTCCCCCTTCTGGTTTCACCGGAGTGGACTATAGGTTTGCTCTATGGCTGTCCGTGCGTCCGTTCCACCTGTGGTTTTTCAGACTTTTTTCCTACACGCTTTCACATATTCAACTGAAACTCAGTACATGGCTTCATTATGATAAGTTACAGAACAAGTTCGAGTTTCAGGGCATTTAGTCAATTTGTCACAGAGTTATGCCCTTTTTGGACTTAGAAAATATCACATTGGTCGATAGGGTATTGGTATTGGTATTGGTATTGGAAAGCAATTCTCACTGCTGTTATTTCTCATGATATTGTGCAATTGTGCAACGTTTAAATGTTTCGTTTAATTTACCATCTATTGTTGACATATCGTGTTAACAGCTTTCACAGTTCACCGACGTAATGATTGTGTGTAATATTGATGAATATACTAATGTCAAGACTTTTCACAAGCCCCCCCAAAAAACTTACTCTGGTTCATCCCATTATTGTAGTTTTTTGTGGTAGTATCATCATTATTACGCATTATTCGATGTAGTTGCATAAAAAAAACTAGAACGGCACTCGGTGGAGCACATATCTCCGCCAGGCTGAACAGTTTTTACATTTTGGTTCCCACTGATAGGCCGGATCTGCATTTTACCCCAAACGAAATCAAACCAGCTTGTTCTTATCACACACCCAACCTTGTCCACCAAGTTTCATACAAATCAGTCTGTAACTTTTTGAGATATAGTGCTATATATCGTTTTCGACCGGATCTCTTACTGGTGAAGAATCGCTTAAAAAAAAGATTGGATCCAAAATCCGGATCCGAATCTTCATCATTCTTCGTCGTCACACACCCCACCCGTCCACCAAGTTTAGTCCAAATCCATTTATTACTTTTGAGATATCGTGTAATATTTTGTTTTTGACCCTATCTCTCAATGATGAAGACTTACTTAAAACTAAAAGGGCACTCGGTAGAGCGCATAGCTCCGCCACGTAATGCCTGATCCATGAGAACATATCGGGCCCAATCGATCCATTTTTTTTGAAATATCATGCTATGTATAGTTTTTGGCCCGATCTTTCAATGGTGAAGAATCACTTTAAAAATTAAATAATTATCGCATTCAGATCCAGATTCGGATCTTCACCAAAATCGAATCAATTCGTCCTTGCCACACGCCCAACCTGTCCAGCAAGTTTCGTCCGGATCCGTTCACAACTTCTGGAGATATCCTGCTCCTAGAAAAAAAACACAGACAGACAAACAGAGGTGAAAACACAACCTCAGTCCACTTTTGGTGGTGGAGGTGAAAATCAGGGTTGTTTATTTGTCATATCCTGTGAATGCAGTTGATATCAGCTGTGGATAAAACACCTTGATTATAATGTAACACATCACCTCTGACCCCTTCATGTCTATACCTGACCTCAAGTTTGCAGAGGAAGCAGTGACCAAGTGGCCATGCGGTTCGACGCACTTACCACAGCAGGTCACTGGCTTGAAAGCTATAACTGCAAAGCCTCTGCGGAATCTCTCCAACACGGCCGTCACTGCGCTCATTCTGTCTCAAGAACTTGGAGAAAACGTGGCTTTCCTGGGCAGCCGAGCTGGACACTTACTCAAGGTGGCTACCATAAAGAACATTGTGCGGTGTGGGTTTGGAGTGCAGGTGAAATCAGTTTTAAAGTGTCAAAGTGTCGAAAAGATTGTATGGTACAACACTGTTCTTCGACTTATTGTGGTGGGTGTGTGAAACGAGTTCGGAAAGGTATCTCTGACCTTTGTATTCCAATGCCATGTGCAGTTTGTCCTTATGCTTCCTGTTTAACCAATCATGTGATGTTTCAGAAGTAAAAAAAAAAAAAAATCTCTTGTTTCATGTAATTTATCATTTGACACAAACGCCCTCTTTGTTTTTAAGATGTCTGACAGTGTAATTCGTGTCACGGCATTCTATATCTGCAGCGTGTGCTATTCATGACCCCAGGTGAACACTTCGCATAAAATCCAAATTCAGCGGGACCATACTATACGCAGAGCGTCGGTGCTGCCGAAGCAGTCTCCTGGGCTATTGGGCACAATCCTGGACGGGTCGCCACTCCGACACGGGATACTCGAATGGCTCAATCATCCCAGCAAGCTGGTACTCACTTTGCCGACCTCGGAAGGATGACAGGCTGAGTCAACCCCACCTGGTATTAATTCAACGGAGAGCGGGATTTGAACTCAGGACCCTAGGATACCAAGCCACCACCCTAACCACTGAGCCAACACCAGGCTTGTTTCATGAGTGCTGTTAGGTTGCATGGGTGCCACGGTCTTTGAAGTAAAATGGCCTCCAAGGTCTGAATTTTATCAAATTGGATAATATTGAATACCGAAAGAGCTCGGCCTTACCATGATGTGTAGATTGCCGATGAATGCTGATGTCCGTCCCTGTTAACAACGCGTCAAGCCGGCACACACAGATCTCTTATAAGGCTTGGGATGCTTAAAAAAAATATTTGATGTCTGATACCATTGTAGCAGCTGCTGGTGCTGTCTAACACTGAAAAAGTTTTATCACATTCTCTGTGGAAAACCTGGCACACCTGGGTGGTCACGGTCTCAGCTAAAATGGGCCATAAGGTTTGCCTCTCACCAAATGGGATAACATAATCGAATGCCCCATGAGTTGGACTTCTCTGTGATATGTGGATTCATGATGGAAGTTTTGTATTTCACACTACTATTATTTTATATTATTATCCCGCCCCCCCCCCCCACCCGGAGGGAGGGAGCGGGATATTGTAATCGTCCGGTTTGTTTGTCTGTCTGTCTGTTAGCAACTTTACGGCAAAACGGCTTTCGCAAACACTATCAAATTTAATCCACAGGTGGGCAATGAACCTTGGACGACCCCATTAACTTTTGGGTCCAATTGGATCAAAGGTCAAGGTCACAAAAAGATCAAAATCGTTTTTCGCTCATAACTTCGTCAAAAATGATCTGATTTACTTCAAACTAAGCTTATAGTGAACCTTATTATATTTGTCACTTATAATCCTACCCATTCCTATAGTGAAAAATGCATATTTGTGAATATCGGTAGGGTCCGAAGTTTTGGGGGTCATGGTCATCGGTCAAAATTACATATTTTCCAATATAAATCAAAAAAGGTTAGGAATATGCGTGTTTACTATGGAAGACATATATCAAGTCCTTTATTGGCTTTTATTTGACACCATGACCTTTGAGCTTACGTGGCCTTGAAAGGTCAAAATCATTTTACGGTCATAACTTCGTCAAAAATGGTTTAATTGACTTCAAACTAAGACTAAAATATTCCTTATTCTATTTCTTATAATCAACATTCAGGTTAAGGATGTTGTTGTTGTTCGTCTTTCGGCTGCTTCCGTTAGGGGTCGCCACAGCGGATCATCCGTTATGATCCGCATACTGATTTGGCACAGGTTTTATGCCGGATACCCTTCCTGAGGCAACCCTGGTCGCCTCTTACGACACAGGGATAAGGATTGGGTTTTGCCATGATTCTGGGATGCCCCACACCCTCTCATAGCGCGGCCCAGCGCAGAGCTCCCGTCCTCAAGCGATCCTCCAACCCAAGCCTCCGAGTAGCCGGATTACAGGCGCACGCCACTACGCCCGGTATTCAGGTTAAGGATGTATCAAATTTAAATTTGATCCCAAGAATAACTTTATGCCTTAAATGGGTGGGATTTGTTGTGCCTGGCACCACTTGTTTTATATTATTTCTATTATATATTATATCTATTATATCTATTATTATATTTATTATTATATTATATCTATTATTATATCTATTATATCTATTATTTTCTATTATTTTATATTTATATTATTTCACACTAATATAAATGACCGTTTCCCAAGGTAAAATGGCTTCCGAAAATTGATCTTTATCAGAGTGGGTAATATCCCTAAATGGTCCTCTGTCTATATTTTACCACAATTTGTGGATTGTTGAGGGGTGCTTCAGGTATCTTTTCCTGTTGGCGATGGATTTGGGCTTCCCAGAGTGAAATCAGGTGAAACATAAGAATAGGGTTCCATGTCGGCAGATTCGGACTGCCGACAGCCATGGCAGAATCTGACTGCTTGGAAGCTGACAGCACTGCTCACAGTTATTGGGTCGCCGAAATAGGTGACCCTTATTGTCAGTAATTCTGTCTGTTTGTTTGGATGTTTGTTTGGATGTTTGTTCGTTTGGCATCAGCATAATTGGTAGTAAACGTGGGCGGATTTTGACCAAACTCGGTTGGTGGGTACATCTTATGACTTAGTGCTTTGGAAATTGTGATGGTTGCTAGGGACGCTTTGGTTCCCTATCAACAACCGAAAAACCTTCAAAATCGGTACCGTTCACGCGAAATCAATTCCGAAAGCCATTATCCCACGTAGGGTCATGAAATGTGGCACCAATGATCTACAGGTGATGCTCTATCAAATATATTCCGGTTTTTGTGATATATGGAATACTTTACCCGCAGCGCCCCCTACAATTAGGGTATGCGCGAAAATTGGCAAAAATTGAAGGCCCCCTAGCGACCAGGTGAGTGCATCGATACGAATGAAAATTTGCAGGTTCATGGTACTCAATGAGTACTACAACTTTGCCTCAGGACATATTGACCGATTTCGCTTAGGTCAGGGGTCAAAGGTCAATTAGTGCAAAAATCGATAATATGCGAGAGCTGAAGGTGCCTTCGCGCCAAATGCTACTCCTCCTCGGGTTATGGTCGGATGGTCTAGAAAATTCACACTAATCGTCTGGAATACATTGTGCACAAACAATCGAGCCGGATTTTCGATTTAGATCTTTGTTCACCCACAGCACCCCCTCGAACTTTGGGGATTTCCGATTTCAAACCGCATTTTCGGTACTTTTCATTCAAATGGATATCGAGTAGTTTATCAGTGGATGGAACTGGATGAGATTTCATATGCATAATCCTAAGGTAATTCCCCATCCGCTATATGACATCCATTTGGCTCAATATCTTACAGTTTCCATGCTCGGCGACCCATCGCCGCCTACCGGCTTGTAGTTATTATTGTTATTATTATTATTGGTGTTATTATTATTGGTGTTATTATTATTGATATTATTATTATTATTGTGCCTGGTGTTCGCTTAATGGTTAGGGTGGTGGGCTTGTGATCCTTGGATCCTGAGTTCAAATCCCCCTCTGCTGTTGAATTAATACCAGGTGTGGTTGACTCTGCCTGTCATCCTTCCGAGGTCGGCAAAATGAGTGCCAGCATGCTGGTATCCTGTGTCGGAGTGGCGACCCGTCCAGGATTGTGCCCAATAGCCAAGGAGTCTGCTTAGGCAGCACTGACGCTCTGCACAGAGTATGGTCCCAATGGATGGATGGATTATTAGTTATTATTATTGGTATTATTATTTTTTATTGTTGTTATTATTATTATTTTTGCCTTGTCGTCATGGTTCAAGATTAGAAACACAAATAAACTTTTTTTTTTCTTTTTTTTCCCTCTCCATTACCTCTGCAGGTGGCACTCACTCATAAATATGACTACCCCATCTATGAGAACATCACTCTGCCAGGCATTCCTGGTCACGCAAACAAAGACTCTGGCATTGATCCCTCTGGAGAATATTTGTATATATTGAAGGATCTGCAGGTTAGGGTGACTTTTATAAAGCGTGTTAGACATGTTCTGCTTCACTGAATTGGGGTTAATTTGTCATGCAGAAGTTACAGCTTGTTACAAGTCTTGTCACTTAACGTGCAGCCTATTAAACTTGACACTCAATGACCCTGCTCAACCTCTAGATCTCCCATTTTTATGTTGTTCATCATGAGGACCAAATTAAATTGCATTGTTCAATGCTGGTGTTGATATAAACTTGAAAATCTGTTTAACCATTGAATCCTGTTCTCTTTGAGTAGTACGTAGTCTGTCTGGTCATGCCATGTGATGGTCTTTCTGTAGCTGTCGCAATAATGGCTGTCACTAAAGAGGTGCTTGTTTGTGACAGGTGGTAAAGATGCCCGTAGAAAACTGTGGACAATACAAAACCTGCATCCTCTGCATTCGGTCTCTCGATCCTTATTGTGGTTGGTGTGTACTGCAGCAACGGTATGTCTGGTGTTCTTATTTTTTTGTGTGCAGCAAAAGGCTGCAGGGTAGTATCATTGGCTGAGATTGTGGTTGTGCTGTAGGTCAGGGCAAGAATTTGGGATTTGTTCAAGGTGCCGGAAAAAGCTCACCTACTATTCACAAAGGACACTGGGATCTTTAACATCCATCAACTAGTGCCAGCAGACAGGACGGCCATTTACCGTCCATTTGAGGGACGGCACACACATTGGTGAATCGCCCTGCCTGTGAAACACCGGGATGACAGTTTCTAGATCGGCTGAGATTCTAACCCTGGCTAGACAGTTGAAAGGCAAGTGGCTGTAGGCCATCCTGCCAGCCCTGGTATATCTGATCCATCATCACAATGAACATGTTCAGACCTTATATTAGTGCAAATTGAAGGATACATTTCAAAATCAAGGGTGCCGTTACCTTTTGATAAACCACAGTTGTGTGGTTACCTAGCCAAGCTCAGGTCAAATTGAAAGTACCATTTGGCATGAGCAAGATGCAATTTGTCTATGTTTTTTTTGTTTTTTTTTGTCATCTTTCAATATGTTTCACCATGTTGCCTTCCAGTTGTACACGGAAAAGGGACTGCTCAGCCAAGGCCAACCATTGGCTGCGAAGCCTCGAGCACACTGACTGTCCATCAGTGTCTTCTCTCAAACCAAGATATCTTAGCTATGTAAGTTTTTGAAGGTGATTGTCTCTCCGTAAACTCATTTACCAACAGGATATGCCCTTTGACCCTAAACAGTGAAGTGTTATTGTCATTGATCAAAGCCTTCATGTTTGAAAAGTGAATTGGTGTTATTTGATGTACAATGGCATGTATCGTTGGTTATTTGTTGCACAGACATGACAGCCTTCTCCCAGTTGGTGGTTTTCCACTTCTTGTTTTTGCTTCATAAATAGTAAATGTCAAAGTGAACACAAATCTGTAAAGAAAAACCTTGAGATTTGGGGGGTGGGGGTTCTTTACTGGGCATGTGTCGGCAATTTATTATATTTATGACTGTAAAGGGTGTGGAGTGGATGCCAAACTGAAATTTTCTTGCAATGGAATGTTTAACAATTTTTGTTAAAGTAAATAAATTCCTTTGGTTGTAAATATATGGCTCTCTATGTCTTAAACCCCATCCCTCCAAAGCAAAGCACTGCGAACCCCCAATCAGTGGTTGTGACCCTAAGCAGTCTGCCTGAATTGAGTGATGGTGATGAGGTTACCTGTCGCATTGGGAAGCTCTACATAAATGCTTCAACAACTTTATTGCCTGAAGTTACCTGTCCCGAGTCACTTTCGAGCAAGGACCTTCCAATACTTCCACCTGGATCTGGTACCACTTTACATCCTATTCCTATCAAATGTATACCCAGAGTAATGGATATAGCTAGCTTTCGATTTTGTTTTGCAAAAACTTTTCTCGAATAAATTTAGATTTTGTTATTTGATTCCATTGTGTTGCACCCTCAGCACATTTGGGCTGAGAACAATACCCTCGGCGCAGGTAGTATTGGAGTTCTGGGACACCCAATGTTTTTATGTCAATTTCACTGTACCCCCTGGCCACATCCTAAATTTGCATAAACTATAAAATTAATTTCACAAGGCCTCATGAAATACCACCTCCATTAAAGGATCGCAGCATTCCTTTCGTTGCCATTATCACCAAAAATACAAAAATAAATTACTATCCTCAATCAAATAGCTCACAAAAACCACAACAGTCAGAAAGCCAACTTAATCCTCTCAATTCATATTTTCAAGTGTTTGTGTGTTTGTTTGTGTGCGTGTACGTTATTATTTCACAGCCAAACCATAGCACCTAGAGGCCCCAAATTTTTGGTGTAGGTACTTCAGAATCTGGGCAAGGTTTAAAGCTGGCAAGGCAAGAATCTGGGCGGTCCTGCTGTCCATTTTGAGGCTACCAAATGTTGCTATGAAGTGTCTATTGGGATGTGGGGTCAGACAGTGCTACAGACGGCCCACAGGCAAAAGGTAGCCATCATGAAGCCAATAACTCCATAGATTTTCAATGTCGTACACATCGACGTCACAAAACCACCGCCAAGAACAGCTCACTCAGCCGGGCAGCGCTAGGTATTACCCCCCCCCCCCCCACCCCACTCCCCGGCTGGTTCCCAACTAATAATAAAAAAGACAACTTTATTTCGAAGAAAAATCATTCATTTTTAAAATTCTAAACAAATTTATTTTATGTATACTACATATAACAATGATAATGACGACGAAACGTTTGAACAAGAGAACAAAAGATCACAATGAGAGAAGGAAATTGTAGAATGTGAGGAACCATGGATTAAAAAAAGAAATGTATATATTGAAGAGGAAAATGAAGAGTTTTAAAGAAGAGAACATGCAGATAAAATATTCACAACTCAAACTTGAGAGGTATATATTCATAACTAGTGGGGCAACTTAGCTAAATATAGCATAACAATTGTGCATTTTGTGAGGAAAGCACCAAATTTGGCACACTAGTAGCCTAACATATTATGAACAGATTTGGATATTGGGCCATCTCAAATACAGCCGCTGATGGCTGTGGCAGCCATTTTCCACTGGCATCAAAAATTTTGAGATGGCCCAAGATCCAAATCTGTTTATAATATGATAGGCTACTTGTGTGCCAAATTTGGTGCTTTCCTCACAAAATGCACAATTGTTCTGCTAAGTTGCCCCACTAAACCCCCCCCAGGAAGGATTTGTGTAAAAACGCATTCAAAATGGTATTTTAAAAATACTAATAAAAACAAGCACTGTTAAAACGCTTCCAAAAAACTTTTTCCCACCTTGTATATAACGGCAAAGGGATGAACCTTCAAATTCCTCCATTGCAGCATCTGTGATAAAGATGGAAGAAAACGTTTTTTCAATAATTTAAAAACACCTCATGCACAAACAGATACTACTCTTGCCTGGGAAATATAAATTCCTTCAAATCATCTTCATTGCCCCCATTTACTTCTTTAAGGTAAAGAACAACAACCTCAGCAATCAAATTTACCTCTTCATGGTAAATGCAGAACAATACCCTCAGCATACCGGATGTAGAACAATACTCTCAGCATACCCGGTGTAGAACAACACCCTCAGCATACCCGGTGTAGAACAATACTCTCAGCATACCCGGTGTAGAACAACACCCTCAGCATACCGGGTGTAGAGCAACACCCTCAGCATGCCGGAATCTAAAACAGTGCCTCCAGAGCACACCAGGTATATAACAACAGCTCTGGAGTATACCATGCGTATAACAGCACCCACGGCACACCGGGTCTAGAACAGCAATGCTGTAACACATTATTGAGTGTTTTGGTAAAAGTGTAATCGGTCCTCATTTTTCATCATTACTCCTGCAGACCATGTTGACGTGAATGTCACAGTCCTGCTCAGAGGTGTCGCGATCGTCACGACACTGTTAACCTACTACAACTGCAAAGCATCAGTGGTTTCTGAAGAAGTAAACCCGTATGTCAACCAGCACCACACTGTAGTACAGTACTGTATTTACACTTTCAAACCGCCACTCTTCCCTTGCGAGAATATTCCACGTCCTTATCCAGTTTTGATGAAGGTCCTTGTTTTCAGAGAGAGACAGAGACAGACACACAAATCTATGCAACGATGCTTACCATAATTTCTTAATTAGTGGCTTTTCTTTTGTTCTTTTCATCTTTGTTGATATTTGTTTCTGAATGAACTGTCGGTGCCTTCTAAACATATCGGGTATGTTGTAGCAATGGTATAACGGATGGTGTGTCCATCTGTCTCCTCCATCCAACTTAGTTGTCCCCCTTCTTAAATACTGTCTTTTCGGCATTGCAATTCGATTCTCTGAGAATGTTTAAAAACCTCGACAAAACCACTTCCTCGTCACTGCATAACGAACAAAGCAACTCTCTTTGCTAAAGATGGAGCGATGAGGGCACACGAGATGGAGCCCCAATGCGACACGCGGAACCTACTCAAATTATCACAAACAAATCTATTGCCACAAGGCTGAAATGAGGAAGGCTTCTGTGAGGGTGGCGGTGTTGTAAAACTATAAACTTTCAAGCTGGGGTAGAGAATGTGAAAGTGAAATAATTGGATGGTTATGGCATTTTCTATCATCATGCAGGTGCCGTCGCTGTGTGGGAAAACTGTGGAGTTGTAATTGGTGTGTGAAAAGTCACCATTGCACACACCTGAGTACATGTTCGGCTGATGACCAGGTTCGGCTGTTATTTAAAATCTTTTTTTTTTCCTCTTTATCTGTTTTTTAACGTCTTCTTGTTGGACAGATGCATGAAAGAACATTGTTCAATTGAGACTCGGATACAATTTTTGTGTAAAACGTGACGTAATATATATATATATATATATATATATATATATATATATATATATATATATATATATATATATATATATATATATATATATATTTTGTGACGTTCACGGGACTTGAACAGTCCCGCCAACGTAGAATGAGCCAAAACGATGGAGGCGGTTTATTTATTTATTACCCAAAGATGGCGGTTTCAATCGCTCTACCGCAAACAGGACGAGGAAGGTGGCACAAGTCGCTTTTCACTGAGTTGATAACGTTTATTCCTATAACCAGAAATAACAAGACTCGGCAAGAATAGGGATCCGGGGCGATTCGACGGGATGGTGTGGGATCGGGCGTGGGGAAACACAGACAATTCCAATGAATATACAAATCTCAAACCCTCTAAGGCGCCAGGTACACACACACACACACACACACACACACACACACACACACACACACACACACACACACACACACACACACACACACACACACACACACACACACACACACACAAAACGTAGCTATTCCTGGTGGTCAGGCTGGCCCGTGGTGTGGACGCAACAGTCCCTGGATTGGCGTCGGACGAGCTGGCCTTGCTCTCGTCAGGGGGGCAGGAGACACGTGGTGCTGTCGACCTCCTGGTCCTGGCCCAAGTCCGCTCACAGCCGCCAGGGAACCAGTTCTGGCGCCAAGTTGCGAGCAGGAGAGGGAGGCAGGTCCGCCCGCCGTTCGACCCCGTACCCCCGCCGCCAACCAAGGTGAGGCACGAGGCTCAGGAAGGCCTCGAGACACGATGAAAAACAAGATCGAATCAGCGCAACAACAAGCACGCTTCCAGCACAACAACCTCCACCCCAAAAAACGGTCTTTCTGTCCCGATCTTCTTCCTCTTCCTTTTCGACCCCGAACAGAGCCTTTTTATCCTCCCGTCCTCGTCACTTCCAATCGAGCCGTTTTATTGGCCCTGTGCCATCGCCTTCCGCCAATCGTGATCACGGGGCGGAGCCATCCGCAGCACTGTCCTGTGACGTCACGGCAAGCCTCCAGAGAATACTAAAAGGGGTTTACGCAGACACACTTACCCTATCCCGTGTCCCTATCTAATTAGGTGACAATTATCATTTCCCCCTTGAAGAAATGGACATTTACGAGACAACTTATCACCACTGAATTGCTCCTTATTACATCGAGATCCTGGTACACTCGAACAGCATGGCATACCTAATTAAACATCCTAATTACCCTTTGAATGCATACCCCCCCCCCCTCAAACGTAACACTGCCCCCTCCTCTGGTAACGCAGCTCCTGCAAGGTATATCACAGGCGCTACCGTACCAGCCTTAACACTTACTGACTCACACCTAATTAACCTAACGAAATAAAGTAGGAGGGGCAATGGGCAGCGAGTCGCAGCTAATTTACCTATCCTGCTTAATGTACTACCCCCTTATGGCCTTATCCTCGCCTAAACAATCGTTCATTTTTTTATTTTATTTTATCACATGAGAGCACTGAGCGAAGTTGCACTCCATCCTCTGGATCATCGCTCTTGCCCAACACTCTTCCAGTGATCTGGGGAGGGGAAACAAAAGGTTCCACAAAAACACAACACTTATACTTTACATTCCTACTCTAAGCCTTAACGACACTATTCACAGGATATTTACACTTGACCGCCTCCCCCAGTGGATGCTAATAGACCCAGCGTTACCTGGGGAGCCAATTTTCAAATTTGCTTGCCCCAAAATTACGCGGACATCATGCCCTTGCTGCACATGTCAAGTTGTGCGGGATCGAGTGGGACTCACACATCTTCACAACACTCACACCATGGTCATCATCACATTTCTAGGTCATGGTCCCCATTTTAATGATGCAGGCTGAATCCCGTCATGGCCGTGGGGTGGGTTCCCACAAGATGATGGGGGCATCTCAGGTGCAACCATGCCCACAAGTAAGCTTTAGTCCAACCCGGACGTTTCTCCGCCCCGCTCCCTTTGATTCCCACCCCCCTGGTAGCCATCAGCTCTAATCCCGTACAACACTCTGGAAGGGGTCTCACTGGCTCCTCTGGCCTTTCCTGGGTCGCCAAGGTCCTACCCGCCTTGGTCGCCCAACCAGACCCTCTCACAGTTACCTCCAGACACTGTCACCATTAGCCACCAGGGGTGAATCTCCTTGAAGGGGGTCGCAATTCCTGCTCACCGTGAGCTTCAGCAATCCCTGTGGACAAGCACATCATCCCCACCCACAAAACCCACATGACTCCCCCACCCCATCGGCCTTACATGTGACACCTGCATTTCTAACACTTCACCGACCATGACCTTCCCTGTTACCACACCATGTCCAATAAAAAATCAATGTGTGCACCATACATTTCACTTCTTAACTTGAAACAACTCACACAGCACTTCTCACCCGATCCACGCACCAGCCATTGGACAGCCACTCGTGCCCGCTTTGTTACCAATTACCCATTGTCCCTATTGTCACTCTAAAACCCAGCAGCACTTACAAACCCATGCCAATTTTCCCACAATTCACTATTTTCACCAAAGGAGGGCACTTCGCCACAATCTCAGCAGCCGAGCATGGCCGTATATGCTCAGCCCAATCTAGTTTCCCCGACCCCCGACAGTGATCTCCGGACCCGACCTATGAAAGGGCATCTCGGATAGACCTGGTGATTCAGCAGGAGGATTCACCCTCTCCGAGTCTAAAAGTCTATTGGAGGGTCCCTCTATCGCCGGGTACCGGCAATATCGTTGCATGTGTCCTCTTCACCCGCACCGGAAACAACTCCCCATATAAGGCCCCCGTGAGTATCGGTGAAATGTCTCTTCCGGTTCCGGACCCCCTCGGCCATAATCAAATTGCTCTATTGGCTGGGCTGGACCCCGCCGCTTTGGCGCATCAACTACCAAATTACCCCTTATCAAACTTGACAGTTTCTGGCAAATTTCCTGAAACATTTGGGTCATGCCAATTTCTCCCAGCCCCCCTCCCTGATCCTGGATCTCCGCCTGTCGGATCGTCACCGATGGCCTCTCGGGCACCCGACCCAGCCGACTCCACGAGGCCAGCCTGGCCGCGCACTCGGCCGCTCGGTGCACGGTGGGTGGATCCTATAGCTCCACTAGCGCTCGGACCTCAGGGTCAGGAAGAGCAGCTAAAAATTTCTTGAGTGCCAGTCTGTCCCACGCCTCCACTGTAAGGTCCCTATACGCGATCCTGACTGATTGGTAAATGTCCTGTGCCAGCTCCTGCACTGTCTCACCCAGCTTTAATCTGCGGTGCTGGAGCTGGGCCCGCACCAGATCACAGTTCGCTGCGAACCCAAACCGACGGCTCAACGCCTCGCAAATGTGGGAGCTGGTCAACATCCCCTCCGCGATCACGTTTAACACATCTGCGGCTGGTCCCCGCAACGTTGCCACCAAATTCCCTGTACGTTCCCGCTCATTCCACCCGTTTAGTCGGGAAATGCACTCAAATTGCGTCAGAAAAGCTTCAACGCTCCCTGACCCGTCGAAATTTACCAGGGGGATCACTTTTACGGTGGCCCGCTTCTCAGTTTCTCCCTTGTCCGAATCCAGCGCAGGGATCAAACACCCTTGTGGCTGCGTATCCAATTTCGGAGCCCACTGTGGCCAAAGATGTTTTGTGGTGAGGGTCTCATGGGTCAATTTTGCCTCCTGTTCCAAACGTTGAATGGACCGATTTACCTCTTCCCACAGGATCTTCTGGACCCGCACAACCTCCTCCAAGGCTCCGTCGCGAGTTTGTAGCTGCTCCTCAACCAACCTGGACACTCTAATTACAAAAGACGGCTCTACCAGGCCTTTATCCAAGACTTCATCTTGGCTCATAATTTTATCTTGTTCGTCCAAACGAGCCTCCAATCCTTTTACCTCCTCCGCCAAATTCATCCCTTGCTTCCTCAGCTCTCCCCACTCTTCAACTTGCAGCTGCATACGAGCATCCACACAGGCACGATGACGTTCCAGGCTTTCATCCACTTTATCAACCCGAATGTTCGTTGCATCAATTTTATCTACCAATTTTTTCCGTATATTTTCCCCCTCCAATGTAATTTCTACCTTTGTTTCCTCCAATCTATCCTCGAATTTACTTTGTATTTCTCCCAATTTAACCTCCACACACTCCTGCATCTCAGTTTTCATTTTCTCCATCTTTTCCCCCAATTCATCCCTCATTAAATCAATCCGTGCACCCAACTGTACCCCCATTACCCCCAATTGATGTCATTTCTGCCCTCTGTGTCACGAATTGATTTGCCATTTGTACCGTCATGTCCGCTATTAAACGTTCCAACAGTGTCTGGATCGACATCGCACCGGTTTCCGGCGCTGCCGGCCCCGTTACGGGCGATGAAGCACGGTCCACGCTCAGAATGGGGGAGGTTCCAACCCTACCCCCGTCTCTCCCTTCTTCCCCCGACTCGCTACCAGACACGTGGCCTTCCTCCTCAAACATCTGCACATCCGCCATGGTGCAGAAGTCCCGTTTGCCGCCAATTAATTTAAATTTTAAAAATCCTGCCAAAATTTTCCCGCGCTCTTGCGCTTTTCTGTAGTAATTTTATATTCCAATTCGTGGCGAGAATTTAATCTTGGTATATTCTCCCGATACCAAATATAATTTAGAGGGGTTCGAACATCCCACTCCTGACACCAATGTGACGTTCACGGGACTTGAACAGTCCCGCCAACGTAGAATGAGCCGAAACGATGGAGGCGGTTTATTTATTTATTACCCAAAGATGGCGGTTTCAATCGCTCTACCGCAAACGGGACGAGGAAGGTGGCACAAGTCGCTTTTCACTGAGTTGATAACGTTTATTCCTATAACCAGAAATAACAAGACTCGGCAAGAAGAGGGATCCGGGGCGATTCGACGGGATGGTGTGGGATCGGGCGTGGGGAAACACAGACAATTCCAATGAATATACAAATCTCAAACCCTCTAAGGTGCCAGGTACACACACACACACACACACACACACACACACACACACACACACACACACACACACACACACACACACACACACACACACACACACACACACAACGTAGCTATTCCTGGTGGTCAGGCTGGCCCGTGGTGTGGACGCAACAGTCCCTGGATTGGCGTCGGACGAGCTGGCCTTGCTCTCGTCAGGGGGGCAGGAGACACCGTGGCGCTGTCGACCTCCTGGTCCTGGCCCAAGTCCGCTCACAGCCGCCAGGGAACCAGTTCTGGCGCCAAGTTGCGAGCAGGAGAGGGAGGCAGGTCCGCCCGCCATTCGACCCCGTACCCCCGCCGCCAACCAAGGTGAGGCACGAGGCTCAGGAAGGCCTCGAGACACGATGAAAAACAGGATCGAATCAGTGCAACAACAAGCACGCTTCCAGCACAACAACCTCCACCCCAAAAAACGGTCTTTCTGTCCCGATCTTCTTCCTCTTCCTTTTCGACCCCGAACAGAGCCTTTTTATCCTCCCGTCCTCGTCACTTCCAATCGAGCCGTTTTATTGGCCCTGTGCCATCGCCTTCCGCCAATTGTGATCACGGGGCGGAGCCATCCGCAGCACTGTCCTGTGACGTCACGGCAAGCCTCCAGAGAATACTAAAAGGGGTTTACGCAGACACACTTACCCTATCCCATGTCCCTATCTAATTAGGTGACAATTATCATTTCCCCCTTGAAGAAATGGACATTTACTAGACAACTTATCACCACTGAATTGCTACTTATTACATCGAGATCCTGGTACACTCGAACAGCATGGCATACCTAATTAAACATCCTAATTACCCTTTGAATGCATACCCCCCCCTCAAACGTAACTATATATATATATATATATATATATATATATATATATATATATATTTACATACTGTGTTTGTGTCTGTATATATATATATATATATATATATATATATATATATATATATATATATATATATATATATATATATATATATATAGTTATATACTGTGTTTGTGTCTGTATATGTGTGTATATATATATATATATATATATATATATATATATATATATATATATATATATATATATATATATATATATATATATATATAGTTATATACTGTGTTTGTGTCTGTATATGTGTATATATATATATATATATATATATATATATATATATATATATATATATATATATATATATATATAGTTATATACTGTGTTTGCGTCTGTATATGTATATATATGTATATGTATATATATATATATATATATATATATATATATATATATATATATATATATATATATATATATATATATACTGTGTTTGTGTCTGTATGTATGTACATATATATATATATATATATATATATATATATATATATATATATATATATATATATGTATATATATATATACTGTGTTTGCGTCTGTATATGTATATATATATATATATATATATATATATATATATATATATATATATATATATATATATATATATATATAGTTATATACTGTGTTTGCGTCTGTATATGTATATATATATATATATATACATATAGTTATATACTGTGTTTGTGTCTGTGTATATATATATATATATATATATATATATATATATATATATATATATATATATATATAGTAATATACTGTGTTTGCGTCTGTATATGTATGTACATATATATATATATATATATATATATATATATATATATATATATATATATATATATATATATATATATATATATATATATATATATATATATATATATATATATATATATATATATATATATATATATATATATATATATATATATATATATATATATATATATATATATATATATATATATATATATATATATATATAATTTATATAGTTATATACTGTGTTTCTGTCTATATATATATATATATATATATATATATATATATATATATATATATATATATATATATATATATATAGTTATATACTGTGTTTGCGTCTGTATATGTATGTATATATATATATATATATATATATATATATATATATATATATATATATATATATATATATATATACACTGTGTTTGTGTCTGTATATATATATATATATATATATATATATATATATATATATATATATATATATATATATATGTGTATTCTTTACATGGTCAAGGCTCGTGGAAGAGCTCGGACACAGAACAGATCAGGACACAACATAACAAAGGGAACAGCAGGAAAAGGGGGATGTTTTGTTTTTTGAAATTTTTGAGAACGGAGGGAAAATGGATTGAGCTGAGGGATCAGAAGCAACAATAATTGAAATAAAAGGAGCAAGAACAAGGCAAAAAACGGAGGGTAAGCACACTCGACCATCACAGATGGGCCCAATTTAACTAGGGAGATGAAATGAACGATTCGACACAGCAAGATACAAATTGACAAAACAAACAAACAAACAGCAAAACAGGAATAAAAACGAAACAACAAAACACAACATAAATGTTCGGGGGAACTTAGCTGGGAAGAATTGACGGGAGAGATCAGTACTCCAAGTGCATCGATACCCGAACCGGAGGAAATTTGGAATGTTACTAGAAATTGAAACATGGTAAATAATGTACTCCATTTTGAAGGGAAGTCCAAGAGAGCACAGTAAATAGCATGTATTGTTTTGCTCATTTATTTTTGTCTTCATTTAACCTGCTTGAGTTGGTATCGATTTTGTGCAAATTCTCAGAATCCCTGATTGCAAGCTTGTACAGCGGCTGTGTTGTGCTTGTACCATGGCGGCGTTGTTGTGATTGTACAGCGGCTGCGTTGGTGTGTTGCTGCACAGCCATGTTGATGTGCTGGTGTGTCGCTGCCATGGCTGTGTTGGTGTGTCATTGCGTGGCCGTGTTGGTGTGTCATTGCGTGGCCGTGTTGGTGTGTCATTGCGTGGCCGTGTTGGTGTGTCATTGCGTGGCCGTGTTGGTGTGTCGCTGTGTGGCCGTGTTGGTGTGTCGCTGTGTGGCCGTGTTGGTGTGTCATTGCGTGGCCGTGTTGGTGTGTTACTGCGTGGCCGTGTTGGTGTGTCATTGCGTGGCCGTGTTGGTGTGTCGCTGTGTGGCCGTGTTGGTGTGTCGCTGTGTGGCTGTGTTGGTGTGTCACAGCTGTGGCTGTGTTTGTGTGTGACTGCGTGGCCGTGTTGGTGTGTCGCTTCATGGCCATGTTAGTGTGTTGCTGCTATCACGATGTCGGTGTGTCGTTGCTGCGGCTATGTTAGTCTGTCAGTGCTGCGGCTGCATTTATGTGCCGGTGCAACTGCTACATTGTTCAGGTTGTGTTGCGGCTATGTTTGATGTGGTTGTGCTGTGGCTCCATTTGTTGTGGTTGTGCACTGTCTAAAGTGATGGTGAAATATTGATCTGATGTTTATTTCCTCCCAGCTTGTGCAGCATGGTCAACCAAGCCTTTGTCCGACAATTTCTAGAGTCCATGAAACTTCCACTCCTCATTACATTCCTGTTGGGATTCCATGGCATATTCAATTTGCTGTCATTAACCTTCACAATCCTCCTGCCACTGTGAGTGATTTAATCCAACTGTTTTTTTTTCTTTTGGAACAAGTATTTTTAAAGCAATGCCCTCCTACCCATGGCAACATGACCTTAGTGTATGGATGACAATCCAGACCACGGTTTGGCTGCATTGTTGCTCTTGATACTTTTTGGAAGCCCCCCCCCCCAAACATCCCCATTCCTTACTGGGTTATCTTGTCAAAAAAAAAAACCGAGCACATATTATGTAAAAACTGTGGAAGTTGATTCTATCTCCAACCCGATAATTTATCCCATACATGTGCATTGTGCTTTCTTTCTTTTTCCCATTACACCCTATCTTGTCCTAAGCTCTCCTTCCTTTCCTTCCCTTCCTCTTGCACTCCCCTGTCTATACTTCTCCTCTATCTTTCCCTTTCCCCCTTCTGTTTTTTTTTTTGATGCTATTTTCTTCATTAACTTCACGTACCACCACAATCTTTCACCCTTGGGTACATAAAATGTAGATAGCTTCCAAGCAGGTATTCCTTTCGTCATGAAAAAAAAAAGTCAATATGTTTTTATAAGTCTGTACTTTCATAATTTTCCATCGTGAGTTTAAAAAGTTTTATTTCCTACATATTGATTAGTTTTAAAGGAAAAATCAATCAGTTGTTTGCATTGGTGATTATCACAGGAAACTTGAGCAGTTCCAATTCGTGTCTTTTGTTCATATTTCAGGAACGTTCTTGCCACTTCCATCAGTGATGGCTTTAAGCTTCTTCGCGTGGGTTCTAAGGTGTGTTACAGGTTGACTTGCGAGTTATTCACCGACCGGGCGTGCTTGTCATTGATTCGGCAGGTTCAGTGCGACGTGAGTGTCGAAGGTAATACCACTCCTCTGGAGGGAACCCGCAACGGCAGCGAAAATGGCAAAACCTTTTACCATTGCGAAGAATCCGAGGTCGGTATGAGTTATCAAACAGCGCTTATCTTTACCCTGTTTTTTTTTTTTTTAAAGTCCTCACATGATACTTGTTAGCCTCGTTAAATGAACTTCGTTGGCAATAACAAACAGAATCAACTTTTTTTTTAAATCACTAAAACATGATCATGTCTTTGTTTTCATGGCATAGTTCACAACAATGCAGTTTGGTTCAGATTCTACATTCCATTGAAATTTAATGCTCCGGGTATGTTGGTGAAATCCCAAAATTCAGAACGTAAATGTTACGTCACCAGGGAGTCTGCGAATGCAATGCCATTGTTTTCAGGATGGTTTAAGGGTTACGATTCCTGTTCCTTATTTTCCACACCCTATGCAGTTTTCTTTCTCAAGCAAGAGCCTGTATTACGAGGCCTCACTGAACGTACAGTGGGAGACAGGCAAGCGGTTAGACAATGCTGGATATAATGGTGAGACTGTCCAACACTTTCTTGTTCTCATTCACTCATCCTAAAAAAAACTCTGTTCAAACAACTTGGTTTGTAATATTAGTAAAGGAATATAAACAATGATTCTTGCCAAACAAGATTCCTCTTTCACATTTTGTTTGGTAGGATCAACTTTGAAATTGGCAAGCAAACATAATGCTAAATTCAATAAAACAAAATACTACAGACAGGTGAATAATCCTGCCCCCACTGTCTCGTCATGTGTCGGTGACTTCAAGTGACCTTTTATGACTGTAAAAGGGCCCATTCGGACTGCAGTCAATGCCAAGCCGCGGATGATGTCCTGCGGTGCAAATGGTGTAAATCTTCTGCTGACTGCATGTATGACACTCAATGCAATGATGATACCGCAGCCAGAGAAGATTGCCCCCCACCTGCAATCACCAGCGTGAGTCTTTTCACATGAACTCGCTTCACCTCAACCCACCCGCACAACATTGGACACGTGTGTGCGTGTGCCTGCGTGCATGTGTGTGTGTGTGTGTGTCGTTTGTTGTTATCTCCATATGCAGGTTTCAGAAGGTGGAACGGAGCCCTCCCTGGTTTCAAAGTATCCACCTCCATGTGTGTACATGCATCGTGCGTTTGTGTCATGCACGATCACGACTGTGTTTGTGTGTATGTATTCAAAATATATCGAGATCAGACCAACAGGAAATGTCTTCCACACATTAACCCGCCTGTGGTACATAAAACAGTTCTGGGAGCAGCCAGGAACAACTGAGGTTTAGAAAAGGCTCTTTTGGCTAAACAGTTGCATCGGCTCCACATATTAGGCATGAGCTTAGCACAGCTACAGCCCCCGACGTCGCTGTCGGATTGTACTGCAATCAATACTGGGAAGACAATTTAATTCTCAATTTTATAGACCAGTCCACCCCTGGTTGGGAACATCCATGGGCACGTGTTCCAGGCTTGTTGACCCTCATTGTTATGACCAAAACCTTTTCTAATATAAATGGTTGAAAAAAAATCTAAAAACATCAGAACATAAATCAAAATACAACCAATAAACCAGAAAAAAATAAGTCAAAACACGAATCGATAAACAATTAGCAAGTAAAAAATGACAAGATTAATCAAAACAACCGAGATGTTCAAAACAAAGGCAAACAGGTATTCGATTAAAAACCAATAAGCCAAAAGAAAACCCACCCACCACTCCATCACATAGGACATCTACTTCGAGCAAAACAAAAGCAGGCGAAAAACACAACCAATATACCCCCACCCCATCAAATCAAACAAGGAGGAGACACCCGAAAATGAAAATGTCAGAGAGTCCTTTTTCCTGTAAATACCAGAATGCACAGCCGACTGCTAACTGCAGCTGGACACACACAGGTAAACACAGACATTGAGGACCCAGTCACCTCTGGAAATAATACGGAGAGAAAAGACGAATCAAACAAAAGGAAGCTCAACCGCCACATCCAAAAAGAAGCTGCATAGAGCAAACAAAGAAAGCTACACAAGGTAAACCCTTTGCTGTTTCAAACCCTTTGCTGTGAGCGATGCAGACATCCAGTGGGTTCATCGGTGGGTTCATCCACCGATGCAGACATTCACAAGTAGTATATAGTACCCACGCAGGAATTTATTCCTGTTTAAAAAAACACACTATATATATATATATATATATATATATTATTTATTTTATTTGTTATCTGCACACGTATCAAGATGGTGGTTATCTCTGGACGTGTCCAGATGGTGGTTATGTCCAGACGGACCCTTCCCTCACACTGCCTTCACTTGCCCTCCTCTCACACTACCTTCCACTCCCATCAGACTTCTTTCCCCTCCCTTCATGCTGCCTTCCCTCCTCTCCATTCACACTGCCTTCCCTTCCCTCCCTTCATACTGCTTTCCCTTCCCCCACCCCTCCTCGGTCCCCCTATCTCCTCGCTCTTCCACCCCTCTCTCTAGCCCCTCTCCCCACCCCCACCCCCCCCATTAACATACCCATCGTCCGGACGGTGGTTATGTCCGGACAGACCTGTCATGTATTGATATTTGAGTTGATCGATGACACAGATTGCGAACGATCCAATAAGTTTATTACAGCCGTCCTCTAACACATCGGGCTCGGCTCCCTTGTTCCACAGGACCGGAAGTGCCAAACTACTTCCGTATCCAACACAAGAAAGGTCAGCTGCATCACATCTGAAGCGTACATATTACAGGACCCTCCCTTCACACTGCCTTACCTTGCCCTCCCCTGACTCTGCCTTCCCTTGACATATCTGGACTGTGGTTATGTCCGGATGGTGGTTATCTCCGGATGTGTCCAGACAGACCCTCCCCTCACACTGTCTTACCTTGCACTCCCCTCATGCTGCCTTCCCTTACCCTCCCCTGCCCTCCCTTCATGCTGCCTGCCCTTGCCATCCCCTCATGCTGCCTTCCCTTGCCCTCCCCTCACGCTGCCTTCCCTTTCTGCTCCCCCTTCTTCCTCACTCCCCCACCACTCCTCGCTCCACCACACCTCCTCGCTCCCCCACACCTCCTTTCTCCCCCACACCTCCTTGCTCCCCCACACCTCCTTGCTCCCCACACCTCCTTGCTTCCCCACACCTCCTTGCTCCCCACACCTCCTTACTGCCCCCTCCTACCTCGCTCCCCCTCTATCCTCTTTCCCTCCTCTCCCTCCCCTCACCCTACTCTCCTTCCTCTCTCCCTCCCCTTCTTCTTACTCCCCCTCCATTAATAATCCCATCAGCGAAGTGACGGGTTGTATTTGCTAGTATATTATATTGAGTCGCCGAAATAGGTGACCCTTATTGTCAGTAATTCTGTCTGTTTGTTTGGATGTTTGTTCGTTTGTCATCCGCATAATTGGAAGTAAACGTGGCCGGATTTTGACCAAACTCGGGTGGTAGGTACATCTTATGACTTAGTGCTTTGGAAATTGTGATGGTTGCTCGGGACGCTTTGGTTCCCTAGCAACAACCGAAAAACCTTCAAAATCAGTACCGTTCACACTAAATCAATTCCGAAAGCCATTATCCCACGTAGGGTTATGAAATTTGGCACGAATGATCTACAGGTGATGCTCTATCAAATATATTCCGTTTTTTGTGATATATGGAATACTTTACCCGCAGCACCCCCGACAATTATATATGGTATGCACGAAAATTGAAGGCCCCCGAGCGACCAGGTGAGTGCATCGATACAAATGAAACTTTGTAGGTTCATGGTACTCAATGAGTACTACACTTTTGCCTCAGGACATATTGACCGATTTCGCATAGGTCAGGGGTCAAAGGTCAATTAGTGCAAAAATCGATAAAATGCGAGACCTGGAGGTGCCTTCGTGCCAAATGCTACTCCTCCTAGGGTTATGGTCGGATGGTCATGGAAATTCACACTAATCGTCTGGAATACATTGTGCACAAACGATCGAGCCGGATTTTCGATTTAGATCTTTGTTCACCCACAGCACTTTGGGGATTTCTGATTTCAAACCGCATTTTCGGTACTTTTCATTCAAATGGATACCGAGTAGTTATCAGCAGATGGCACTGGATGAGATTTGATATGCATAATCTTAAGGTGATTCCCTATCCGCTATATGACATCCATTTTGCTCTATATCTTATAGTGTCCATGCTCGGCGACCCATCGCCGCCTACCGGCTTGTATATATGTATGTATATATATATATATATATATATATATATATATATATATATATATATATGTTCGTGTTTGCTCTTTCTTTTATTTTTTATTTTCATCTGTGCTCTCTTCTCTTTCTCTCTCTGTCATATTTGTGTTTGAGTATGAAGTGATGAATTTCAATCGTTCATTCATTGTTTGTTAAATCACTCACAGTTTGAACCAAAACAAGGTCCCACTGCTGGGGGAACAAAGGTCACCATATGTGGAACAGACCTAGGCCAAAAGGCCATCGACATCCAGGACCCTATACTGATCGCTGGTGTTCCCTGTCATGTAATCTTCAGCAACTATCAGATTTCGCAGAGGTACGATCGCACAGGTCATGCTCAGGTTGAAGTTTGAGAACAAAAGCTGGAAAGAGGAGTCTATAAATCATTTATGCAAACAAGTTGTATTGAAAAAAACATCATATACATGTGTGAATAATTGTGTTCAGGTTCTTTAATTGGTGGAGACAGTGTAGGTAGGTTTGGGTAACGGACGGTGTCTTGAACGTCCTTGATTTCTATCAGCATGTTCCAGGAGGAAGCAATGTACAATGTACAAACGGACCCAAATATCCCGTTACTTGACTCTGTTTTCCAATGTGAATTTGTACAAAATCTGCTGATCCAATCAAAGATAGCATGTGTGTGCAGCATCTGACAGCTTATTTTAATATAAGGCCTGTTGATGTTATCATTATCATACATGCATCCCCTTGATTGTCTCTCTGGTCACACAGGGTGCTATGTGTGACCAACGAAGCAGAAATGCCCATCTCAGGCCCTTTGGAGCTGGACATTCGCCTTCAAGGTTCCAAACGACATCATCGAGCTTCGACGACTCAGAATTTTACATTTGAGGTGAGCCTTTTGCAACCCAGCCATCTCTAAACTGTCATCTTGGTGTTTCACAGGCAGGATGATTCATCAATGTGTAGTGCCGTCCCTCGGATGGATGTCAAACTGGACGTCCCGTTTGACAGTATTAGTTGGTGGACGTTAAAGATCCCACGATGTCCTTCGCGAAGAGTTGGCGATTTGGCGAGCTGTCACCGGCACAATAAACAAATTCCAAATTCCTGCCATAACTACTGATGGGAAGGCAATGGCAAAACACCCAGTTTTAACCCTTGCCATGAAACTGCTTCGGCTGTACTGAACCTTCCTCGGGGCGCAACAAGTGTTTGACCAACACCAGAATACAAATATACGAATATTTACAACATGTTCACCCTTCCTGTGATTTTTGTTTGAGACATGAGTAATTGTGGAGGTTCCTCTCATGTGATGGATTGACTGGAGCAGTTCTGAAACTCTCGTTCTTGCTATTGTGCCAAACCTTGTATCGCCAAATGGCTGTGGATCCTCTTTAAATACCATTGTCGTTACTTGCCACCTTCATGTCCGTGATTGTAAATTAATATTTTGCGTACAGTTAATCTATTTTGTCCGTGTTACTTTTCAAGCAAGTGTTACAAATGTGACAACTTCCGATTCTGAACGTGCCGGTGCGTGTCCACTATGAGTGCGTTCAGTCACATCTCTGGGTTTTCATCCGACGTGCAAGAGCGCCGGGCACTTCCTTCTGGATTGGTTTCAGGAAATGAAAATTATCAAATACATTTTCAGTTTAATTTGTCAATTTAAATCATGCTTCTTCATATTTATAGCATTCATCATCTTGATAAATTATGCGAGTGAAAAATATATGATTTTACTTCTTGTCTATGGTGCCTGGATTTTGAATCTTGAACCCGATAGAGTACTTTTTATATGCAGAGTCAAAGCTCAGGGATGAACTCGGACACTAAACTGATGAGGAAACAGCAGAACAAAAGAACAGTAGAGAGAGAGAGAGGGATGCAGAGAGAGGGATGGAGAGAGAGGGATGGAGAAAGAGAGAAAGAGAGAAAGAGAGAAAGAGAGAAAGAGAGAAAGAGAGAAAGAGAGAAAGAGAGAAAGAGAGAAAGAGAGAAAGAGAGAAAGAGAGAAAGAGAGAGAGAGAGAGAGAGAGAGAGAGAGAGAGAGAGAGAGAGAGAGAGAGAGAGAGAGAGAGAGAGAGAGAGAGAGAGAGAGAGAGAGAGAGAGAGAGAGAGAGAGAGAGAGGAGAGAGAGAATAGAGATATGAGGGACATCATGGCAGAGGGTAAGGCCATCAGAAAAGAGATAAAGAGTCATCTCACACTCTCACTATCCCTCTCCGGAAGGACCATCTGGAACCTCCCCCCTCCCCCATCTACTTTCTCAACAATCCTCTTGAAGAACTCCTTTCATTCAAGCTTCTGGGTCTCACTATCTGCCATGACCTTTCCTGGGAAAGCCACATTTCCAAGCTGGTCTCCAAAGCCAGTCGCCGACTGTCATGCAATGTCCTTCCTCGGCACACCTGAGCTCCTGATCACATACAAAGCTTTCGTCCACAGCCTGATGGAGTACTGCTGTTAGGGTTGCGGATAGTGCTCTGGGCTGGTGCTCCCGCCTCTCACCTTTCTCAGCTTCACACTGTGGAAACTAATATAAGCCATTTGGGATCATTGGTGTCTCCCGTGGTGAGGCTGAATCTTTAGGTCTCTCACTCTCTCACAGCAGGCAGGTCGGTGGTCGTTGTCTTCTACCATCTCCTCTCCGGCCTTGCCCGCCTTGCTCTGTCTGATATATGTCCCCCCCCCCCATATTTCTGCAGGGTGCTCAATGTCCGTCAGCAACCCCCTTCTGATAAAACTACTAATATCAAGAATCGCTGCTCACCTTCACCCTTTCATTCCTCTTTTTCCCGCCTTTGGAACAAACTCCCACACTTTGTTCAATCCCACTCTTCCCTCCAGGTCTTCAAAGCAGCTGTTTACCACCATCTCTTGTCTTCCCCCTTCCAAAACCATGATCTTTTCTACCCCCGCGAATCCACCCCAAACCCACCTCCGTCAAATTCCCTGCTTTTCTTCCTGAAAGTCCCTGTTGTGTCAGGACCTGAAAGTCCCTGTAGTGTCCATCTTGTTTTCCCTGTGTATCTCGCCCCATCCCTCTCCCTTCCACAGATCTGTCTTGTTCCCCACTGTTTTGTGCTTCCCCCTCCCACCCCACTTGTCTCCTGCTCTCCTTGTTGTACGTACTGTGTGTTAGCCCTCATATGAGCCTTGATATTGAATAAAAATAAATAAATAAAAGGATTTTCCTGCAAGTCACAGAGATTATTGATAAAGATTAGGAATAGGATGGGGTCTAGAACACAGCCTTGGATTATGCCAGCCTTGACAGGGAGAGGAGATGAAAGAGTTGCGTTGAGAGCCACACATTCACAGGATGCCAGACCATATTGAAAGCTCGAGATATGTCCAGAGATACGGCCGTGATCTCCTGTCTGACATTGAGGCCCTTCACCCATTGTTGGGAGAGTAGAAGTAGCATGTCCAAGGTGGAGTGACCTGGTCTGAGAAGAAATTGGTGATCTGAGATGAGGTCATTGGAGAAAAGGAGGATTTCATGTCATCTGCAATGATGGATTCCATGACGTTGTCGATGATTGGAAGAAAGCTGAAAGGTCTGCAGTTAAGGGGATCAGTTTTTGCACCTTTTCATGTAATGCCACACTCTGGTCCCCCATCTTGGCTGACTTCCAAACAGATGGAATATGACTGAGGGCAAATCCATCCATCTATCCATGGGGACCATACTCTGTGCAGAGCATTGGTGCTGCCTCAGCAGTCTCCTTGGCTCTTGGGCGCAATCCTGGATGGGTCGCCACTCCGACACAGGATACCAGCAAGCTGGCACTCATTTTGTCAACCTCGGAAGGATGACAGGCAGAGTCAACCCCACCTAGTATTAATTCAACAGCCGAGTGGGATTTTAACTCAAGATCCTAGTATTCCAAGGTCACCAACCTAACCATTAAGCCAACACCACGCATGAGGGCAAATGTTAGGTTGAAAATGGCAGACAGGATGTGCAAGAACAGCAGAGCAGGTTTTCAGGACTCGTGAGCTGATGTCTTCTGACAGTTGTAGAATCAGGATTGAGGATTGTCAGAAACTTCTCTGTAATGTCCGGAGGGCAGTAGGACTCGGATAGTCGTGAGGGTTGTCGAACTCTGTTTATTGCCCGTCCGAATGCACACTACTGCAGACTACACACACGCCTCAAGCGGCGCAAACACCTATAAGCCTTGCAGACACGTGACCACCAACACCACACCTCCACGCCCCCACAACGCTCCCCGCATTGTGCCTTTCGCACATTCACCAATACACCACACTCCTCCCTCCTAAAAACATGAGTAAAAAATGCCCATTGCAATGATGAGCAACATCGGCAAAGCAACCTACGGTATAAAAAAAAACAAAGCGGAACAAAACGACGTTAATCAAAAATCATAGGTACCACAACACAGAAAACAACCAGAGCCAAAACGGCATTAACCGTGTGGCCGTGTCAAAGATATAAAGAAGCAAGTTGGGAGCACAGTATCACTACGCAGCAGAAGCGCCCCCAGGCGGCTCATGCTTCCACGCCAAAACCGCGCATCCAACCCAATCGAGAAACCCATGCACGTCCACACGGACGATCAGTGTAGCCTGGAGACATAGCAGTGTTATACCACAGCAAAGACATCGTCTGCTCCGATGCAACCTCCCCCTCACGTACAGCGCGTACTCCCAGCATAATCCCCACACATGACAGGGTAGCGAACCGTGGACTGCCCTCGCAGCTGGAGATCAGAAAGACCTCTTTATTCGCAGCGATCGTCCGCAAGCCCTTCACATCACATTGATCATATCGGCCATCCCATTGATTGACCCCAACCAAATACATTATGCTCACACGCGGACTGTCAGCATTAGTTTTAACAACGCTAAACTGAATCACTCGTGCACTGAGAATCAAATACACAACAATTAGTAATTCATGAATCACATCGTGTGTACGCCTCTTGGTTGTCACGACGTTGCGACGACTTGCTCGCCGGTCTCCATCCAAACGTCGCAGAGGACACCGTCGATGGTCGCGTTCCGCGAACTTCTTGAATGCGACCGGCTCGCTCCAATCCCCCGCTGAAATCGCCTGCACGACCACGGGTGTGCACTGTATCGTGAGCGCAGTGGGAGCGCGAGAGCCCGTCACCGCGGGCATGGCTCCCGTTGCTCCAGACTCGTATATCGTCGTCACCGGAAGCAACGAACGGCAGCCCATGTTGCATCGTCGCGGCTCCTGCCGCCAGTACCTCGCCCTCGGGTCTCGAAGGAGGCACAGGTGCACCTGGAGGTACGAACCCCGAAACAGGAAACTCCTCCTCCTTATGTCGAAACCCCAACCGGCCCCGCACGGGCCGTCCAAGGCCACCAGCTAGCGCCATCCAGTCTAGCCTGAGGCTAGCCAGCCAGTCCCGGCCCAAAAGGGCGGGCCCCTCCCCTCGTACCACAAACAATGAGAGTAGGGTGCTTTGACCTTGGTAGACCACCGAGACGTCTGTCACAGCAAGTGGTGCAATTGCTTCGCCGGTGTACGTGTACCGCGAAAAGATCGTCTCGACCAGGTGAACACCGCGAAGGTCACGAGTGGCCCGTTCACCCATGATCGACACTGCGGCCCTGGTAACAGCTTGAAACACGTTCGGTGCCCCGATCATCTCAACCTCCACTGTCATTGGTCTTGTCACCTTCGGACCAATTGAAAACAGGTTCAACATCGGCAGCATCTCCTGCTCCGGGTCGCCGGGATCGCTATGCCCAGGCTGCAGGACTCGACCCGGGGCGTAAAAGTGTATGCTATGCACAAAACACCGTACCGGCAGTAGGTCTCGACCCGGGACGTAGGGGTCGCTTCGCACACCGCCATTCATGATCGTTATGATGGGCAATGACCCTTGGCACACACACCGCAGACGTCCCTGAGTGTTCAGACCGCCGTCCGATTGGCTGCGTCGCAACGTTCGGTCACGACCCGCACCGAAGACTGTGCGTGCGACTGTGCACGCTTGATACATCGCGCTGACCTCCAGATCACCTGCCGCGCACTGGCCATCGAGATTCCGGACATCTCTCAGAGTCTGTGCGACAGCCGACGCCGCTTCTGAGTTTAACTTAATGTCCTCGTCCTTTAGCCGTGGCATTGCAGAAACCATTCCCGAGGCTTGCAAAGCAGAAATAAAACGAACTCCGAGTGCAGCCGTCGTTCACTCGACGTGACTCGCAGGCGACGGCGAGATGTCTGGCTGCAGGACTCGACCCGCACCGAAGACTGTAGAATTCCCTGGGAAAAGAATTCCCTGTAGAAAAGAACTCGCGACGCGCTTCCCTGGGCTCCTCGCCAGGTGGTCGAAATCGAACCGCGCGAGCTGCGCTGATTTCCCCGGCGCTCCGCGCGCTTGAAAATCCAATTGCCCCGGCCAAAGACTTCAAGTCAATACCGATGAAACCCAGGCACTCTGTACACGTCGATCCGAAACAGACTCGTCGCCAATGTAATGTCCGGAGGGTAGTAGGACTCAGATAGTCGTGAGGGTTGTCAAACTCTGTTTATTGCCCGTCCGAATGCACACTACTGCAGACTACACACACGCCTTAAGCCGCACAAACACGTATAAGCCTTGCAGACACGTGACCACCAACACCACACCCCCACGCCCTCACAACGCTCCCCAATACACCACATTCTCCACCTTCTCAAGGCGCTGTCACACCTTGACGATTTAGCCAGCGTATGCCGACTTATGAAAAATTTGTCTAAAACGCTGGCACACGTCGAATACGTTACGGGTAAAGGCCCAGTCACATCTTGACGTTTTAGCCAGCAATGGCAACGTATCAAAATGTATGTAATACGCTGGCTTACGTTGAACTTTTGATGTTTTTTTTTTTTTCATTGATTCGGACGTATTCATAACGAGTTGGTCGTATGCATAACATATTAGTAACGGACACAGAACGTTTCGTTGTCTCATGGATAACTTGTACCAACGAATGCTTAGCCTGTTGTCGGCGTTCACAACGTATGCCCAACGATAGTCTAACTTATGCATAGTGTGCTGCACATATCGCCGACGATCACGTGGCGTAGCCTATTAAAAGGCTGCCGCACAATGATTCAAATCATAACCGCCGAAGAAATGGAAGTGTCAAGATCGCAGTCACACCTTGGCGATCTTGCCAGCGTATGCCGACCTCTGAAAAATTTGTCTAAAACGCTGGCGCACGTCGAATACGGTATGGGTAAGTTTGGTATACGTGAATAGAACGCTAAAGTACGCTATCATACGTCGTAGTAAGTGGAGTACGTCTTGTAATTTTAAACATGTTAAACATTTTACGACGTACTTGCCGTATGCCTCACACATGTTCCGCATGCGATGGGAATAAGTTGTACGCACGATATGTGATCGTTGACACACATCGACAAAAGTTACTTGTAAGTTACTCATAAGTCAAAACACGTCAATGTAATGGTTCACGTCAGTGTTCCAGACTCCCTGGTTATTTTTTTTGTTTTTTTTCCGGTATGACGGTGATGTTGACACTTCAATTTCTAGTGTGGTTATAATATAATATAATTAATAGGCTGCCGGTCAACGATTTAAATCATAACCGCACTATAAATAGAAGTGTCAACATGACTGTCATACCGAAGAAAAAAAAATTAAACAAACAAAAAAAAAAAACCAGGGAGTCTGGAACACTGACGCTAACCATTACATTGACGTGTTTTGACCGATGAGTACCTTACAAGTAACGTGTGTCAACGTGTGTCAACGATCGCATAACGTGCCTACAACTTATGGCCAGCGTAGCGGAACTTGTGAGTCATACGCTGGCATAAGTCGTAAAATTTCAAGCATGCTAAAATTTGAGGACAACCGCAAAGTACAACGATGAAAGCCAGCGTACTACAACGTATGGCAGTGTTTTTCAGCGTGTTCTCAATGTTTCCAAAACTTACCCATAACGTATTCGACGTGTGCCAGCGTTTTAGACAAATTTTTCAAAAATCTGCATAAGCTGGCTAAAACGTCAAGGTGTGACTGGGCTTTAAGTTTTGATAACATTAAGAGCACGCTAAAAAACACTGCCATACGTTGTAGTACGCTGGCTTTCATCGTTGTACTTTGCGGTTGTCCTCAAATTTTTGCATGCTTGAAATTTTACGACGTATGCCAGCATATGACTCATACGTTCCGCTACGCTGGCCATAAGTTGTAGGCATGTTATGCGATCGTTGGCACATGTTACTTGTAAGTTACTCAGAAGTCGAAACACGTCGAGGTAATGATTGGTGTACCCGAAACTTATTTATAACCTATGAGTAACGTGTTGTAGGCACGTTACACAATCGTTGACACACGTCGAGGCACGTTATGCGATCGTTGGCACATGTTAATTGTAAGTTACTCAGAAGTCGAAACACGTCGAGGTAATGATTAGCGTACCCGAAACTTATTTATAACCTATGAGTAACGTGTTGTAGGCACGTTACACGATCGTTGACACACGTCGAGGCACGTTATGCGATCGTTGACACACGTCGAGGCACATCACTTGTAAGTTACTCATAAGTCGAAACGCATTGTGGTCATGCTTAGCGTACCCGAAACTTATTTCTAACCTATGAGTAACGTGCTTTGAACCTATGTGTAACGTACCTCCAACGCATATTGACGTATGTAGACGTATTTGATTGACGTCTTCCGGACGACCACAGAACTTACTGAACGTGTTTCTAATTTACAGCTACCGTAGAATGGCGTATTGGCAGCGTTTAAAAAAACAACAATAACTTCCGATATTTCGTCACGTGCCGTTACGTCACGTCCGATTGCCTCTTCAGTTTGCTCATGTCTTATTCTTAGTTCCTCCTCTGTGAATATTTTCTGTTTGAGGAGATTGTCACATCAACGTCGAAACTTAAAAGCAAATGTCCGAATATATTTAAAAATTCGTGATAGACTAAAAAAAAAAACAATAACAACTTCAGATATTTCGTCACGTGCCTTCACGGAGCCAAGGAGAAAAAAAGAAAATGTGCCTTGACGGAGAAAATAAGTTTTGGGTATGCTAAACATTACCTCGACGTGTTTCGACTTATGAGTAACTTAAAGGAACTTGTGTCGACGTGTGTCAACGATCGCATATCGTGCCGACAACTTACTCCCAGCGTAGCGGAACGTGTGAGCCATACGGCGAGTACGTCATAAAATTTTCAGCATGCTTGAAATTTCACGATGTACGAGACGTACCACGAAATATGACAGCATACTTCATCGTTTTTCACCATGCTCTTCACGTAAACCAAACTTACCCATACCGTATTCGACGTGTGCCCGCGTTTTAGACACATTTTCAATAGGTCGGCATACGCTGGCTAAATCGTCAAGGTGTGACAGCGCCTTCAGGAGCAAAATGTCTCTCACATGCATCTGATGAAATGAAACAATTGAAGCAGAGGGAGATCACCAAGTCCAGAATGAAGGATTTGCCATTATGAGAAATCTGGGTGGGGAATTTGACAGATTGAGTCAGTCCCATGGAGTCACAGAAGTCCTTTGCTGAAGTCACATGGCTGGTGAGAGAGGTACCGGCACCTTGCCTATTGGCATGGTGACAATTGAAATCACCACATATGAGGAAGAGAGAGAGTTGGGATGAGTGATTCAAAGTTTGGCCATGTTGTTGAGGAAGAGATGTAGATGGAGTTGTCACTGTTTCGAGGATAGTTCAACACAGAGATGAACAAGAGGTGAGAGCAGTAGAGGGGAAATCGCAGCCAGAGATACTTTTGGAGGTTGGGAGGTGTAAGATCATGATACTGACAGTGAGAATTTGAGTTCTTGATATAAGCTGAACTCTGCTACAGGGGCGTGGTTCAGGCCTATCACATCGGAGGAGACAATAGCCGCGGAGAGACAAGAAAGAGTCAGTGACATCTTGTGGGAGGATATATTGGTTTAACAGATGATGTCTGGTTTAGCAGTGCCCTGGATTTAGAGGTCTGTTAGTTTGGAGTGGAGACCTTAGAATCTTAGATGTTAGTGTCCACACAGTTAGAGACAGGGGAGGAGGTGTTGGGATGGTGCAGGACAGGAGTGAGGCTTTGAGGGGGCGGGATGAGGACAAGGTTTGAGCGGGTAGGGTGAGGGGTAATATTTGAGTGAATTGGGTGAGGTGGAAGCATTGAGGGGATGGGATGAGGAGAGAAACAGAAAGGGAAGACATGATCTTTGAGCAGGGAGGGTGAGGGGCAGATGCGGATGCAGATAAATGGGACATGAAGTGAAGGGATTCTGAAGAGGGGGACACATTGAAGTGGTGGGGTTTGAAGGACATGGGTTTGTAGATGTTGGGCTTGTGGTGGGGGTGGTGGTGGTGCTACTGAATCCATTAAAGAACCTGAAGGGGATATGATTGTCATGAGCAAAGAACCTTTGCAAACTGGACTTCTCAAGATTCCCAAATCGGACAAACGGAGACTAAGATCATGGGATGGGAGGTAATATTTTTTGGTTTCGGGATGAGATGAGAGAAAGATGGTGCTGTCGGTGCGGGAGGGAGGTTGGTGAACCAAGTGCTTAGATGACAGTTTTGGAAAATAATTTTTGTGAATAAGAAGAAGAAAAAGAAGAAGAGATTGTGGTGAAGAAGAAAAACACATTGGCTACTCTTGGTGGAGAAATAAGGAGGGTGAAGGATTTTTGAATTGTTTTCAATGTTTTTAAAGGAAGAAGCATTTACATTCAATGAAGATTCAGTTTGGAGATATTGAAAAATGGGGAAATAAAGAATGGAGTACATGAAGTATCTGCAGAAGGAAAGTGTGCGTGCGTGCGTGCGTCCGTGCGTGCGTGCGTCCGTGCGTGTCTGTTCAGGCCGTAACATGTTTCCCAATTGAGCTTCGTCATCAAATCTTCAACAAACCTTTATTATGAGATTATGGAGAACACTAATGAATAAAATGTATAATTTTTTTAAAACTCGTTTTCTTCAACCTTAGTTCGAGTACAAAGCGGACACGGACGTTCTTTGCATTTTGAGATGCTTTCTAGTTTCGGATTTTTTTTTTTTTAATGTTCTTTTAATTTTTTTGAAATGTGGAGGGGGAAATAGGATAACAATAAAGAGGTAGAAAGTACAATATTTAGGAGAAAGTAAGCAAAACGAGGAACATGGTAGAAAAGGGACACAATTTTTTCACAGCGGCTATCCGAGGAGTAGGTCTTGAACAACACGTAAACAAATCCGACAAATACAGCGCAGCATGATTTAAAACGGAAAATTGGACAAAAACACAAACAGCGACACAAATATAACACGTTTCACAGGTACGGCGAGGCATCAAGGTGAGCCATCCCTCCGATCGATGTTCCACGGCATCCTGTCTGCCAGCATTAGTTTGTGGATGTTATAAAGATCTCATGGTGTCCTTCACAAAGAGTAGTCGAGCTATCACCGGCACCCTATCCAAACTCCAAATTCTTGCACACTCAGTTGACTCATTTGCATCGGAATGGCGACTTGTTTGGGATTGTGGCCCTCACCAAGAAACTGCTCTGGCAGAACCGACACTCTGCATGGAGCCATGCTACATTATAATGATGATGATTGTCTATAGCCGTGAATTTGGAGATATCTACATGTTAGGCATACAAGAGAGCTGGAGTTAATTTGGTGAAAGAATCATATACGATAAGGGAGGAAATTGGGGAAGTTGATCATGAAGAAGGAAATGAAGTATAAAAGGAGAAGAGTAAGGAAAGAGAGGGGGACAAAGCAGAAGAGTGGTGTGGTGGTGTGGAGTGAGATCTCAAAAGATTTTACAACTTTCGGGCCGAAGGAATTGATCGTTTTTTCTTTTGTAATCCTTTATTTTCCATGTTCAGGTACCTGTGGTTTCCAGTGCAAGTCCAGACCGGGGCTTGGAATCTGGACAGACTCGTGTTACCTTGTATGGAGAAAAGCTTGACTTGGGACACGAGGGACAGCTTAAAGTGTTCGTGGGGCCTGCCACCTGCCGGTAGGTCGATCTTCTCGCATTCAGCAACTCGTTTTATTCACGGTAAGAGCCATTTATAAAATAATATCCAAAGTGTTAACATAGTCGTTCTTTGCAGTGATGAAGTTTTCCTGCTGGTGTAATCCTTGCGGAGCTTTTTCAGGACCTGCAGAGAATGAGAAATGTTTCTCCATCGTAGTGTTATTTATCTATATATTACTAAAACTCTCATCTTGTATGTATCTATATATGTATGTATGTACCCGAAATACAGCCAAAACGGTACACGATAGCGCAAACATTTTCGGCCCACCTTACTCACCAGTCTCCTGCGGTATGCAGTATCAAGTTTCGTTAAAATCGGGCAACGAAAAAATTATTAAAAAATCAATTCTTGATTCAGTCAAGTACTCTTCGGGAGAATTTGATCAATGCAAACAACCTCAGCGGTATAGTTCGCTGGAGCTATCTTTTTGTTTCTTTCTTGTTTGTTTTTTAAATGATTTTTTTTTTCATCAACCGCTGTCACAACGGGAACCCAACGGGTTCACGGGTCGTCTGGTATACACTAAAGAAGGTGGAAAGAGCAAAGGGACATGAAATGTGACACTTTTGACGCTGGAACAGAATGTTGAGCCAATATAAAAAAAATAATTGTGTGATTGAAAGGAATGAATATGGATGTTGTCTGGATTATGTCATCAGGGGAGTACATGGTGGAGTGATAAAGGTGTTCCTGATGTTGTGGGCCTTCCCCCTTACAGAATGGTGACGGTGCTTCCTTACAAGGTAGAATGCATCACCGAGCCAAATTTGCCTGGCAAGCAGTGCATTGGTCTGCAATTTGATAAGAAGGTGCAATGTCTCAACCTGTCGTTTTCCTACATCAAAAACCCGGTCATCTCAAAAGTTTCACCTCAGGACACATACTACGGGTTAGTACGTATGTTAAGTACATTAGGTGGAACTATGTGGTGTGGAACCCCAGTGGGGACTGTGATGAGTGCTGTGCTGGATGCAGAGGAGGCCGAGTGGTAACGGTAACAGGAGAAAGGATAGACGTGGCGCAGCAGGTTCAACTCTTCATCGAGACGACAACACAGTACAATCGAAGGCGACGTTTTACTGGATTTCACACAAACATACAGTCCCAGGTGAACAAGGTGAGACGTTGGATTCTCTTCCATTGCACTCAAAGATTAGCACGAAGCTGTAAGTGCGACTAAAATACTGAACTTGTCAAAATGAGAGTCAAATCCACAGTCACTTGTATTGGAAACTTTCATCGGTTTACGGCCTACGTCATATTTATATTCATAGTTGCCAAACCAAAACCAAAACCACATATAATGGCCAAACCGACTGCGGGAAGGATACCCTCCAAACATTAATATCAGACTCGGTGGCGTAATGGTCAGTGTCCGCTCTGTCAGGTTCGCGGCGCGAACCCGACCCTGGCCGAGTCATACCAAAGACATTAATAATGGCACATGCGGGTCACTTGCTTCACGATCAGCATTTTAAAAGGATTGAGTAACTGAACAAACGTCCGTGGGTGGGAAACCATTGTGCAGGCTCGATGGGCCTCCTCCTTTATTGAAGTTCATTCAAAGGGAGCTCTTAGTAATTATTTAATTACGTCGGAACATGATGACCTCATTGTCAAGTTGCTGCAGGCTTTTCCAACCCGAAGCCTCAAATATGTTCCATTTGTATTTCCTTGTCGAGTCATCAGGAAGGATACCCTCCAAACATGGTTCAGTTTCCCATTGTGGCAAACTATCTTGAAAACACCAAGAGGGATTGATTATGCGGCTGATGAATTAACAATTTGTACAAGAACCCACGTAGATCATTTTTTTTTCTTTCCTCCAGGGTCTCAGGCTCATGGAGGAGCCGTCACGCACAAACCATGCATGTTTCACGCACATGCAAACCGAGACGCCACGCGACGAGAAGTATTAAATTATTTAAACATGAGACAAACACAGTCACTAAACTTGGGGGAAGCGAAGAACTTCCCAGAGCACTCCGTGTACTGGCGACACCACCCGGTGGCGTTGTTTTTCTCGCTGCAGTCGGTTTGACAATTTGTTGGAGAACCCCATCTCCGTCCCTCCATAACCATCGGATGCCAACCCATGGGGTTTACCTGTTCTCTGTTCTCTAAATGCTGAGCATCAAACAAGGATGCAGAATGAAGTATTTTAAACGTTTTTGGTATGACTAGGCCAAGGTTAGAATAATTCCACTGAACTCCCAGCGTCAGAGCAGAATGTTCTAACCACGTGCCAAACTTGTAAAAGTGCAAGATAAAAGTTCAAGACACAAAGCTGACAATGTCACATGCCCTTCATTGTTCTTCCGCTTCCCTATCTGGCCCTTTCATCCCCAACAGAATTCTACAAATTGTACTGTTGTGAACGAGTCGCAGGCTTTGTGCCGCACTCCTCGAGTGCCTGCGGATCACAAGTTCAGTCGTGCATGGCTGGAATTTGATGGGCACACTGTGGCAATGAATGGCACTGATACTGAGCTCAGCTACTACTCGAACCCCAAGCTATGCCGTGCCGGCATTCAGGAGAAACCGTACCAGGTCGTTGGACAAATCGTGTTCGTGAAGGTACGGCTGTGATCAGACCAAGGAGCGATGTTTAGGTATAAGTGGATAGAAGGATTCTGGTTACATGCGGTGTAAGTGGCCACGGGTGTGGTACACTGGTAGTGCTTGATCATTTAGGGGCTGTCTATGTACCGTCTGAACCTACGGATTATGTCGAAAGGCTGAACACGAAATTTTCATTCAAGGTGTTATATCGTAAAAGCCTTAGTTCGGTACTCATTCATTCATATTTGGTTGTCCTATTTATCAATCCCATCAAAGCACTTCGCTCACGATACTTTGACCACAGTTTGAAACTCTTCATTCGATGTTGCTTTATGCAGTGAAATTTCCCAATTATTCTTGTGATTCACTTCAAAGTACATTATGTACAAAGGTTATTATCATGTTATTAGAAACTGCTTCAGCAGCGCCAACGCTCTGTAACAGAGTATGGCACATCAGAATCAGAATGGGTAGTACACGCATGATGACATCATTATTTTCAGTCAAATTTGACCTAACGGCACAAGTAACAAAGTTACGAATGGCATTCTTCTCACACTGTCACATGACTTCCATCGCAGTGGCCACTTGCTGGTCGTTCCACAAACAGAAGCGATGCGGATGTCGTGAGCCCACACGGCGTTGAACACCCACTCGTGATTAGGATGTCTGGGTATTATATTTGCAGTGTTAAGACGGACCATGTACTGGGTGATGAGATTACCAGACTGTGTCGTCAATTTTCACGACCTCCGGCTTTACCCCAAGACCACGCTGACCGGCTAGTTTTCCTCCCATGCAAAATGAGCGACAATCAGCCTGGCCGAGTTTTATCAAAACCATCCGATGCCTTTGTCTCCTCTGAAAAGTTTGACATCCACCGAATTCCATAGCTCTTTCTCAGCTCTGGGGGTATGCGCATCATAGTTATGCCACTTGCGCCAAATCATTTTCAGAAGAGTCATCATCCGACATGTTTTCAGGGAAAACTTTGGAAAACCCACATCACCTTGTTGAAATTTTGTGAGTTTTGTCACAGGTCTGCAAGAGCTCCACGTGGTTCTTGTTGAGGGTCTATTTTTGAAATGTGAACCCATTGGTCGGACAGCTGCCGGACCCCACCCACATTTGTTGCTTGACTGCACCCACCACAGCACCCAGCCAAAATAACATGGCCACCATCTTGGTTTTCTGGTGGGCCGAAGACATCAGGCCTGTAGGCCTCTGCTGAATATATACTGCCCAGGTTTGTTGCGTCAAATTTCCATTGGCTTTATTTGGGTCAAGTGTTAGTCATGATGAAGGACGCCAAAAAATCCAATTGTATGTCCAATAAAAATTATTAGTAAGGTTTAATCAAGCCCGTCAGCAAGCATGTTACGTGCCTCACTAAAAATAATAGCGTTACGTAATTTTTATTGGGCTTAAACAATCCGTGACGGTGTGACGAATCGGGCCGTTCTGATATAACTGTGGCGGAGGCTGACATGGATGAGAGGTGTCAAGTTAATATTTTAATAGCGCATTCAATAATCGCACTGTTCGTCTTTTAAGAGTGCTTTGATTGCGTGTTTCCCAATCGGCCCGTTCCCCGTTTTTGTCGCAGGTTGTGACCACAGTGCGCTCACTTGTGATAATATTAACAATGTAAAAACGTATTCATTTCTCCTTCTGTCTCTGTACGTGCTGTGCATGTGGTACACTTTTTTCTTCTTTTTTTTTGTATACCTTGGTCGAGGCTCGTATGAGAGCTAACGCACAACTCACAGCAAGGAGGCATGAGACAAGAGGGGCGGGAGTGGAAGGGACAAAACAGTGAGGAACAGACACATTAGGTGAACTGTGGAAGGGAGAGGGATGGGGATGGGACGGGGAACATGGCGAAGAGAAGATGGACATTTCAGGGACTTTCAGGAAGGAAAGCAGGAGAAATGAAGGAAGTGGGCTTGGGTGGATTATCGGGGGTAGAAAAGATCGAGGATTTGGATGGGGGAAGATAAGAGGTGGTGGTGAACAGCTGTTTTGAAAGCCTGGAGGGAAGAATGGGAAAGAATAGAGTGAGGAAGTTTATTCCAAAGGCGGGAAAAAAGAGGAATGAAAGAGTGAAGATGAGCAGTGATTCGTGATTTTGGTAGTTTTACCAGAAGGGGGTTGTTGGCGGACCTTGAGCGCCCTGTGGAAATGTGGTGGGGACAAATCGCAGAGAGAGCAGGGGGCAAGGCTGGAGAGGAGTCGGTAGAAGACAGAAAGACCACCGACCAACCTGCGGTGATTGAGTGAGAGGCCCAAAGACTCAGCTTCATTGCGGGAGATGCCGATGATCTTAAATGCCCTGGTTTCGACAGCGTGAAGCCGAGAAAGGTGGGAGGCAGGAGCACCAGCCCAGAGGGGAGAGCAGTACTCCATCAGGCTACGGACAAAAGCTTTGTAAGTGGTCAGGAGCTCAAGAGGGCCGAGGAAGGACTTTGCACGACGGAGGATTCCCAGTCGGCGACTGGCTTTTGAGGCAAGGTTGGAAATGTGACTTTCCCAGGAAAGGTCATGGCAGATAGTGAGACCCAGAAGCTTGAAAGAAAAGACTTCTTCCAGAGGATTGTTGAGAAAGTGGATGGGGGGGTTTTGTAAACGGTCCTTTCGAAGACACATAGTGAGAGTGTGAGATTTATCTTGATTGAAAGACATGTTCCACGTGTTGGACCAGTTTGTGATTTTATCCAGATCTGCAGTGAGCGAAGAAGCTGCTGCTTGCCGGTCTGAGGGATGACAGATGGTACGGCAGAGGGTGGAGTCGTCGGCAAAGAGAAATAGAGGATTTTCCAGAGAGTCCGAGAGATCATTGATGAAAACTAGAAAAAGAACAGGGCCCAGAACGCTACCTTGAGGAACTCCAGCCTGCACAGGAAGAGGGGATGAAAGAACTCCATTTAGGGCCACACGTTGACTGCGACAGGAGAGGAAGTCTGCGAGCCATGAGTGGAGATGGCCTTGAATACCATGGGAAGAGAGTTTGGTGAGTAGGGCAGGGTGCCAGACTGTGTCAAAAGCACGTGATATGTCCAGGGATACGGCTCGGATTTCCTGTCTGGCATTGAGGACCTCCATCCATTGATGGGAGAGCAGAAGCAGCATATCCAGGGTAGAGTGACCTGGTCTGAAACCAAATTGATGATTGGAAATCAAGCCATTGGAGAAGAGGAAGGATTTCATATCTGAAGCGATGATGGATTCCATCACCTTGCTGATGATTGGGAGAAGGCTGATTGGTCTGTAGTTATAGGGATCTGTTTTTGCACCTTTTTTATGCAGGGCAGTGATGTTAGCAGATTTCCAAGCAGATGGCAGATGACCTTGGGCAAATGAGAGGGTGAATAGAACAGAGAGAGGGTGAGCAAGAGCAGAAGAGCAGGCTTTGAGGACACGTGGGCTGATGCCGTCTGGACCGGTTGCAGAATCTGACTCGAGGTTTGAAAGCAAGCTCTCCACCTTGTCAGGAGAAAAGGATACAGAGTCCAGGGACAGTTGGGTGCGACTGGGTAAAGTGGGTAGAGATAGAGATGGGTTTAGGACACAAATCACATCTTGCCTATCACATCTTGACAACACCATAATAATATTAATTTTTAAATCTTAAATTTCTTTTTTTAACAAGAGAAAGAACAACCGACGTCCTCAAAGCAACATCAATGTCTACACAACACCATAAGAAGAGCTTGTAACCTTACCTGTATTTGAAGGTGTGCAAGCATGCGTTCCCACCGATATATATATTCCGTCGATGTTAACAGCAATGTAAATGAAAAGAGAGGCCCAGAAAGCATGCTGATGGGCAGCCTCGATTATTTGACAGGGCCATAACATGAAGAAGGCGATCACGGAGGGTGAGGTTAAAGTGAGTATCGGTGATGAAGAGTGCTCCGTGAGTACGCTGGGTGACAACGCGCTCTACTGCAAACCACCTCTATCCCAACCACGGCCAGCAAACTATGATTTCACGAACATATTGTGGGATGAGGTGAGCTTCTCTTCCTTGTCCCTCCACAGTGGTCTTGAGTTTGATGGGGTTTTTAAAGGGCAACGAAGCTCCGTCAGGACGTGCATTCCAAACTTGTCACCGCAACACTAAAAGCTGAAAAGATCAGTTTAAACAAAAAGAGATTCAAATACTATATTGTTGCAGAAATTTTGAAGTTAGACAGTGATGAAGATGGGCAGGATAGCTTACCCAGCTATAAACGGTCACCCTGGTATTTTGTATGCAGGACGATTCATGAATGTGTATGTCGTCCATCAGAAGGACATTAAGCCAGACCCATCTGCCGGCACTAATCATTGGAAAGGAAAGCTCAAGCTTCCATAGGGCCTCACTTTGTTGTCACATTGTCGGCTCAACATTGTACATTTTGAATTTACGAGTAGCAATGAGTGTCTTGGTTCAAAAGGAAAGTTCTGGGAACATGCGATTTGTGTAAACATTGCCTACCCTATGGTTGAAATATGAATCGTAATGGAAGTTTGGGCTGGCAGGATGGTCTAGAGTCTTGACTCCAGAGGGACGCACACTCGCCTCTAAGTTGTCCAGTCTGGGTTTGAAATCAGACCCAGCTATAAACTGTCATCCTGGTGTTTCACAGTCAAGGGGATTCATCGATGTGTATGCCGTCCCTCAGATGAACTTCAAAATGGGCATCCCATCTGCCGCCATTAGTTGGTGGACGTGAAAGATCCCCACGTTGTCCTTCGCGAAGAGCAGGCGAGCTATCGCCGGCATCCTGAACAGATTCCAAATTCCTGCCCTGACTTCGAATCGAAGTATCGACTCGTCCAGGATTGTAGCTTAGCAACTGCTTCGGCAGCAGCAGTGCTCTGCATAGTGCATATTGTGCATCATCATGATGATGATGATGATGAATGGAAGTTTATTTTGTATTTTTTTTAAAGACAAGTTTTATTTTCACGACAGTCATTTGGACAGTTATCGGTAGTTATTTTAAGTAGTTATTTTCAGGAGAGTTATCAAAATTTTGTCACGTTCATAGAAAAGGTGTTATCATTCCGGCACATGCTTTCCCTGTCATGAGTTTTCCAGTGTTGCCATGAAAAGCTATGCAAGGACAATTACAAACATATAGGACGTTTGGTCCATTATCCCAATGACCTCAAAGCTTTGCATCCACTCGCTTTGTCCACTTGCGACACGAATTTTGTCACTTGCGGTTGGTAGAGACATGGAACCCAGTTCATGCAACTCTGAAGTTATCAGGGGAGACATTGTGCCCAGGTCCTGCAGTTGTGAACTTGCTTGTTGAGACGAGGAATAATTAAGAATGGTTTTTTTTGCTTACCTGTAAAAACAGGGATTACATAGTCAAACAGGTGTATGTGACACCCCATGCCAATTGACATTATGCGACGTTCCAGGATCACAATCCGAACTGCACGCTCGTTGAACCGCTGTTGACACATCCAGAGAAAGGAAATCAAGCGGCGAAGCTACCGGAGCTCATGGTAAAACGATCTTTAACCACACTGTATTTTTCATTATTCAATTGATTACAGCTTTTCAATCTATTAACAAGACCCACACTGGGAAAGACTCACTATAGTAATGTGGTGATGTATTCGTGGCTTTGCATGTGATATGACTGACATGACAGTCAGCCCTTCCTCCCACCCACCACAACAGACATTTTTTTTTACCAACTAATGGAACACCAAGTGGCAGAACATAAACTCAAACAAACTTTCCGTAAACACCAAAAGAGCAGATGCTGTAATTATTTTATTTCTGGTATATTATATTATTTAATTTCATACTATATAACAACATCATCCCTTAGCAATCACTATAGTTACCTCCATCACCAAAGGTGGATGGAGGTTATGTTTTCACCCCTGTTTGTCTGTGACGAGGACACCTCAATTTATGGACGGATTCGGACAAAACTTGGTGGGACAGATCGCGTGTGTGACCAGGAATAATTGATTAGATTTTGGTGATGATCTGGATCCAGATAGGAGAATTTTTTTTAGAGCAATTCTTCACCATTGAGAGATAGGGCACGATATCTATATGATATATAGCACGATATCTCAAAAAGTTGCGGACGGATTCGGATGAAACTTGGTGGATGAGTTGGTTATGTGATAAGAACAAGCCAATTAGATTTTGTTTAGGTCCAGATGCAGATCCGGCCCATCATTGGGACACAAAACATGAACTGTTCAGCCCAGCAGAGTTGTGGGCTCGACCGAGTGCCGTTCTATTTGGTGGTGCATGTATAACATCGAGTACAAACCATGTCAATGACAAGGTTTATCGTAATGATGTGTGAGCTGTGTTTCCCTGCTGATGGAACTCTGGAAGTTTGTACTTGGTGCTGTGTTTGAGCCTTGGGAGTAATTTCTGTAATCTATCTAATCTGGGTTCTTCATTGTCTTTTGATCTTTGTTCCTTTCATACTTCTTTCTACTTTTTCACTTTTCTCTTTGTTCATTCTAATTCTAACTTTTTCTTTTCCTTTGATTCATTTTCCTCTCTTCCATTGTTATTTTGTGTTTACTAATAAGGACTACAAAAAACAATTCCTCCTGTACTACCCATCGTGCAGCAGATCACTAAAATAATCTTTCACTTGGTGGTACAAGCACCAAATTTGGTATACATGTGCTCCAGGACCTATTCTCTCAGAAAAGTTCGTTACCCACGTTGAAAACCAAAATGATCACCATTTTTTCAAGATGGCCACCATTTGAAGTGGTTTGAATCTGCGTTTGAGCTAAATTTTGATGGAATAATGCTATTTTAATGTTCTATGCATCGAAATATATGTTTTTGAGTTAGAAAAATCAATTTTTTCCAGATCCAAAAAAAGCCACCCCAGACTTCACAAGAGCACCTGTCCACCCACTGCTTTGAAGTAGGGTTCCAAGAGACCTTAAAGCAGCCATCTCTATGTGGAGGCCCCCAAACATGACAACAAATTTATCCTCACCATACAGGTCAGGCCAGTGCCACTGGACTTGTTTGATAAGTGCATAAATAGGCTGGTCTGCGGTTATCACAGGGACCTGTCCTGGGTTGAGGTGTGCAATAGTATCCCTGACTTTGTTCATGGAGTGCCTTGCAGTGGAAACTGAGTGAGCTTCGTCACGAAGGAGGGGCAGAAGTGCTGTAATACTCACTTCAAATGCAAGACCTCTCTTTTTCTCTGCATGGTGGGCTGACCAAGTGATGTTAACATTGTCATGTACTTCTTGTGTGAGGCTAATCTTCTGCAACCACTCGTATTCATTGGTTAGGGGGAGACTTGGCAGAGATTCATATGTAAGTTTGCTTTTGGGAGGAGAAGGGTTCTTTGTTGTGAAGAACGCAGGATAGACATTTGTATACGAGTCGGGGATTTCTGGGACTTTCTTTACTTTGGTATTCTTAATTAGAATTGGTTCCCGTACTTCTCCTTGATTTCCTGATGTTGTATGTTGAAAGATGGATATGCTGGTTCCATGGAATGATGTGGTCGCCGTTGTGGAAGAGGGATTATGGTCGATGTTATCCATCGCAGATGTGCTGAAAAGACCTTTCCTCAGTTTGGGAGGACAAACCACACCTTCCTCTACATATCTGGCTGCAGCTGCATCTCCCAGCTGAGCTGATATGTCGAGTACTCGATCATATGGAAGACTGAGACCATGGTCATGGAGCATTTCTACTAGGTGTCTCTTTCTTGTCTTAGCATGAACAGACATCCCTATGTAGACCAGAAATGGGGTTTCTCTGTCTCTGGAATGCCTGTGTGTGGCAGCACCTTCTTTGTATTTGGCAAAGCAGTTGTATTGAAGGAGCTGAGCCATAGCCAGGTCAGTTGTAGTTGCTCCAAACCTCAGTTGAGACTTTATGTCTGCTCCATGCTCAATCATGCAGACAAATTGGAGCAAAGCTGGAGGAAATGAATCGTATACTGACGTCTCATGAAGATTGTCCTCATATTTATATTTGTGATCAAGCATGTGCCTACGCAATATCTTGGCAGCTTTGGCGAGAATGATGGCATCAGAGTAGGTTGATGTTTCTGACATGACAGGACCTACATCCTTCTTGAATGTCAGATAAACATCACATCCATCCTTTGAGGTTTCCAACGCAGGTTTCTCTGCCAAAAGCTTTTTTTTTCAGTCTGGTAGAGTTCACATCAGGTATATCTGTTCCAAATTGTTCAAGTCTTTCCTTGTAAAGACTCACCAAGTCAGTAAGTCGAAACGAAACAGGCTCATCACTGCTGTTTCTTGTCTCGATGACATAGGTAAGAAGTTCAGAGAACACCAAAGGGAAGACTTCCTTTTCTTGGGATGACTGGACTTTTTCTTTGTTCTTGGCTGCAATGTGTGCCCTCTCTCTCTGATACAGAGCTGTTAAGCAAGAGTAGTGGTATTTCAGTTCCAGGGCAACCACATCTCCACCGCTGAAGACAGCCAAAAGCTTGCCATCATTAAGATTGCGAGCACATTCATTCAGCCTCTCATTTAGCTGCATGGTCATGGCTTGTCGCAACTTTGACTTTGGTTGCATCTTTTTACATAGGAAACACCGTTGCACTTCCGTGCTAGTTCTTCGCATTTTTGAGTGCCCTTCTCCTGGATCATTTTGAATTTCAGCTGCTCTTTTAGTGGCACACTCAAGTTTATAGCTGTCAAACATTTTGCAACAATTTTGGTGGTACTTGGCACTATTTCGCCTCAGTGTATCCTCAATACCACCTCCTTCATCCAATCTGGATGGGTCTAACCTGATCGGTAACTGGTGGATTGCCTGAAATTGTGGTAGGATTTTTGCTATCATGGAATAACCATCAGAACTACACTCATAACGGGTTGGGGGAGACTTGAACTCTTCTTTTGTATCAGTTGGACAGAGGCAACACTTCCTCCAGTCAGTTTTAGGAGTACTACTCAACGGATTATTAGTGGACATATTGAACAGGTTAAGGCCGAGGGTTTATCCTTTTACCACCTAACCGTACAAAATACATAAGCATATTGAGATATGGGATACCACTCGGTTCATACATACAAATGCCCTACACCTCGCCTGATCGTTCATCCAGTGCCATTTAAGTCCCATGCGATCTGTACACCTTCCGGTTAAATGAAGCCCCGTTACCCTTGGCTCAGCTCTCCCGCGCTGGCACATCCTGTCAATTCAGGCGCGGCTATCTAATAGTGTAATACTACAAGTCGCTATACTTCGAGCTGAAATATATACAGGGGCTTATGAGATAGCATTTGGGACACTCAAGTATACTACAAACTACAGTTTAGGTTAGTAAACTCCAGCTACAAGTCGTACACTATAAACCGACACTGAACCCCATGCTGAGTCTCACAGCAGTGATGTCACCAGTGTGCCCTGGTTGTGCTTTAACATCATTCTTATTCACATAATGTAATAGAGCCTGACCGCATCACCTCAATACATGATCACAGATGTTTCCCAGCAATATCTGTGATAATTTTGTAAGACAGCGACAAAAGTACTGATTTTAAGTCATGCAATGGCCGCCATCTTGAAAACTGGTAACCATTTTCGAATATTAGTGCCAAAATATATTTCTCCAGTCAAAATACAATCTATTTAACATTTGGATCAATAGCATGTTCCTATTTATAGACGTTTCGCACTGAAAACCATTTTTCCGATTTTATGAGACGGCCATCTTGAAAAATGGCGGCCATTTTGTTTTTCAACGTGGGTAACTTACTTTTCTGAGAGAATTATCCTGCCTTGGTTTCCAAAGATGGAATCCAAGGCCAACTCCACTCTTGGTTTACTGACTTCCTCCCCCCTCATAGCCAACGTGTGGCTCTCAAAGGAACCCTTTCATCTCCTCTCCCTGTCAAGGCTGTAGTTCCCCAAGGCTGTGTTCTCGGCCTAACTTATTCCTAATCTTCATCAATGATTTCACTGAATGGAAAATCCTCTATCTCTTTGCTGATGACTACACTCTCTGCCATGACATCCCTCATCTCTTTGCCAGATAGGCAGGGAGCCAGCAGCCTCTTCCCTCTCCTCGGACCTTGACAAAATCACCTGTGTCTCTCTCTCTCTCTCTCTCTCTCTCTCTCTCTCTCTCTCTCTCTCTCTCTCTCTCTCTCTCTCTCTCTCTCTCTCTCTCTCTGTCTCTCACTCTCTCACTCTCTCACTCTCTCACTCTCTCACTCTCTCACTCTCTCACTCTCTCACTCTCTCACTCTCTCACTCTCTCACTCTCTCACTCTCTCACTCTCTCACTCTCTCACTCTCTCACTCTCTCACTCTCTCACTCTCTCACTCACTCTCACTCTCACTCTCACTCTCACTCTCACTCTCACTCTCACTCTCACTCTCACTCTCACTCTCACTCTCACTCTCACTCTCACTCTCACTCTCACTCTCACTCTCACTCTCACTCTCACTCTCACTCTCACTCTCACTCTCACTCTCACTCTCACTCTCACTCTCACTCTCACTCCCCCTCTCCCTCTCCCTCTCTCTCACGCACCGGCTCGGCATCCTCCATCGTGCAAAGTCCTTTCTTCGCACATCTGAACTCCTGTCCACCTTCAAGGCTTTCATCCACAGCTCGATGGAGTACTGCTCTACCCTCTGGGCTGGCTCCCCTGCCTCACATCTTGCTCAGCTTGACACCGTGGAAACCAAAGGCCTTAAATATCATTGGAATGTCTCGCGATTAAACTGAGTCTATGGGCCTATCACTTCGCCATCGCCGACAGGTCAGTGGTCTCTGTCTTCTTCCGCCTCATTTCTGCTCTTGCACCCTCTGCCCTCTCCGTGCTCTGTCCCCAACAAGTATCTGCAGGACGGACGCGGTCCACTAGCAACCCCCTCCTTGTGAAACTGCCTAAATCCATAACCACTGCTCACCTCCACTCATTTATTCCTCTTTTTTTCCCCCACCTGTGGAACCGCCTTCCACACTCTCTTCAATCTCATTCTTCTCTCTGGGTCTTCAAGACAGCTGTTCACCACCATTACCCACACCCATCCAAAAACCATGATCTTTTCTACCCCGTTAATCCACCGCACTCTACCCCCAACCCTTCCTCCTTCCATACTTCCACTTTTTCTTAACTGAGAAATTCTCTCTGTATCTATCTTGTCCACCCTGTGCCCCCCCGCCCCCAATCTCTCATTCCTCCCCACACCCATTATTTTGTTGAAATTGCCCGATATTTTGTCCTTCAACCAGACTGTTGGCATGCCCCACCCCTCCCCCTCTATTGTTTCTTGTTCTGTTGCGTCCTGGTCCGTTCAGTGTTCTCGCTCTTCCACGAGCCTTGTGTTGTTTGTGTACAATTTATTTCAATTTGTCGATTTCATTAAGCATCTGTCTCGGCTCTTTAAAGAAGTGAATTCTTCTTCTAAAAAAAAATTTTCTGTAAGGCTCGCTTGGCTGTGCCTGGATGGGTTTGAAGGTGGTGGAGGACCGGCTGAAACCCGAATCCTATGCAGATTCCTTTGTGTTGGCTTAACGATATGCCTGGTGGGGGTTAACCTGGAGGTTAACGGGTCGATATGCCTGGAGGTTAACCACGATATGCCTGGTGTTAACTTAATGGTTAGGGTGGCAGGCTTGGGATCCTCGGGTCCTGAGTTCAAACCCCACTCAGCTGTTGAATCAATACCAGGTGGGGTTAACTCGACCTGTCATCCTCCCGAGGTCGGCAAAATGAGTGCCACCATACTGGTATCCTGTGTCAGAGTGGCGACCCGTCCAGGATTGTGCCCAATAGCCAAGGAGACGGCTTAGGCAGCACCAACGCTCTGCACAGAGTATGGTCCCAATGGAATGGACCACATATTACAATCACCAGCATGGTTGGAGTGGAGTTCATATGCTGTTTTGTGATTTAATGAAATTTTAATGAAATTTACATAACAACATTACAGTGGGTTAAGGGTTATACGACAGACATGTTTTCACACTAAATGGTACTTGCTTTGAGACTGCACCAATTAAGGTTGCTCATGCATCACGTGTGCCCACACACAACGACTATCCCTTACAGGTCCAGATGGGAGGCCTATGGTATTACCTTGGACCTGTTCACTATCCGTCCACCGTGCTCTCATCTGGTGCCCTCGCTGGAATCATCACAGCAATCATTCTTTTTTTGCTTTTGATCACAGCCGTCATGCTCCTCTTACGGTAACACCCATAATTCTACCATCTTTTAAAAACGTGAGAATAAAGATTTTTTTTTTTTTTTTTTTTTAGAAATAAATAATAATTTTAAAAAGCAATATGCAATGAAGTAACTTTTTCACTTGCTTGCTGCAACTTTGGCTTCAAATCAAACTGAAAAGAATGCAAAGCATTTAATTATTTTATTCCCCCCTCCCCCCCCTTGATTACTGAACAAACGGAATCTCAACCTCAGATGCCATTGTTTGATCACTTAGCGTAAAATTTTAAAGAATCCACTGAGTTTTTTGACTCGTATTTCACTTTGTCCTTTAGCTTTAACTGTTGGGAAGCATGCGATGACCATGGAGCACAGGCTGATCATTCCGAGGTTCATGATTATTTGACCAAGAAAAAGTCTTGACACGAGGCCTTGTGCCCCCTCTTCAGGAATTTTTGTTGAGTTTAGTTTTGTCAGTTTTGTTCTGCTGTCCTTCCCTCCAGATTTCCTGTTTTTCCTTCCTGAGATTTTGCTTCTGTGTCCATCTTATCCACCACGTGCATTCTCCACCACCCCTCACCCTTACCCACATCCCTTGTTGCCCTTCATCCCTGCTGTTGGTGTCTCACTCTCTCACTCTTTCTGCTGTTCATTTTGTTCTGTTGCGTCCCGATCCATTCTGTGTTGTAGCTGTTGAGACTTGGAAAAAAAAAAAAAAACAAGAAATGACTGTTACAACTCTGTGTAGTACTTTGTAGACAGATAACTTGGCAATGACGTTTACTAGTTAAACAAGTGACCATCAGATCACAAACTCGGCATGTGTATGGACCTTGCAGCTACAAGGGGCGGCGAGCAAAGCGACGCTACGAACAGATACTGATGGTGATGGGGCAATTGGAGGATGATGTCAAGGAGCAATGCAGGAGGGAGTTTGCTGGTAAGGATGGTGTGTGTGTGTGTGTGTGTGTGTGTGTGTGTGTGTGTGTGTGTGTGTGTGTTTTCTGAATTCCTCCAGCCAATTGATGGGTTTTCACGTTCGCCTTTGTGAGGGTGTGCTTTTGGTGTGCACAGATTTAATGCAGGTACCAGAGTTAAGTAACCAGCTGGACGTGACCGGCTTTCCTTTGCTTCCATATGGACGATACGTGGAGAGAATGTTCTTCCCCTTGGCTCAGCGAATACTGTTGAACTCCCGGGCACCACCATTCACTGCCAGTGACATCGAGTTCTATAGACTTCTCGACAATGAGGCCTTCATCGTGAAGGTATTGTGACTGAGTTTGTTTTTTCACATACATTTTCACACTCGAAAGCTGGAAAGACCGTTCCAAGATCAGAGAGAGCAGGAATAATGAAAGGTTGTTTGGCTTCAGTTCCTGCAGACGTTGGATAAGTGCCAGCTGCAGCAGTCTGATCGTGGTTACATCGCGTCCCTCGCTACGGTGGCATTGCTGGATCGCCCCGCCTTGCTGTGGCGTATCCTCCTCTGCCTCATTACAGACTTAATCAGTAACAATGTCGAGAGGAAACCAAAGCTGTTGTTCCGCAGGTGCATGGGGATTGGGACGAGGACTGTGCGTTGTACAAACGGCATCGATGTGCAGAGGTGGTGGGTAACGGTCTCATGTATGCTGTTTGCAGGACCGAAACGGTGGTGGAGAAAATGCTGACCAACTGGATATCTGTTTGTTTGTTCAACAGTCTGAGGGTATGGCCTTGTTCTTCACCCATGTTAGCAATCAAATCTGGTTCTGGCTTCCTTGTGGGACCACTTGGTAACCAAATACTTGTCTCGGGTTCCACAGTGCGATAACGAAAGGTTAACTCCTGAAATGTCGGCTTCTTGCTTCACGTACCTCCAATCAACGTCCTGTTGATTTCATCTATTGTTTTGCCTGTCTGCCGATGCAGATAGACACCAGCCTTTACCAGCAAGACTAGTTCTTCATTCTGTATTAACATGTCATTGCATACCATGCTATGCTGTGCTGTGCAGGGCTCTGTGGGCAAGCTCGTGTACATGCTCTTCCTAGCAATTCGAACCCAGATTGGCCGTGGCCCGGTGGATTGCGTGCTGCAGCGTGCGCACTTCACACTGGCAGAGAGCTCCTTGTTGTGCACGCACGTGGACAACCGCCACTTGGTAAGAACTCAGGCCAAGGCTTGTGTCCTTGCACCAAAAATATCATTAGGTACAGCTGCAATGGGGTTTTAAAATAATGCAAGCTTGCCAAAAATTAAACAAAAGTGAGTGAAAAAAATCTTCCATCATCTCAGCACTTGAAATTGTTCAGAAATATGCACCCATTGACACAGCCATCACCCATGTATCAGCAGCACTGATGTCTCTCATCCCTTCCCCGGCTTCATCAATGCCTAGACCATAAAAGTGATCAAGCAAGAGGAGGGGGGGCCTGGAGGACCAGCAGGCCAGCAGTTGTTAGACATCATGGTGCTGGATTGCGACAGCATCGGGCAAGTCAAGCACAAAATCCTGGACCAGCTCTACCCAGGCACTCCATTCTCCGAACTGCCTGACCCCGAATCGCTCACGCTTGGTACGGCTTGTCTGCGTATGCTCTTGAAGTCTTACTTTTTAATCGGGTGTATTCTATATATTTGATCCTGGCCTTTACGTTTCAGAACTTCGCTCCTTGGGAGGTGCCACGGGTCTTGCCCTCTCCGACATTGATCAGACATCCGAGGTTAACCAATCAAACATTCGTTGTAACACTCTCAAACATTACAACGTGAGTGATTCACATGGTCACATAGTTATATCAACAGATCCCCTGAACCCCCACATGCATTAAGATATCAAAACTGAAAATCCCTCGTGACTTCATGGTTCTTCTCATCCTCCCCACCCCCCAACCCCCCCCGGTCTTCTTTACCCACCCCTCCTGTGATTCACATCGGCCTTTCCAACAGATCTGGGACAAGACAACAATGATGCTTGTCCCACAATCATCTCAGTTTACTCCAGGTGCTCCACCTTTGCCTGGCTCCAACCGAAGGTCGCTCCTTGGCGAGAGTGAGTTTGTTGATCAAACATAATTCATCCATTACAGGTTTTGGCTCAAAGGCAACACGTGCCTCGAAACGACATGCCTCCGAGTGTGACTGTTCAAGGTGACCCATGAGTCACATCTTAGGACAATTAGGCCTGTATGGTAGAACAATGTTATAATAATAATAACTGGCATCGCTTGAAGACAAAGTCTTCGATATCCCCCACCTTAGTAAATGAGGACAAGTAGCAAAAGGCACCAGTTAAATTTATTCTTGATGTGTGTACCAAATTTCATAAAGAAATAGTTAATAGTTTTGCAACTATGCTCTGGAAACAAAGGTTAACCTCAATTATTTCTTAATACCCAACTTGTTTCCATGGAAAGTGACAGAAATTTTTTTGGGGGAAATCTCTACATATCAAAAGGCACCAGTTCACCACTTGCTTGATATGTGTACCAAATTTCGTAAATATATCTTGAGGGGATTTGTAGTTTAGCTCCGGAAATGAAATGTGATGGACGGACGGACGGACGGAACCCATTTCTATATCCCCCGCCAACTTCGTTGGTTGGCGGGGGATAATAAGTACAGCACACACCTGCCTGAACTCGAGTGAGCAAAACACCTATCTTCGACCTTTTAAAACTCTATCTCAATTCAGAGGGGGAGAATCTGCTAAAATGAAATGGTTCCAATTTCTGTCACATTCCTTGGTCCTTTCTTATAATCCCTCAATCATTCTTCGATTTCCTCCTTCATCGCACACAAACTGAGTCGAGTGGGGTGTGCCTCGGGACCAGGGGTTCCACTGATGAGTCGAAACTCCCTCCAGTCGTGGCATTTGATCAAGGAAGCAGAGGAGGAGGAGGAGAGGCGAAGGGTCGGTGGCCGTGAGAAGCACCACGGCACCGCCATTCCGGAGATTTACCTCACCCGCTTACTTTCCTTCAAGGTACGGATGTGGAATGTGCCAGGAATTTTTTTAAACCATAGTCTTATTCCTCATAATAGTATGGTGGCAGGAATTAAACCTCAGATATCTCATGTTCTTGCATATTACTCTTCTTGAACCATGATTTGTGCAATTTTTCAAATGCATCAATGGAAATGTTTTTGAAGGAGCGAGAACACGGAACGGATTAAGATGTAACAGAACGAAGAGAACAGCATAAAGAGAGGGGGCACACACCGACAGCAGGGTGGAGGGACAAAATAGAGGGAGACTTGGGGAAATAATGGATGTGGGGAAAAATTAGGGCTAGAGAAAGGACACAGGGGGGTGTGAACAATATGGATACAGCCACAAACTCTCAATCACAGAAGTGTAAGGGAAAACTGTTAACTCAGAAAGGGGTGGGCTTGGGGAGGATTATTGGGGGTAGAAAAGATTGTCATTATGGATGGGGGATGACCTGAGGTGGTTGTGAACAGCTGTCTTGCAGCCATGGAGGGAAGAATGAGATTGAAGAGACTGAGGAAATTGGTTCCACAGGCGATGGGGGCAGGAGGGGGGGGGAGAAGAAAACAAGAAAAAAAAAAGAGAACGGCTGAGTGGAGGCGAGTAGTGAGTTGGGATTTTTGGGAGTTTCACCAAAGGTAGATATGGGCAGACTGCATGGACCCTGTGGAACCTGGGAAAGGAGTGGGAGGGGAAGAGAGGGCAAGAAAAGAGCAGAGGGTTCAAAACCAGAAAGGAGATGGCAGAAAGAGACCACAATTCTGACTGTGATGTGAAAGTGAGAGGCTCAGAGACTGAGCTTCATCACGGGAGCTTCCAATGATTTTGACAGACTCGGTTTCCACAGCATCAAGCAAAGTGTGAGGCACGAGAATCAACCCTGACCGAAGAACAGTACTCAATCAAGCTGCGGAAGAAAGCCTTGGAGGTGGATAAAAGTTTAGGTGTGTCAAAGAAAGACAGCGCATGACAGAGGATGCCAAGTCAGTGACTGGCTTTGGAGGTCAACTGAGAAATGTGATTTGCCCCAGAAAGATGTCTTCATCTTACACCAGGACCCTAACCCTGAGGCTAAATATCAGCACCCATTTCCATACAGTACAACACACTCAGCTTGTTAAGCCATTCTGATCTCATGCTGACATTGAGGGACTCCATCCATTGTTGGGAGAGAGCAGTATGTCCAAGGTGGAGTGACCTCATCTGAATTTGAAATTATGTTCAGAGATCAGGCAAATAGAGAAAAGGAAGGATTTGATGTCGACTTTGATGATGGATTCCATGACGTTGCTGATGATTGAAAGGAAGCTAATTGTTCTGGAGTTAAGGGGATCGGTCTTTGCACCTTTTTATCTCCACTACCTTAGGTAGTGGAGGGAAAGGAGGGAAACCATGGGGTAACATCCCTGGGTCGGATTGCGGGAGAGTGTGTCAGAGTGGTGCTAAGGTGTCATCCACCAGACGGCGGTCTCCTTGGGTTAACCTGAGGCGGTCCCTTCGGGTGAGTGCCTGGAATGTCCTATCCCAAAGAGAGGACGATCACCTGTCTGTTATCATCTGAGCTCAAGCGTTTGGACATCGGGATTGCAGCTCTCTCTGAGGTTCGGAGACCGGATTGCGGCGAGATAATGGTGGGTGGTTACACCTACTATTGGTCTGGTCGCTCTGATGGTTACCATACCCAAGGAGTTGCTGTAGCTGTGTCCAATAAGCTGACCCCAATGATAATTGAGGTAACACCGGTCAATGAGCGTATTATGAGACTAAGGATTCGTCACTCCTTGGGTGTCATTTCCCTGGTCTCTGTCTATGCTCCGACTGAGGCGAGTGACCTCACCGTGAAGGATGCATTCTACGCCACGCTCGAGTCTGTGGTTGATCAGTGCCCCAGACGAGATACACTTCTCGTCTTGTGGGATTTCAATGCATCGACTGGAACTGATAGGGATGGTTATGAGACGTGTGTTGATCTCCATGGGTCAGGAACTATGAACCAGAATAGCACCAAGTTCCTTGACTTTGCAAGAAGTCATGGACTTAGTGTGGCTGGTTCATGGTTTCAGCGCCCACAAGCTCATCGCTGGACTTGGTATTCCAACGCTGGCGGTGTGGCAAAGGAGATTGACCATGTCCTCATTGACGGTCGTTGGAGGATGATCCAGAACTGCAGGGTCTACCGGAGTGCTCAGTTCCTCAATACTGACCACAGGCTTGTTGTAGCAACTCTAAAGCTGCACCTTAAATCCTGGAGAATGGTACCATCCCAGCCTCGGCTGGATGTTGGCAAGCTCAAGGATGAGAGAGTAGCTGAGGAGTTTGCGAACAGGCTGAGTGGACATTTGGGGTGTCTGGGTGCTTTGGGGGGTCCTGAAGAGTTGTGGAGTGCCTTCAAGACCACCGTCCTTGATGTTGCCAGTGGATGTCTTGGAACTCACCGCAGGGAAAAGTAGAATTTTGTCTCTCAAGGGACACTGGATACCATTGACCAGTCGCAGGGCCAGGCTGAATGGCAAAGCTGAGCTGTTCAGGGAGCTGAGGCGTAAAACTGTACGTGCACTGAGGGTGGACAAGGAGGCCTATGTGCGAGGAATCTGTGAGGGGGTAGAGCATCACCTGTGGACAGGTGATTCTCATCCCGCTTACAGGGGAATTTGCGCATTGCGTTCATCCAAGCCCATTCTTCGGAGCACTGCAGTTAGAGCAGAGAGTGGTAGGCTCTTGACAGAGGAGTCTGAAGTGAAGGCCCACTGGGCCATTACTTTGAGCGGTTGTACCAGGCTGATCCCCCAGCTGTTGAGTTGGACGTCAAGGGTGTTACAATCCCTGTTCCTGACCCTCCAATAAACTGTGGTCCACCTTCGCTTGTGGAAACACGGGCTGCGGTGAACCGGTTGAAATGGGGTAAAGCTCCAGGGATCTGTGGCATCCATGCTGAACTTCTCAAAGCTGGTGGAAATGCTGCACTCGTGTCGTTGCATGCAGTTTTGTGCTCTGACTTGAACACAGGCATCATCCCAACTGATTGGAAGAGGGGCCTTGTTGTCCCTCTCTGGAAAGGGAAGGGTGATCGCCAAGACTGCAACAACTACCAAGGGGTGACGCTGCTCTCGGTGCCGGGCAAGGTCTTTGCTCGGATAATTATTGATAGTGTTCGCCATCATCTGCTTGAGCACCAGCGTCCAGAGCAGTCAGGCTTTACACCAAAGAGGTCAATGATTGACCGTATCCTTGCTCTTCGTGTCCTCACCGAACGCAGACGAGAGTTTCGGCAGGGGCTGCTTGCAGCCTATGTTGATCTCTGTAAAGCGTTCGATTCAGTGAATTGGGATGCCCTCTGGAGGATTCTTGGTCTTCGTGGGGTGCCACCAAAACTGATCTATCTGATGTCTGAACTCTACTCTGGCACTGAGAGTGCTGTGAAGTGTGGTGGTACCATCTCTGACTTATTTCCAGTTGTTACTGGAGTTTGCAGGGGTGTGTACTTGCCCCTACACTTTTCAGCACTTGTATGGACTGGATTTTAGGGAGGATGTCGGAGAGATCAAGTTGCGGTGCATCGTTTGGGAATGTCAAGATCTCGGACCTTGATTTTGCAGATGATGCAGTCATCTTTGCGGAGACTTTAGATATCCTTTTGGGGGCCCTCGAGGTGCTGAATGAGGAGTCTGAGCCGCTGGGATTACGGGTTTCTTGGGTCAAAACTAAGATCCAGGCTTTTGGTGACATCTTGGATGCTGCTGTCCTGTCTGTGTCTGTTTGTGGTGAGGATGTTGAGGTCGTGGAGAGATTCACTTACCTTGGCAGTGATATTCATGTCTCTGCTGGCTGTGAGTCAGAGGTCAATATACGTCTGGGTCGGGCCTGGGGAGTCATGGATTCACTGGATCATGGGGTGTGGCGCTGCCGGTACCTGTGCGGGAGGACGAAAGTCCGAGTCTTCAGGTGCTTGGTGCTTCCAGTCTTGCTCTATGGATGCGAGATTTGGACTCTGACCAAGGATCTGAGACGGAGACTTAATTCCTTTGGTACCAGGTCTCTTCGGAGAATCCTTGGCTATTGCTGATTGGATTTTGTGTCCAACGAGCGGTTGCTGAGAGACTCCGATGAGATTTGTTACCTGCATGGTCCGTGAGCATCAGTTGCGGCTGTATAGACATGTGGCTCGTTTTCCTGATGCTGATCCTGCTCACCAGATTCTCTCAGCGAGGGAGTCTCATGAGTGGAGGAGGCCAGTGGGCCGACCACGTGCCTCATGGTTGACCATCATCTCAAGGAGATGGGGATGGGCCTGGCATCTGCCTGGGGGAAGGCCAGACGGAGGTCCCTGGAGTACTGGCGGAAAGTGGATGCAGCGACGCGCTGTTCTGGCACATGCTCCCATACCTGACCTGACCTTAGGTGGACGGAGGTTATGCGCTCCACCGAGTGACATTCTAGTGATGCAATGCAGTGATGTTGGATGACTTCCAGGGAGATTTAAGATAACCTCGAGCAAATGATACACTGAACAGAACAAAGATAACATGCAAGAGCAACAGAGCAGGTTTTCAGGACACGTGAGGTGATGCCGTCTGGTCCAGCTGCAGAATCAGTCGATGGTTGCCAGAAACTGGTACAAAAGACAGTCTGTGAGAATTTTGGTGCAACTGGGTGCAAAGAGTGAAGGTTTGGATTTCAAAGATTTGGAAGCAAACAGTATTGAGGGATTCAGCCTTTCCATATAATCCATGTTCTTTAAAATTACCCATCTTATCTATCTTAGTGGAGTTTCAAAGAAACCCAAAAAATATCATTGTCATACATCATTCACTAATGTCCCAAGAAGCAAGGTTTTTCTTGACAACCCTTAAATGGTAATCAGCCAAGCGAGTTTCCACTGATTGGGGAATCTAGTATCAGAGACAGTCACAAAAATACTACCGATTACCTTACATGGCTGAGCAAAATTTACCCGAATCGAAAGTTTTTGTGAATTGTAAAAATCCTCGAGATGAGACAGGTTTTTTTTTTTCCTCCAGATGGGAATTCAGGAACTGATGTATGATGCGTTCAAGGCCATACA
>NC_140973.1:76227296-76279796 GCF_056783735.1 Eptatretus burgeri | reverse complement strand
ACCTTACTTTTTCATGCGTAAACAAATGAAGCTAGGGAGGCGTCGTTTGGTGCACATATGTTGGCGATCCTAATCCGTGTGCGTGAATATTTTCCTGCCTGCAGAAGCTGTCAGTCGCCGACAGACCGCCGATGAGTGTGGAAGTGTAAGTGAGCGCCGTCGGATTTTCATTTTTGACAAAATGACAGATCACTGTGGTCTCATCGCCAGTGATCACTGTGTTGAAGAAGTTGTGATTGCTGTTCACAGTCTCCAGCATGTCCTGTGCGATCTCCAAACGGAGTTGCTTCTGCTCGATCGTTAGCAGCTTTGGCACGAACTTCACTGAGATTCACCTTCAGCCCAAATCCTCAGTCACAATGGAATGAACGGATCCAATGCTGACGCCCGCCTCGTCTGCAAGTTCTCTGATCGTGATTCGACGATCCTGCATCAGCAGGGTCCTCACTTGGTCAATGACGATCTCATTTCGTGATGTTGAGGGCCGACCAGAACGTGCTTCACTTTCCACTGATGTGCGACCATCTTTGAAGTGGTTGTACCACTCTTTTATCTGTGTGGTGCCCATTGCTTCATTCCCGAAGGCCTGCTGAATCTTGCGGATCGTTTCCACTTGGGAATCGCCAAGCTTTACACAAAATTTGATGCAGTTGCGTTGTTCAAGTTTTTCCGTCATTTTGTCAAAAACGAAAATCTGACGGCGCTCACTTACACTTCCTCACTCATCGGCGGTCTGTCGGCGACTGACAGCTTCTGCAGGCGGGAAAATATTCACGCATACGGATTAGGATCACTTACATACGTGCACCAAACCACGCCTCCCTAGCTTCATTTGTTTACACACGAAAAATTAAGGTTGGATACTTTTTGAACACACCTCGTATATTGTGTCTGTCCCACACTGAAACACTCAGAAAGAAAAAAATTAAGGAAACATTGCTTCAAATTAATCCAAACCTGTGGGGAAATTATAATGTAAAACTAGAATGGCACTCTTCGACGTCACAACATTAACTGATGTGCCTTTGCCCACATTATTACATCATTATACACACTTGAACCAAGTTTGATTTAAATCCCTTCAGCTGTTCTCAATAACAAGTACAAATCACATTTTTACCTGACATGACCTCTTGATGCCAAAATCGAATCAGTTCATCTTTGCATCATCATCTATACTTATACAAAGTTTGGTCAAAATCCCATCACTGGTTCACAAGTTCGTGTGGTAACAGAATTTTTTACCCAGCGGGACCTCTGACGTCATCTAATCAGTTCATCTTTGCATCATTATACAAACGTGTAACACGTTTGACTTAGATCCCTTTAAGCGTTCTTGAGTTATCGTGGTAACGAAAACCTATCACGGACGGACAACCCGAAAACAAAAACAAAAGTTGCACACAAGAGATTGCATGTTCACGCATCAATAAATAAATGCAGATAGTGTAACCATTAGAACCAAGAACTTCCCCATGAGATGGATTGGACGTGGCGGGGCAGTCCCCTGGCCTCCACGCTCTCCCACTATGGATGCCCTTAGAATTCTTGTGTGGGTTTGTCAAGGCTTGTTTTCCAAGCCTCTGTTGCTGACATTAAAACACCTTGTGTAGCAAAGATAACCAATTGCATCAGCAGTATGACGAGGAATACGTTGGGCAATACGTGGATTATCGCTTGGACATGCAACGTGCCACTAAAGGTGCGCATGTTGAGGTGTGTCGAAGAACAAAAGAAAAACTTTATGAATTGTTGTGACAAAATGCAAGAAATTGCATCATTCTATCTCTTTTGATTTGGTTGTAATAAAATTTTAAAGCCAGAACAAGAATCTGTGGACAGCCTGTACTTTGTGCCATAGCTGCTTCAAATTGTCTTCACATAATCCATGGTGAGTTTACCCAATCAAATTTTTGATTATATCAATAAGTTATTAAACTCATTTTTCTCTCTTCTTTTCTTAAATTGAAATTCCCAATTGAACCTCCCATTTTTGAGCTTTTTCAACCAGCGCAACAATAAAAGGATTCCTTTTCTTTTTCTCATCGTGGTATTTGTTACCACAGGCCTCTGCTAGTCACTTACGTCACTACGCAATTACCGTATTAGGAACACTGGTAATGTGCCACAACACACTGCACTCTGAAAAGCTATCCAAAACCAACACAAAGGGTGCTGCATGGTGGGGGTGGTAGTGGTGATGGGGGTGGTGGAGGAGCTTATGGTCATCTACAAACGTCAGTACTCATAACGACTATTATTACAAGCTTGTAGCCATGATCAATGACCCTGCTCAATGCTCTGACCTCTGGCACCAACAGATTGTTCGAAGCTTGGAAGAAGAAGGAAATGAAGGATTGGTGGAGAGATTTCAGGAAGTGTACCACAAAGTGTGACAACTGCAAGTCGACCACAGCGATGAGCAAGCTCAACCGCAATGACGTCTACTGCCTGCACTTGGAGCTTTATTGCTTAATTTTAATACCTTTGTATAAAGAGTATTCTTAAAATTTGACACTTGAAATGTAAAGGTAGATAAGATGGGCGAGCTCTGCTGCTCCTAAAGAAAAAAAAAAAAGAAAGAAAAAAGAAAAAAAAAAGACCTTTGTGAACACGAACACCATGAACCCCACAGCCCAAGAGTTCAGGTGCGAGTCATCCCGAAGGTCAATTTACATTGTGCTGTCTTGGGATTGATAGACGAAGGATGGGGGAGCTACCTAATGTTGCTATCAATTGTTCTACTAGATTGGGCATGACTAATACGTCACAACTAATGTAGCGCATATCTCGAGTTTTGGTGACAAGGTCATTTCAGTTTCCATTTGGGAAAGCGGTTTTCACTTCCCTACTGTGGGTCCTTCGTCAGCATGGTCAGCTCATGACTCATGGCAAATGTCCCTCACAATTCCCATCAAGAGAAGTCCAATCACAGGTCCTGCAGCTGAGCTGGCAGCCAATCAGTTTCTACTTCTAACTTGGTTCTTAATTTCTGCACATGAGCTCTGACTGATGTTTTACACTGGCTGAGAATGGTACTGGTAACAAAACTGCATTTTGCATCTGATGAGAAGATTCTATGATCACAAATAAAAATATTTTCAAAACATGTGTGAGATCCATCTTCTGATACAAAAGCACCGCTCACTCGCGGCGAATGATGCAAAAGCACTACCCATTTATAGCAGAGTGAACACAAGGAAATGGCAGATTTTTCCGTTTTGGATTTAATTTTGTGCAAATAAATCGTCCTGTCCCAGTAAAAGGACAGCTTGTGCATCCAGCAGTGAAGCACACCCTGTACAGGAAAGACAAACCACTCACAGGGATGTTTATATATACTCTTTCTTCTTCTTCGTCTTCTTCTTTTACATGCAAAGATCAGATTACCAGTGCATATTAAAAAAAAAATAATAATAATAACAAAAAAAAATCAAGTGGTTACACTTTAGGTCCGTGGAGGAGGAGGAGGCTCCAGTACATGGGACCACAGAGGTGGCTGCAGAAGATGCTTTCCAAACCACAAGATAATGTTGAGGAAGGAGTCTGCCTCAACGTCAACTTTCGCGAGAGAGTGGTTGTCCTCGGGGTACCATACCATCCTGACACACATGCAAATCACGAGTTAGTGAAGGGAACGGTTGCACGTCAAAGCACCTGAAGCAATGGCTCCCGACTGATTAACGTGTGGCAAAGCAGGGTTTACTCTCCACTTCAATAACACTTCGGCCCCAAAAAAAAAATACATGCATTAAACCTAAATATTTATTAGGTTTCGAGCAAACCATGCCTCCCCCCCACCCCCCAATTCTCACTGGTATACATTAGTATGACATCATACTTGATGGTTGTGCATTCCCTTAAACAGTGCTCAATGCAAAATAAACATCCACCGTATCAACATGGAAACCAGCGTGCCAGTCATCCTTCAAACCCACGTTTCCTTATGCACTTAATCAACAGAACATCGATTGGGTATTCTAACCACCAGTGGGAAGCAAGAAGCCGCCGTTTCGGGTGACAACTGTTGACCAATGTTTTGACAAATGGTTAGCATCCAAAATGTTAGCTTCTTGCTTGTAACAGTGGTTAGCACACCTCGACAAATGTCCTGTTGATTTCATCCATTGTTCTACCTGTCCGCCGATGCAGATAGACACTGGCCTTCACCAGGAAAACTAGTTCATCATTTTACATCTTTACTAACCACCCTGACCCAGCTACAAATTGTCATCCTGGTGTTTCAGACGGGATGATCGATCATTGTGTGTTACACGTCCCTCGGATGGACGTTAAACTGGGTGTCTCATCTGTCGGCATTAGTTCATGGATGTTAGACATCCCATGGCGTTATTTACAAAGAGTCGGTGAGCTACCGCCGACACCATGAACAAATTAAAAAAGAAATCCTACCCTAACCTACAGGGGGCACCGCATCAGCAGCACAGCTATGCCCTTAGCCAATGATGCAAGCCCACAGCCTTGTGCTGCATATGACAGAAGTTGTTGTTGAAAGAGGTAATAGGAATACAAAAGTAACACAAAGAAGAAGTAATAAATATCAATGAACGAATAAAGCAACTATTCCGATCCAATCGGACGGCTGCACAGACCTTTCCACAAACAGCCAAAATAAGGGTGATTGTAATGAAGGATGTGGATCAAATGTACATTATATAAGCAAGTGCATGAAAAGCAAATTGTAGTTTTTGTGTCCTTGCGGTCATCACCGTGCTGGCGTGCCCCTGGCAAGCAGGAGACGGTACAGCGCTTTGGCCTGACTGCACGGGACTCGCCTGTCCTCCTGCCCCACAAGCAGTAGTGTGGGAGTAACAATCTGTTTGAAAGAGGAATGTGAAATCATAGGGATTATTATACCTCGTTTCCGTGCACCGCTACAGCTGTATCGAAAACCCCGTTTCAGCCCCCCCCCCTCCCGAGATCACAACCAACTTTTACTGTTGACCCCTGGGGTCAGGTGAAACACTCCCGTTTCCATGCAATGCAAGTTTGAGGGATGTGGGCATGTCATTTATAAGGGACTGGGGTTTATAGCATGGAAACAAGGCGAAAGAGGTGTGGGAGAGTTTCCGGGTGTGCTCCGATGCAAATTGTACAGAAGCAAGCAAATAGATCACCTTTGAGGCATGTACAATTGGGGATTTGGACCGCATTGCTATCAGCAGCTCCTCGCTGAGCGCACGTGTGCCATCATATTCCTGTCCAGACTCTACGCTGGCCCTGGAAAGGTGGTCACGCAAAACATAGGAATATCATGGTTGACCAGCACTAACGCACATGACCCAAAAATCTGCCCTGGTGGCAAAAATAAATCATGAATCACTGACCAGTCTGGGATGTCCGACACCACTGCCAGGCTCGGAAGATCAATGACCGGATTCCGAAACACGCAGGCACGGAATTGCTCAGGAAATTGACCAATCATGTGGCAGCCCAAAAACCCTCCGTGGGAACCTCCAAACAAAAAGACGTTCCGCACGTCGACATCATCTCGTTGGCATGCTGCCTCAACCGCACGCTGTTTATAAAAAAAAAAAAACCATAAAAATAAATAGTAATAAAAAAACATGCTCAACTCTCACCTTCATCGAGAAAAACCCCACACTCCCAAAATCCAAAATGAGTACCCCACGATGACCGACTGTCTCAGCAGTTTCACAATCGTACTGTGACAGCACATTCTCATATCACTCCCTCCTCATAACCACCCAGCACTGACTCACCTGCACATCCAACACATCTTGAGTACCAATGTTGCCAAGCAGAGAGGAGATGCTGTCCTGACCAAATCCACATGATCCACGATAGTTAACTGGGAACAAGACCGCATAAGGTTACGACTAAAAGTTCAGTTTGGCAAGAGAGTGTGCGATAATCATGCATACTTTGTTGTACAAATCAAACAATCACAACTTGTACAACTGGGGAATCTGGACTTGCTCAGGACAGGGGACAATTTAGTCATAATTCCTTCCCATCCTATTGATTACTGAGTGAATATTACCTTTTGGTGAAATTTAATGAACCCAAAGGTGAGGATTTGACTGAACCACAAGGAGTGCGGCTGGCAGGATAGACTAGAGGTATGCACACTCGTCGCATAGCTGTCTATCCTGGGTTTGAATGTCGACCCAGTTATAAACTATCATCCTGGTGTTTCAAGGGCAGGGTGAGGCATCAATGTGTGTGCCCGTCCCTCGGAGGGATGTTAAACTGGGTGTCCCGTCTACTGGCATTGGTTAGCACACGTTAAAGACCCTCACGGAGGCGCGTGTTGTCCTGCGCGAACAGTAGGCGAGCTAATTACCAGCGTCCTGGCTACATTCGAGGTTCCTGCACATTCAGATGAGTATTGGAGTGGTGACCTGTCCAGGATTATAATCATAGCAAAGAAACTGCTTTTATAGAACCGAAGCTCTGTTTCGAGCATGGTGCACAACCAACCAACCTAAAGAAGAGGCCATGTGACATCAATCGATTAATCACTCAATGGAGACAGCAATACAACCTTCATACAGCACCACCATATTTGCATGTTTTCAATGGACAATTTCATAAAAAGTGGAAACATTTCAGACAATTAAAAAAAAAAAAAACTATCATCACATACAGTGGCGAAAAAAAGTTTGAGAACCCTTGAGAATTTTCTGTAGCTCTCAATAAATTTGACCTAAAATGCGATTTGATCTTCAAACTCCTAATAATAGATAAAGAGAGCTTGATTAAACAAACAGCACAAAAAAAATCTACTTTTTCATTTATTTATTCAGCAAAATGATCCAACATTCGATAATTTTGTCAGAAAAAGTAAGTGAACCTTGAGGTTAATCAGCTCAATTAAGGGGGTAATTAGTCAGGTGTTTCAATCAATGGGATGACAATCAGGAGTGAGTTTGGGTGGCCCTGTCCTATATGAAAAGCATAAACTTTGTTCATCACAATCAGGGTCTGGTCTTCATCACACAGGTTTGTGGAAGTGCATCATGCCCCAATCAAAAGAGATTTCTGAGGACCTCAGAAAAAGAGTTGTCGATGCGAATCGGTCTGGAAAGGGTTACAAAACCATTTCTAAAGACGTTGGGCTACACCAATCCACTGTCAGACAGACAGTGTACAAATGGAGAAAATTCAACACCATTGTCACTCTTTCCAGGAGCAGTCTTCCAACAAAAGTCACTCCAAGAACAAGGTGTACAATAATCTAGGAAGTCACAAGGAATCCCAGGTTGATGTCTAAGGACCTGCAGGTCTCTCTTGCATTTTCTAATGTCAGTGTTCATGAGTCCACCATCAGGAAAACAATCAACAAGAAAGATGTGCACTGGGAGGGTAACAAGGAAGAAACCACTGCTCTCCAAGAAGAACATTGCCACCCGTCTCAAGTTTGCCAAAGGCCACCTGGATGATCCAGAAGGCTATTGGAAGAATGTTCTGTGGACAGATGAGTCGAAAGTGGAACTTTTTGGCTCAACTGAGAAACATTACATTTGGCGAAAACCAAACACTGCATTCCAACTTAAGAACCTCATCCCAACCGTGAAGCATGGTGGTGGGAGTATCATGGTTTGGGGCTGCTTTGCTGCCTCAGGGCCCGGACAGCTTGCAATCATTGACGGAACCATGAATTCTGGATTGTACCAGCAAATTCTACAGGAGAATGTCAGGGCATCCGTCCGTGAGCTGAAGCTTAACAGAAAGTGGGTCATGCAACAAGACAATGGTCCAAACCAAACAAGTGAATCTATAACAGAATGGCTGAAGCAGAAGAGATTTTGTGTTTTGGAATGGCCAAGTCAAAGTCCGGACCTTAACCAAAATGAGATGCTGTGGCAGAACCTGAAGCGAGCAGTTCATGCAAGAAAGGCCGCAAATATCTCTGAGTTGAATCAGTTCTGCAAGGAGGAATGGGCCGAAATTCATCCATGCTGATGTGCAGGACTGATCAAGAGTTACAGGAAACGTTGGATTGAAGTTATTGTTGCTCAAAGGGGGTGCCACCGGTTACTCAATGTAAGGGTTCACATACTTTTTCCAACAAAGAGATTGAATGTTGGATCATTTTGCTCAATAAATAAATGAAAAAGTAGATTTTTTTGTGCTATTTGTTTAATCAGGTTCTCTTTACCTATTATTAGGACTTAAAAGAAGATCGGATCAAATTTTAGGTCAAATTTATGCAGAAATACAGCAAATTCTAAAGGGTTCACAAACTTTTTCTCATCACTGTAAGACTCCACCTTGTCCTTCATGAAAGAGTCTCAAGTAACAGGCCTCGAGTTAAAGAAATTAAAATAAATTAAAAGTGTGATGCAAGGATGCAATACATCTTAGAGGCGACTCCAAGTGCTGGATTATTTAAATAATCATAGATATTCGAAAAAAAAAATTTTTTTTACCAAGGAGGACAACGCAGCGGACGAGGCAGAGCATGGCAGGAAAAGTCATCCACTCAGTGCTAAACACAGAGTGTGGCCCTCCTGCAAACACAGCACCATTATTACAAAAAACCAACGAGGACAATGTGACAAAATCAGAATATATATCTATATATATATACACACACACACACACACACACACACACACACACACACACACACGTTATATATGGCTTGCTTAACCACGCTATTCCACAATTTCAAAATCCATGATTAACTTTTTTGTGCAAAAGCACACTCTAACGGACACCGAGACCACTTATGGTGAGCACGATATGGAGCGCATCGACAGTGAGGTGATCAAACTTGGCAAAACTTATTCAACTCTTAAGATGTTCACTTTTTGTGCAATGTACACATATTCCTCCAAATACAATAACCTTTCCAAACACGAACGAAAATAAAAATTAATTTGTACCACCAGGGATGGGAAAGGGCACAAGACGCCTGAAGGAAAGGACAGATCAACCAGCTGGCGATCTCGCTGAACGCACTGTCCTGCAATACACCGCTCTGTATGTAGCCCGCCAACAGCAGCAGGTTTTATGGCCATTTTTCTCTTTTTCAGGGGGTTGGCGAATTATGGCATTTCACTGTGCAGATCTATCCATTGCATCAGTTTCTTGCAAATGCAAACATTCCATGTCTTTTTAAGACGTCCTCTCGGCTTTCTTCCTTCTACCGCGAGCTTCATTGCTTTCTTTACAGCTTCATCTTCTGGACCTTCGCTGCACATGACCATACCAACCAAGACTTCTCTTCCCGATTTCTAAGCTCAGAATTATTTGTTTCAGAAACAATCAATCATAACATTCTCATCTCTGTTCTTTCCATCTTCAATCTGCATTGACCACGTTTTGCTTCCGATGTCAAAACCGGTCTGATACAGGATTTATAAACTCTAACTTTTACAGATAATGGAATGTTTCTGTGCTTCATGATTCCACTGAGTTGCCTCCACTTATTCCAGGCAGACTTTATTCTTGACCTGATGTCTCTATCATGTCTCCAAGGTAACAAATTCTTGACCTTTTTTAAATCAAATTCTTCACCATTGTACCTCTAGTGACAGCATAAACCTTCAACATGATGCTCTATACATAGCTCCAAAATTATAAGTAAAACAGCATAAAAACACAGTGGATATTGCATTACAAATACAAATATCAAAATCGATGAACAGTTTGTTAAAGTTTCTAAAGTGGCCACAAAGGGTGTATGCCTGGTGTTGGCTTAAAGGTTCGGGTGGCGGGCTTTGGATCCTAGGATCCTGAGTTGAAATCCTGCTCAGCTATTGAATTAATACCAGGTGGGGTTAACTCGGCCTGTCATCCTTCCGAGATCGGCAAAATGAGTGCCAGCATGCTGATATACTGTGTCGGAGTGGCGACCCCTCCAGGATTGTGCCCAATAGCCAAGGAGACTGCTTAGGCAGCACAAACACTCTGCACAGAGTATGGTCCCAATCTCCTCCTCCTCCACAAAGGGTGCATATGTACAAAAAGGAAGATCAAAATAGCAGGTCGATGTCCACAAACTAATTTAATTTGCAAGCAAAGTTGCCCAAAATAAATAAATAATAATAATAATAATAAATCGACCAAACTTTGCAGGTTCGGAAACAGTCATAAAGGTTAATGGTCAGAGTATCATAATAGTCATCATTAAGGCACCATACCTGCACAAATGTATTTCCAGCAAAAACGACTGACATTGGCTTCACAATCAATCTAACTACAACAGAATTTTTACATCAACCGATTTTCAAATGTTTTTTTGAAAATCCCCCCTTTGCCATCGATGGAGCTGCGTTTAATTCGGTGGACAACTTTGTCTATCTTGATAGCAATATTTCAAATTCCCTCGACAAACTGCGGAGTCGTGTGTGGCACTCCGATGACATTAATTGACAAACAAAATTTGCTGTGCATCGTGCCATCGTTTAACCTACTCTTACCTATGGACTTGAAACTTTCCCCCTGTATGCCAACAATATTAAAACGGCTCAACCAAATTTAACGGCTACAAAGTCAACATCACTTGCCTCACATTCTGAAAATCAATTGGTCAGACTTTGTATCTTACTGAGAAGTTGAGCTCATTTCGAAATTTAAGCCGTTGTTCGTGTATCCTGCCAGAGCAAAATTGTGTTGGGTCAGCCATGTGTGCTGTATGGATGACAACCGATTGCCAAAATCTATTTTACCTCTGCCACCGATGGTGGGTGGAGGTTATGTTTTCACCCCTGTCTGTCTGTTTCTTTGTGAACAAAATAACTCAAAAAGTTGTGGACAGATTTGGACTAAATTTGTTGGAGAGTTTGGGTATGTGGCAAAGCCTAAATAGTTAGATTTTGGTGAAGCTCCGAATCCAGATCTGGATCTTAGAATTTTTTCGTGACATTTCCCCATCGGGTGATCGGGCCAAAAACAACATATAGCAGGATATCTCAAAAAGCTATGGACGGATTGGGACAAAATTTGGTGGACGAGTTGGTTAGGTGACAAGAACAAGCCGATTACATTTTAGTTCAGGTCCGAATCCAGATCCAGCCTATCAGTGGGATACAAAACATGAACGAATAATCAGCCTGGCAGGGGTATGCGCTCTACCGAGTGCCCTCCTTATCCATTCTAAATTTGATGTTGGCCACCGTAATCGTAGCGGGCAATATCTATGCTACAAAGACCATCTCAAAATAATTTTGAAAATAAATAAATAAATGTAACGTTAGCTTTTCCACGTGGGAACAATCTTGTTGCGATCGACGAGGAAAATTATATTCTCGGTCAACACAGTCGTGATAGAAAATGCAGTCTTATAACCCGAATCAATAAATCGGTGACTTTCTTTAACTCTGAAATTATTTGTTGTAACTTAATGATTGTACGAATTAGCCTTATCGTGCCATGTGAGGGCAAATGACGATACCTGTACACATCACAACACCATTAAAGTTTTATTGTGAGTGGCATCATTTGCTATGATGGAAACAAATTAGTTCCTTTTCGAAATAATAACAGCAGAAACTTGGAAGAAGGGATGCAGAGTCGTGCTGTTTACTATACGTACGAGCAATGCATTTACGATGCACTCCGCTCGAGAGTAACTAACGAAACAACGCTCGTGCTCCCAAATGAGAATTCAGTCCATTAGGCTCATTACTCGAGCAAAACGTACCATGAGGATAGACAACGAGAGGAAACTTCTGCATGGCAGATGGGGATGGGGCCAACAGGATAGCTTCGTATTTAATCCCAGCTGGGGGTGGAAAGGCACATCTTGGTTTAAAACACACGTAAGGTAACAGCACTGATCTTTATATCGAGAGGAAATCCATTTGACTCTCTGGACTGTGGGTGCAAGTCCATTTGAAGACAAACCACACACACTTGCGACGTGAAATAAATCATCAATGAATGATGCGGAATCGGCAATGCTGGTGACAAAGGCAATGGCAAGGAGGTACAAACGGTATGCTTGGTTGTCTTCTGCTGGTGGAGGTTGCAACGGAATAACCATCCATTCGATTTCAGCAAAGGGTTGTGCTGCATCCAGCGACAGCCAAGTCATTGAGCCTTCAGTACCCCTGGCAGGAAGGAAACCTACGGACTGCAGCGCACACGGCATCATGAACACTTGCATGATGCTTGGTATCTAAAGAAAAGGTCAAGGCCAAGCATAGTTCACATCATTCCCCAAATACCAAAGTCCACGGAGTATTTGGAGAAGACGAAGCTGCAATCACCAGGTCTTTTGCATCTACATCTAGAAGCCTCCAGCTTCCTGTAAAGAAGATGCAGAAACTTGGTGGTTATGCCATGCAAGCCGCTTGTTGCATCATTTCAGACAGTGCACCCCTTCACATGACGACTTACCATCAACCCCAACACACCTCACACCCCCTCCCACTCTACCCCCATAGATCAGGGCAGGAATTTAGAATTTTATGAGAAGACAACATAACGACCTATTATTTTTGAAAGGTGGAGTGAGATCTTCAATGTCTGACAGAAAACGATAGAAGATGGGACAGCCGGGCGAATGTCCCTTTAGTCATATCACATACGACAGAACAAGAGTAACTTTGATCTCCGTGCGTTTAACACATTAACCTTCGTCAAAGTATTACAAAAAGGTTTTTGGTGCGATGCAGGAACAGTGGCCGAATGGGAACTGGATCTATACATGTCCTCTACAGTGGATGAAAGGAATTTGTTCCAAATATGAAGCCATTTTGTTCCTACAAACTTGATGAGTTTGAAGAAAATTGACACCAAATAAATAAATAAATAAATAAATAAAAAGAGCCATGAGGAACAATAACCCATCGGGGGATGATAAAGTTGTAGTGTAGACCACAATTAAAATCCCAAATCAGGGAGGCTCATGTCGATTGACATATCAGTGTGTGGAATGTTTAGCATTCAGCAATTTAGGGATCCTAATATAGTGTTGCGGTTCTCGGAACCACATGCATACAACAGATGGGTGTCCCAAGACAGTTATGCCATTTGTGTACGTGTAGATAGTCCACTTCCTTTTGTTTAGCGGGACAACAAGGGAGTGCATTGCGATGATCTAATAGTTAGGGTTGCGAAATCATTTTTCCCTTTCATTTCATCCTATTCTCTTCTTTTCTTTCCTGGGATAAATCAGTCACGTGCGCTTTCGCAGTAAGGTGGGCAAACTGCCGCGCCGCCGTGAAGGATCTGCTGTATCCGCAGTCTCGTTCTTGGGCGAGCCCGAAACCCGGCATGTGCGGCGAGTCACCTGCGCTAGGTGCTGGACTGTCGATTTGAGCTTCCAATAAGCTGGGGAGAATTGCCAATTGCATTGGAAAGGCATGCGAACAAATACCTCTTGAGAGGCTGCACGAATGGTGTTTTTCACAGCACGATGCCCACGCTGCATGAAACACCACAGCGTGTTACACGGCCAGCACGACGCCCACGCTGTACGAAACACGTGCTTGCCCCTCGTCTCGTCTACCACAGCGTGGAGCACGACGGTCCACCGGTACCCTCTGCCCTGCTTGCTCATCGACTCAGTTACCACAGCATACCATCCTTCACCTGACACGACGTAAGGTCCACGATGACCTGAGATCTCAGAGCGAACACCCCCGGGATCCGCAAACGGCTCCGATGGGGGATACGTGGTCGGTCCAGGAGGTTCTCCAGAAGACCGTGGGTCCATGGTCGGTTCACCCGAGGACAAGGGGTCCAGACCCGATGAAGATTTGCTTGTGATTCGCGTGCCGATTTCGGTGTGGGCGATTCATGTCATCTTGTGGAGTCGGAGCAAGGTGTGTTCGCTGTCTGGGGTGGCATTGCCGGAAACTAAGTGAGGCGGTTTCCGGTCCAAGCTGGTGGGCCACATGAGGGGTCGGGGCCAATCGAAGCGCCCAAATTGGGTGATGACATTGGATTCGGCATGGCCCCTCCCCCCCTGAGCTTCGGGCCCTATAAAAGACGGAGAAGTTCCTCCGTCTCGTGTGTGTTTTCACGCGGTGTGTTCCTGTTCCCACCTCCTGCTTCTCGTCTCCGCCCACGCCTCGACTCCACCCGCTTGCCTGGTCCCACCCACTACTCCACCCTCGCACTCTGCCCTTCTCCACGCAAGCTCCTCCTTCACAAGCACAGTCTGCACACGTGCGGCTGGGGCCAGAGACAACGCAGCTACTGTTGGTTACCACACCATGGAGCATCCCCTCCCCCCCCCGAAACGTATTGGTGGCGCATCGTGCCATCGGGTGCCCAGGTACCGAGAGCATAAGCTCAACTCCCCTCCCTCCCTGGTTGCAAAAGTCCCTTCTCATCGGGGTTTCTTTTTCTGTGTGTGTCTGAGCGTGCTGGCGCCTGCTTGCTAAGTAAGTCTGTAGAAGATCATTATTATTCCCGCGCTTTCGAAGAAAAGCGGGAATATTGTGATTGTCTCCGCCGTCTGTCTTACCCTGGAACTCCTCCTACACCATTTGAAATAGGAACTTGAAACTTTGGGACATAGTAGATATATGTATGGGGAAGTGCACAACACTTTTGGATTTTTGATATGACCCCAAGGGGCTGGGCCAGAGGGGTTGGGGTCATGGGGGTCGATTTAAAAAAATATTGTCTTATAGTTTTTTAATCAAACATATTCATGAGTTATACATTTAACAACATATTTTTTTAAACACATGATGATCAGAGGGTGCTTGGGGGGGGAGGGGGTGCTTAGCGGATAGGGGGTCAAAAAAGCTCCTCCGACACCGTTTGAGATAGGAATTTAAACTTTGGGACATAGTAGATATATGTATGGGGAAGTGCACAACACTGTCGCATTTTTGATATGACCCTCGGGGCCGGGCCAGAGGGGGTGGGGTCATGGGGGCTGATTTTTTTTTAGGTGTATTTACCATTGTACATGGTAAATTCTTTTATAAAGAACCTACTTATGTGGCCCCCATGAGTGACAAACAGTCACAGGTTTTACTGTATTTATCCAATTGATTATGAATAATTATAATTAATATTATACACAGTTCATTCCTATGATTAAATTGATGCACAGCTCTATATTGCAGGACAGTGTTAAATGAATGTTTCATGAAATGTTGACATGCTTGCAATGACTTCTGATTTAGTAAAACATAATAAGTCTTTGGTCATAAAACACATCAAATAGAAAAGAATAGTCAATCCATTTTGCAAGATAAAATTTCACCTAGCGTTAATGGGACAAAGCAGTACATGCGGGTGCGGGAATATGCGATGGTGTGCCATCGACAACGTAGTTCTAGTTGTTGTTAGTTATTAATTTCGCGTCAAGTCTGCTCTGTGTCTGCTTTCGTATGTTGCTTGTATTATTGTCGCACCACACCTCTCTCCCCTATCTCTGCATTACATACCCCAATAAACCTTTACTGTGCCACATATTTTTTTTCTCGCCTGCTTGTTAATAAATTATCATTATTAGGAATTTTCCCTGCTCGTCTTTGTCTTTTCTCCCATTGGTCCAGCATGGTCCGAATCCTACTCTAACCGGGACTTTATTCCCAACGATCCGTTCCTTTTATCCGGTACATCCTTGGCAGTGTCGCCCGGCTGCATCCAATCCCGAAAAGTGATCCAATCCGGTAGAGTGATGCGGTTCGGACAAGGCGTACCGAGGGCGTGGTTCCCCGGTAATTAAACCACATGATTAATTAGGTAACCCGATTAACCCATAGACCAGGGGGGGGGGGCCCAAGGTCACGCGGTTGAGTTATTGGCATCCACGGTGGGTTCAGCAACCCGCCACATCACGGAATTATCCGTGTGCGACGACCTACAATTCCGGGGAGTCTGGTGGGAATCGCCATAGCTTCCCCCACCTAGTGGTCTTCTCACCAGACCCCGCCGGCCCGCAACAATAGTTAATTCCCCCCCCCCCCCAAGTCCTCCGTTCAACGGGACAATGATACAGAACAGGTGTGTCCTATGATCACACATCTCACATTGGCTTGCTCCTGCGACAACAAAGAAGATGGTATCACGAGGAACGTTCGTCATTATCGAGTTACCGGTGCTTTAAGTGAAGGCAACCGGTGCAACACGAGACATTCCATCATAATTACGCACCCAAGAGGAAGACGACCCCGGAATCAAATTGCCAATGGAAGATAAAGATTAGCAAGTTAGAAAAATACAAAAATGAGAGAAGTTTGTGCTTGAAATGTGACATCTGAAGAAGAGGCAGGAGATATTTCTGACACTAGACCAACATTCTCTGATATTTAACGAGTGCTCAGCAAGGAGGAATAGGAGTCTGGAAGCAGAGGAACAATGAAAAGACAAGCATCAGAGAATAAGGAAGGACTTTCAAACTGCACACACTGGTAGCCATCAAATTCATATGTACAAAGTGTCAATAAAATAAATAAACAAATGAAAGTACATGAACAACAACACAAAAACCAACACCTTACCGCCAGTTGTAAGTCTGTTAACAACACCAGTTTCTGTATCCAAAACCACCAGCACCTATAATAGCATTCATGAGAGGGACAGAACAAGGCCTGAGAGAACGAAGGACGAGCAGATACAATGACTAGGATACAGCACAGAAAGAAAAAAAAAAAAAAAAAAAAAAAAGCACAAAGACCTCGGGTGAGGAACACGCATGTATGTAAGGGCTCAGGTGGGGAATTTGCATGTGAGACCTCAGGTAGAAAGCAGCTATTTACCTGCTTACTGCGCCAAGCTGTGTGGCACAGCAGACGACGAGAGTCAGAGGCCCAGCAACGGTACGTGAGCGAGAATGCAAAAAGTCCTGGAAACGCGAACGCTGCAAGGAGAGGTATCCTTTTGTACACATCGCAGTCAGGTGCACACTTAGTTGGATGACAAAGCGCAAACACAAAGGTAAATAATGGAGTGTTCAGTAAATAAGTGAAGATGAGGAATAATACGCAACCTCCTGCACGAGATTCATCAGACCGTTACATGCAAATTGTCATGAACCGTTTCAGATGGAGTTGAATATAAAGCTTTTGCAGTCAAACAATCATAACTTCAAAAACTTCAGGAAGTCAGAGAAAGTATAGTTAGTGTGAGTGTGCATGCATGTGAGAAAGAGCATTAACAAACGAGTGTAGAGTTATTTTGTGCGAGTGTGTGTGCTGTACCCACCATCTGCTGGTTGATTAACTATGTCCACAATGACTTTTTCTACCTTGCTCTCCATTTCAATCTGTGAGGAATGAAAAGGTGAATAAAGTTGATCAAAACGACATCCATGTCAAACTTAGTCCTAACACCCAAGCAGGAATCACAGCCGGGCTCAATCAACTTCAAACAGCAATTCAAGAGCAAATATTGCATCGATTTTAAAGTACGATTCATCACGGTAATGAATTGCAGCCTCCACCAACAGAGGACAACCAAATATAGCATTTGCGCGCGCATGCACGCAATTGTACAGTATCGGCTACTCCTAAAATATAATATAATTTAAAGGATTGCTGTGAAATATTTGTTAATTTCACAACATCCTATGTTCAACTTTATTTAAATTGTAAACCTCAAAACATAGTTCCCTTACTGAAAGTAAGAACCTAAACCTGTAAGCAAATTAATGGTTTCCCGACTACATGGATCATCAGATGGGCACCATTCTTCCTCGAGGTTTCAACCCTTTCAGCCCAGAACCTCTCCTAACGGTGAATGCACAATCCCGGTCATGGATCCACATCAGTAGATCCACAACCCCGGTCATGGATCCACGTCAGTAGATCCACCACCCCGGTCATGGATCCACGTCAGTAGATGCGCACACACACACACACACACACACACACACACACACACACACACACACACACACACACACACACACACACACACACACACACACACACACACACACACACACACCCTCAGTTGCGTCCAGGCAGTCAACCCATCAATATAACATCACTAATCAAACTCCACTCACTCGGAGATTTAATGTATTATCACATATTTACAACTCTCACCACACAATCCATTATATGATAATATATGAAATCATGCACATCTTACCTTAAAGGTCCCCTGATACGCAAAAGTACTGAAATTTCATTTATACATGTCCTATAGGAGTCTTTCATCATGATTTCAGATCTGACAATGTTTTTTCACAAAACTCATTCTGTAAAATTAAAAAAACAAACCTCTTCGGGAACGCCCCTAAAAATTCTCCTGAAAGGGGCGTAACCCACATGACGTCAACTACAGGATTACAAAGGCTGCACGTAAATTACTCAGGTTGGTGGTCTACATGATTCTATTGGCTTCCTATGTGTTTCCACATTTGATTGGTCGACTCAATCGTTTCGTTCATTTCTGCTTTAAAAAAAAAAAAATCGAACATTTGGTTTTGAATAATGATGACATGGACTTTGATTTGTCTGGTAGTTGTCTGGAAAATTGTCGGATAACGTAGTCGCGCGAGGTGAAGTTCAGGCAGCTGGAAATGAAATACGGCCTTAGCAGTTCGAGCCCGAAGCAGGACAAGCAGAGGAAACTGGCGATGAAATTACCGGCGTTCATGATGATCGGGAGGACATCGAAGGAAGACTTGACAATAACAACTGGTTAGACTAAATCCTATTCGTAATTCAATAATGTAAATTCGACTTGCATACTGCTCGATATCAGAAATAATTTAGTGAGGTGACATGACCAGCGGAGCTTAGCGGACATGTTGCTCCGCGGCGAATGAATTACAAACAAGGCCAGCGCATGTCATCGGCCATATCACTCCGCGCATAAAACGAAGCAACCTCGCTGTCCGGATACGATAAAAACTTGTGTGCAGAACACACCTTGTGACACAATTGTGTCGAGTAGTCTGATAAATCTGATGTGCAGTTGCATTTTTATTTATTTTATTTCTACTTTCGTCATGTAGCACCAGTAGAAAACAATAAGCCTGGTGTTGGCTTAGTGGTGAGGGTGGCGGCTTGGGATCCTCGGGTCCTGAGTTCAAGCCTCGTTGGCCGCTGAATTAAAATACACCAGGAGGTTGACTCAGCCTGTCATCCTTCCGAGGTTGGCAAAATGAGCACCAATGTACTGGTAAGGGGGACACTGCATCAGCGGCATAGCCGCATCCCAACCAATGATGCAACCAGCAGCCACAAGCTGCACTCTAGAGAGAGAGAGAGATATATATATATATATATATATATATATATATATATATATATATATATATATATATATATATATATAGATAGATAGATAGATAGATAGATAGATAGATAGATAGATAGATAGATAGATAGAGAGAGAGAGAGAGAGAGAGAGAGAGAGAGAGAGAGAGAGAGAGAGAGAGAGAGAGAGAGAGAGAGAGAGAGAGAGAGAGAGAGAGAAGAGAATAATAAAAGAAAGCTACAGCACGTCAGATTTATCGGCCTAGTCGGACGGACGACGGATTTATCGGCCTAGTCGGACGGACGACGGATTTATCGGCCTAGTCGGACGGACGACGGATTTATCGGCCTAGTCGGACGGACGACGGATTTATCGGCCTAGTCGGACGGACGACGGATTTATCGGCCTAGTCGGACGGACGACGGATTTATCGGCCTAGTCGGACGGACGACGGATTTATCGGCCTAGTCGGACGGACGACGGATTTATCGGACTAGTCGAGACCAGCGTTTCTCAACCGGGGCTCCCAGGAACCCTAGGGTTCCGCAATAGTTCGCTCGGGGTTCCGCGAGAAACAGTAATAAATAGGCTAATGTATTTTTGAGTAGTTTTTGTTTGATTTAATTTTCGTAATTTTACTATACACGTACGGCATATTGTTGGAAACTCCTTGGTTATTATAATAGAGGCTTCAACCTCTTATATTATTTACAATTATAACAACCATAGGGAATGTATTTAACGATGTCTATATGGCACCAGTGTGAAACCGCCCTCACTGGTTAGTGGACGTCCTGTACGCGGCGGATTTGTGTATCATTGAGTGACTGACTCAAGTACGGGACGCATGCACGGTCGGTGTCCATCCATCTTCTCTGTGCTTCCTAGCGCAAAGTCTCAGTCTCAGTCTCAGTCTCAGTCTCAGTCTCAGTCTCAGTCTCAGTCTCAGTCTCTCTCTCTCTCTCTCTCTCTCTCTCTCTGTGTCTCTCTCTCTCTCTCTCTCTGTGTCTCTCTCTCTCTCTCTCTCTGTGTCTGTCTCTCTCTCTCAGTCTCAGTCTCTCTCTCTCTCTCTCTCTCTCTCTCTCTCTGTGTCTCTCTCTCTCTCTCTCTGTGTCTCTCTCTCTCTCTCTCTGTGTCTGTCTCTCTCTCTCTCTGTGTCTGTCTCTCTCTCTCTCTGTGTCTGTCTCTCTCTCTCTCTCTGTGTCTGTCTCTCTCTCTCTCTGTGTCTGTCTCTCTCTCTCTCTGTGTCTGTCTCTCTCTCTCTCTCTCTCTCTCACCTTTTTTGCTTCAGCTTTATTTGTTTAAGTTTTGTTGATCAAGTTACATGAGGTGTGTTTTTTTAATTGTCAAACAGACTCAGGGTTGACAAACACTTTCAAAAATGACATTTTCAAACAAAAAAAAATATTTTTTTTTGTGAATTAAAACCTTGGTGTGAGGTCTCGTAAACAAGCAGTTTTTTTTTTTCATTGCCAATAAATTTGACAAAAAGGGGGTCATTTTTTTCCTTAAATCAGGTATCCGAAAAAAAAAAATTATATTTACCACGTGAACTACAATAAAAATATAAAAGAGCTAGATATTAATAATGGTATATAATAATTTTTATGCAGGGTTCCCTGAGACATGAAAACGATTTCAAGGGTTCCACAAGGGTAAAAAGGTTGAGAAACGCTGGTCTAGACTCTAGAGATCTCGAGTCAATCCACTCTGTGCGAGTTTCTGTATGTGACATCAATGCCGCGATTTGCTGGTCAACTTTTTTAGGGGCAGGGCATAGCAAGTTGCGAAAAGCACCAGAAATGATCGAAATATTGCTTTAATTATCCCATTTTTGATTTTTTTTTTTAAAAACATGAGTGATTTCTTCACTAGGAAGGTCAAGTTAATATATAAATAACCAGAAAGTTTTGCATGTCAGGGGACCTATAAATACAACACATCCACCACCCAGCACGGCCACCCTACTCACCTCTGGATCAAACTGTTATTCAAATATTCAAATTGTATTCATCACAAATTTTATACATGCTGTACAGTCTCCAAGCAAACTATGTAAATGGTTTAATCTCTGAGTAACCGTAACCACGCACGCACACACGTGTGTGTGGACATATACTCATATATAATTAATATATACACAAATAAACACAATATATTTAATTAACATTTCCAATACATACACCATTCCACCTATATTTCCTAAAACAGGAAGATTTCTACCTCTACACGACCGATACGATTGCACTAGCATAAAAGCCCATCAAAATGGCAGGTTGGAAATATTTTATTTGAAATATTCAAGGAGACTGGAAGATATGATGTTTCAATTTGTAGCAAGAAAAAAAAAAAACCACGTGATTTAAAAACACTACATGTGCACATAAGATACTTGTTTATTTATCTTCTGGGACGTTTCATTTTGACGGTGCAACCTTGTTAACGTGCCAGAGTTTGAAGCCTCGGCCTAGCGTTAGGTATGCTTTTATCTTTATTCGACATTCTACAGACGTAAATGAACACTCTGTTTACTATGCGCACGTTACACATCATGTGCAGCGAATTTCATCTCTGTGCCTTGTTTGTTATTTTTTTAACGTTTCTGTGCCCCGCCCTTGAGGCTCAGTTGCAAGTCACCATATACAATTCCAAAAGAAGAGACGTAATTATTATTTTATGAAAAATGGTTTGAGTTGTTTTTTTTTTTAATCCTGAAAAAAAAACAAAACAAAAAAACAAAATAGACGGTAGTGAACACACAGATGTGTTAAAAGATTAGCCTTGAAAACCCTACTCATATCATCCTTATGAAGGGGGAAGAGACAAACACGATACACACAAATACACAATGTGTTTTATAATAGCTAGATTGTTGCATTTGTGATTACCAAGCGAAGCTCAGCGCACTGCCGATGCGTACTGCCAGCCAGCACCCAAAGAAATGCCAGCTGCCGTCCATCAGGGCTCAGTCTGGGGGCCCAAGCCGATCCTCCTCCACTTCCTAGCACCTCTTGACACAGACAAACCCAAAAAATTAAATACAACAAATAAGTCAATTTCATCCAAAAAGAGGTACACATTAATACTTCATTAAAAACTCAACCTGGTCCTGGCGGAAGTGACACGTCCGTCGTGGGACTACCATTGGACGGGGTAATGGAGGAACACCCAATGAGGGGAACACTTTTTACTTTTAAACAAATATAACACACTGGTCATTAGTAATCTTAAAAACTCATTCGCAACAGACTCAGATCCAACATACACTTAAAACGAATTGGTACACTGCCTCCAAGCATGAACAAACATATTTCACTATTCATGGCTTCACAAAATTATAAATTATCCTGGGCAGAAAGAAACAGGCCACAATCATTCACATTCTAAAACCGAACAAGAATCCCAACGACCATGCCTCTTAGCACCCGACATCATTACTCTGCCGTACGGCTAAAGTACTTGAGCTCATTATCTGCCCTATTAACCCTCATATTCCTCTAGCCCATCACCACAAGTTCAGGTACCTCGAGGCTTTCGACACGGTACCTCGAAAACACTGACGCAAAAGAACATGATGACAAACATGAGCAACAACGACAAACTTTGGATCTCTGGCAGACAAGAAAATGGTACATTAAACACCTTTCATCATACAAGAACCTCACAAACTTTGTCCCATAGGGATTAGTCCTTTACCCAGCACTTTTTAACCTTTGTCCATGATATTTCAGAACCTCCTCCTCATGTGACAACCCTTACTTATGTATATGACCTTTTCACAGCAACTACAACAAAAAAAAAAAACACCACAAAGGCAACCATTCGCTATTTCCAACAACACATAACAATTTCAACACCGACTCACACTTAACAGAATAAACATCTCGCCAACCAAATCAACAATCACTCTCCTAAACCAGGACAAACGTGAATCCAACTACCACCCAACAACTCTCCCTAAAAAATAAAATACCAAAAACTCAATGATACTATCTATTATATTGTAACGGTTCTCGGAACCGTATGCATACAACATACAGGTATCCCGTCAGTTATTCCATTAAGTATATGTGCAGATAGAATCCTTCCTTGTGTGAAGTGGGAAAGCAAAAGGGGGTGCGTTGCGATGGCTTTTAGTTAGGCTTACAAATCATTTCTCCCCTTTTATTTTGAACCACAGTACCTTCCTCTCGCCTTCTGAGGCAAAATCTTTGTGCAGTACCTCTTTGGTGAGTCCGGACACGCGTGGAGTGGGCGGGCATCCCGGCATGGCCGAAACCCTGCCCAGAAAGTGCAGACACCATGGAAGCCCTGGCCAACCAGGGCGGACAGTGACGTTTGCCTCGTCAAGGCCCAACCCCAACCTTGGGGATCTATAAATTACGACACCATTCTCAGTCTGGGTTTGTTCTTTTCGGAGGTCGTTCGTTCAGAGAGGATGAGCTGGAAAGTGAGTCGTCTTGAGAGGGTGTGGGCGAGTCGGAGAGTTCGTTGAGAGTGAGAGACCCAAAGACTCAGCCTCATCGCGGGAGATACCCAATGATCCTGGGTGCCTTGGATCCCACATCGCGGAGCCAAGAAAGGTTCACACACTGGTTGTGAGTGCTCCACCCCAAGACATCGAGCGTCAGGAACTCCACCTGGTCTTTCACACTTTCAAGCCCCGTTCATACCTTGGACTCCACGCTCTCCACCCGGGCTCCTCTGCGCACACACGAACTCCACACGTGCGGCTGTGGGCCGAGCTGTGCGACCATTATCAGGTGCCACACCACGGAGCATCCCTTTCCCCGAAACTCACGTACCAAAAGAACTGCGACCTCAGCTCACTCCCTCCCTGGCTACAAAAGTCCTTTGCCATTCATCTGGGATATATTAGTCTGAGTGTGCGTCTGAGTGTGTGGCGCCGTCTGGTAAGTAGTACTGTATAAGTGCTCTGATCATTGTAAATCTTGCCTGTATTCTCACGATAAGTCTGCTCTGTGTCCTTCTTTTGTAAGTTGATTGGAAATAAATTATTGTAGAAATGTTCCTAGTTCAGCCAGGCAATAAAGTGCCGAGGTTAGACAAAAATGTTAACAAAGCAATTTCACCTGAAATGGGTTCTTTGGTGGTATCTCTAACCACACAAAAAAGTCCACTCGAATCCATCCATGGCAAATACTCGTTTTCACTGAAAATCCAAGATGGCCGCCACCACGGAGCTTAAAATGTTCAAATAGGCATAACCTTGCTGGAAATCAACATAGAAACAAAAATAAAGTGTCTAATCCTACTATTTTTTAGGTGCTCTTCCATTTAAAGTTACTTTGGAGGAGAATGGAAGATGTGTTCACATTGATATCCTCTAAAAATCCAAATTTTGGCCTAAAATTACCCCTAAATGAGCTAAATTACTTGTCTGAACAACCGGCTACAATCTTTGACATATGTATGCAAACACTAATTTATTTTATACACATATTTGATTATTTTAAAGATATTATATACATATATAGTAAACACACCTTAATTTATGGATAGGCCCATTTCATAATCATTGTTTTCCACCTCATTTTCTTCAATGTCCACAGGTGGACCGTTCAAACAGGTAATGCCCTTGCATTGACCACAAGATGGAGTGCAATGGAGGCCATTTTTGTGGCATGTACACATTTTTGTGTTGCAATTTCCAGCACAATTGCATCGCATTATGTTAAGTAGTCGATCAGGTGCCGGCGGCTGAGACATTTTGACGGGATATAAGCCAGAAGGAGAAGTCGTCCAGCCCCATTCTTCTGCAGGAAGATCATTACCACACCATGCCTGAACCTGATGGTATGCACGATGACTATGGAAAATGGCTGCATCAGATGTTGGCGGAAGCTTCTCTGGCGACATACTGTGTGGCAGTAGCCACTTTCTGCTGAAACTTGTCCACTCTTTACGAGTCAAGGGGGGCATTTAGGGGGGGGGGGCCTAAGGCGAACGTGTGGCCTGACGGACGGTAACGAGTAGGTTATTTTATTTTATTTTTTTTTTTTTTTACCAGTTCTTTGTTTCGGCTTGTCGAATTGCTACGGCGAACGTAGAAATGAAAAAAGTTATAACTCTACGTTATAATTCCACAGCGACCCTACGGCCTGTAAAATATAGCCATACGGCATAGGGCCACCCTAAGGCCACCTCAGAAACTCTGCGGCCGCCGCACGTTTCTGTCAATTCAGTGGGCGTACGGCCGCCGTATCCTCGCCGTAGAGCAAATGTGACTTAGGCCTAACAGGACAATCTTTCGCAAACGACTTGATGTGGGTTGATCCTCGATAACCATCAGAGCTATCCAGTATAATTGCTGATCGAAAGTGATGATGGGAGTACAATTCTGCTTTTCAGCTAAGTCGCTCATGTAATCTCGCGTTGACCGAACACATGTTGGGCTACTTGGTGACATGTCAATCATTGGCAAGAAGAGTTGTGTACTCTTCCCTGGGTTGGCCATTTGCGTATGAAGGGATTGCATGTATCCAGACCACAAAGGCCGAGGTTGAGAGAGATGCATCGATACCTGCCACATTATGTCTAACTTGAGGTTCTGCATGTCCTGGGTATATGGGAGAATAGTTTCATATTTGATACTCTTCAATGCTGACTTTGGGTCTCTTTGAAATACGATTGAATGTTTGCCAACATTTTTTATGTCATCTAATGACACCTGGTTCCTGGGGATTGGCCTGGAAGTTGAACGAGCTGATGTGATTGCTCCCATCTGACCAATCATGTGAATGACATTTTCACATTTTCCCTCAATATTTTACCAAAAATGATGTTGATTTTGACATTTGAACATGAATGCCACCTTATACGACCTTGAAAATATTTACAAGTGAAAGAGTACATCAAAATTAGTTGGATTAGACACTTTATTTGTGTTTCTATGTTGATTTTTAGCAAAGTTATGCCGATTTCAATATTTTACGCTCCGTGGAGGCGGCCATCTTGGATTTTCCGTGAAAACGGGTGTTTGCCATGGATGGATTCGAGTGGACTTTTTTGTGTGGTTAGAGATACCTCCAAAGAACCCATTTCAGGTGAAATGGCTTTGTTAACATTTTTGTCCAACCTCGGCACTTTTTGGTGCTTATTTACAGGCCTAAGTTTGTTTATGTCTTTTCCTTCATTGGTCCAGCATGGTTCGGATCTGAGTTTAGCCGGGTCTTTATCCCCGATAATCTGTTCATTCTCACCGGTACGTTCTTGGCAGTTCCACTCGGCTGCATCCGATCCGGAGTTGGTAGTTGGTAGAGTGATCCGGTTCGGTCAAGGCGTACCGAGGGCGTGGTTCCCCGGTATTCGAAACCGCATGGTTAATTAGGTAAATTTATTCTTGACAAAAAGACCCTACGCCACGCGGTGGAAGTATTGGCGTCCACGGTCGGTTAAGTGACCCACCGCATCACGGAATTATCCGTGAGCGACGGCCTACAATTCCGGGAGTATGGTGGGAGACGACGTAACTTCCCCCACCTAGTGGTCGTTCTCGCCACCGGACCTCTGGCCCGCAACAATATATTCCATACTATACGATGAGAGATGTCTGTTTGTGTGCGTCATTGGTTGTAATCTCCATATGAGGGTTTGAGAAGGTGGAATGGAGCCCTCCCAGGTCTCAAAGTATCCACGTGTGTGTGCGTACGTGTGTGTGTATATTGTTACGGTTCTCGGAACCGTATGCATACAACATACAGTTGTCCCGAGTCAGTTATGTCATTAATATACGTGTAGTTAAATCCCTTTCTTGTGTAGTGGGAAGACATGGGGGTGTGTTGCGATGGGCTTTAGTTAGGTTATTAAATCATTTTTCCCTTTTATTTTATCCCCACTCCATTTCATTTCTGAGGCAAAATCCACGACAACCCACGGGACCCTCTGCCTGCTTGCCCCTAGTCTCGCTTGCCACAGCGTGACAACCCACGGTATCCTCCCCAACAATCGCTTCTGAGGCAAAAATCGCAACGTGCACCATGGAGCAGACTGGCGCTTTGAGTATTCCACAGTCTACTCCATACCAGACGTGGGCGGTGAATCACGTTCGTTTTGCACCCAGGTGGGCGGGCAAAACTAGCGTCTGGCCGAAACCCCGCCCAGAAAGGCGGACCACATGAAGGCCTGGTCCCATCGGAATGCTCGGATCAGACGATAACGTTGATTTCGCCATGGCTCCTCCCCGAGCTCCGTGATCTATAAAGTACGGAGCAATCCTCAGAGTTGGGTCAAGTTGATTTTGCGGATCGCTGGAGAGGTCGAGTTAGAATTGCGAGTTGTTTGGTTGTTGAAGAGAATTGCAAGTTTGAGAGGTTGAAGAGAATTGTTGTGAAAGTGTTCCTGCTGCCTGGCTCTGCCAACGTCGCGCCTCGACAGCCCGCCTACTGCACTGGTCCTCGCCCACATGACCTTGACCAAACCTCGTCTGGTCCTGCTACTGCTCAACTCTCACCTCTTTGGACTCCGCCAGACACGATTACCACTCATGCGGCTGTGGACCGAACTGCACAGCTTTTGTAGGGTGCCGCACCACGGAGCATCCCTTCCCATGAAACGCTCAGGTACCAAAAACTGTAACCTCAACTCTCTCCCTCCCACACTGGCGGCAAACATCCTTTGCCTTTCATTGGGTTTATTTTGTCTGAGTGTGTGTCTGAGTGTGTTGGCGCGTGTCCGTTAGATAAGCCTGTGTAAGATCTCCATTGTTGCTTTTATTAATCCCGCATCAAGTCTGCACTGTGTCTGCTTTTGGAAGTTGCTTGTAAAATTGCAGCACCACACCTCTCATCTTTCCCCTGCATTCCATACCGAATAAACCTTTTTGTTGTGCCACATGCTTTTCCTTGCTTATTGTAAATAAATAATTGTAGAAATGTTCCCAGCTCGTCTTTGTCTTTTCCTCCATTGGTCCAGCAGGCTTCGGATCTGAGTTTAGCCGGGTCTTTATTCCTGATAATCCGTTCCTTCTTGCCGGTACGTCCTTGGCAGTGCCGCTCAACTGCATCCGATCCGGAAAGGTAGTCGGTAGTTGGTAGTTGGTAGAGTGATCCGGTTTGGGCAAGGCGTACAGAGGGCGTGGTTCTCCGGCAGTCGAATCCGCGTGGTTAATTCAGTAACTTGATTCAAGACAGCAGGACCCTACGCCGCGCGGTTGAGGTATTGGCATCCACAGTGGTTAAGTGACCCGCCGCATCACGGAATTATCCGTGAGCCATGGCTTACAATTCCGGGGAGTCTGGTGGGAATCGACGTAGTTTTCCCCCACCGAGGTGTCATTCTTCGCCAGACCCCCGCCCCACAATATATGTGTGTGTATGTGTATGTGTATGTGTATGTGTATGTGTATGTGTATGTGTATGTGTATGTGTATGTGTATGTGTATGTGTATGTGTATGTGTATGTGTATGTGTATGTGTATGTGTATGTGTATGTGTATGTGTATGTGTATGTGTATGTGTATGTGTATGTGTATGTGTATGTGTATGTGTATGTGTGTGTGTGTGCATGCATGTATGTATATGTGTATATATGTATGCATGTGCAAGTTTCTGTTGTGGCTGCTATCTCCACACGTAGCTGGGCTTCAGTTGGTGGAACAGAGACCAACGAGGTCAAAGTATCCACCTCCAACGTGTGTGTGTTTATATACATGAGGCCCCACGAGGAGAAGTGATGTAAGCGACATTTTTTAATGATATGATGATGATAGGCTCGGATGATAGGGGAAGGGTTAAAATAGTGCGATATGGTATTAACTCCAAAATGGCCGATGTGTCAGGAAGGCAGCGTGAGGGGAAGGGAAGGCAGCATGATGGGAAGGGAAGGCAGCAAGGGGGGAAGGGAAGGCAGCAAGAGGGGAAGGGAAGGCAGCAAGGGGGGAAGGGAAGGCAGCAAGGGGGGAAGGGAAGGCAGCAAGGGGGAAGGGAAGGCAGCAAGGGGGGAAGGGAAGGCAGCAAGGGGGGAAGGGAAGGCAGCAAGGGGGAAGGGAAGGCAGCAAGGGGGAAGGGAAGGCAGCAAGGGGGAAGGGAAAGCAGCAAGGGGAAGGGAAAGCAGCAAGGGGGAAGGGAAGGCAGCAAGGGGGGAAGGGAAGGCAGCAAGATCGGAAGGGCAGGCAGCAAGAGGGGAAGGGAAGGCAGCAAGAGGGGAAGGGAAGGCAGCCAGAGGGGAAGGGAAGGCAGCCAGAGGGAAGGGAAGGCAGCCAGAGGGGAAGGGAAGGCAGCCAGAGGGGAAGGGAAGGCAGCCAGAGGGGAAGGGAAGGCAGCAAGAGGGAAGGGAAGGCAGCAAGAGGGGAAGGGAAGGCAGCAAGAGGGGAAGGGAAGGCAGCAAGAGGGGAAGGGAAGGCAGCAAGGGGGAAGGGAAGGCAGCAAGGGGGAAGGGAAGGCAGCAAGGGGGAAGGGAAGGCAGCAAGGGGGAAGGGAAGGCAGCAAGGGGGGAAGGGAAGGCAGCAAGGGGAAGGGAAGGCAGCAAGGGGGAAGGGAAAGCAGCAAGGGGGGAAGGGAAAGCAGCAAGGGGGAAGGGAAGGCAGCAAGGGGGAAGGGAAGGCAGCAAGGGGGGAAGGGAAGGCAGCAAGAGGGGAAGGGAAGGCAGCAAGAGGGAAGGGAAGGCAGCCAGAGGGGAAGGGAAGGCAGCCAGAGGGGAAGGGAAGGCAGCCAGAGGGGAAGGGAAGGCAGCCAGAGGGAAGGGAAGGCAGCCAGAGGGAAGGGAAGGCAGCCAGAGGGAAGGGAAGGCAGCATGAGGGGAAGGGAAGGCAGCAAGAGGGGAAGGGAAGGCAGCAAGAGGGGAAGGGAAGGCAGCAAGAGGGGAAGGGAAGGCAGCAAGAGGGGAAGGGAAGGCAGCAAGAGGGGAAAGAAAGGCAGCAAGGGGGAAGGGAAGGCAGCAAGGGGGAAGGGAAGGCAGCAAGGGGGAAGGGAAGGCAGCAAGGGGAAGGGAAGGCAGCAAGGGGGAAGGGAAGGCAGCAAGGGGGAAGGGAAGGCAGCAAGGGGGAAGGGAAGGCAGCAAGGGGGAAGGGAAGGCAGCAAGGGGGACGGGAAGGCAGCAAGGGGGACGGGAAGGCAGCAAGGGGGAAGGGAAGGCAGCAAGGGGGAAGGGAAGGCAGCAAGGGGGAAGGGAAGGCAGCATGGGGGGAAGGGAAGGCAGCATGGGGGAAGGGAAGGCAGCATGGGGGGAAGGGAAGGCAGCATGGGGGGAAGGGAAGGCAGCATGGGGGAAGGGAAGGTGGCTGAGGGGAAGGGGAAGGCAGCATGAGGGGAAGTGAAGGCAGCATGAGGGGAAGCGAAGGCAGCATGAGGGGAAACGAAGGCAGCATGAGGGGAAGGGAAGGCAGCATGGGGGGAAGGGAAGGCAGCATGGGGGAAGGGAAGGCAGCATGGGGGGAAGGGAAGGCAGCATGGGGGAAGGGAAGGCAGCATGAGGAGAAGGGAAGGCAGCATGGGGGGAAGGGAAGGCAGCATGGGGGAAGGGAAGGCAGCAAGGGGGAAGGGAAGGCAGCAAGGGGGGAAGGGAAGGCAGGAAGGGGGGATGGGAGGGCAGCATGAGGAGAAGGGAAGGCAGCATGGGTGGAAGGGAAGGGCATTACTGGGCAAAAGTACTTTCAATTGTAAACGCGAACTTGTTATTGTTGCAGACTTTGGTGTCTTTGAATCTGCATTCGTAACCATCTCTAACAAGTACTCTCTTGGTTTTCAAATGTTTTCGCATATTGGACGTATTACAGCGATGAGCAATGTCTCTTGAACAAAGTGAGAATGCAACTTTCGGAATGTCTTTAACCTACCCGAAATAGTTCCAAACTGTACTTCTGGACCTTGTGAACAATAAGTTGTCAAAACTTCATCAGTCGATGTATTGCCTGCCCATCCCTCAGCAAAGCAATCAACAAATTTTACTGGCAAACTCTAAATGTCTTGCTGTTCATTTGAAAGGAACATGCCCTCGGGGCATGTTTAGTTTGCAAGTGACCTGCTTTTGCTGCTATATTGCAAATGGGACACCCCAGGGGCATGTTCCTTTTCAATTAATATGTTAGCAGGTCATGTGTAACCAGAACATGCTCAAAAGGGATGAAAAATATCCTCCCCCTAAACCCCCCAAAATGCTTCTTTCTTTGAAGTAGGAATTACTCAGAATAAACGTCAATTCTGTGCTGTACTGGGTTGGGAGATGCTTAGCAGGCAGACACGAAGCGGAGGAACAGTCGAGCCGGGCTGTGTTGCACGAGTGCGAGCCAGGGCGTACTGTGCCCGCGGCTCTCCTTTATTCCGTACGCGGTACACTCACGAGCCGGCCGACTCCAGTATTACTACCACGCCTCAGACGGCGTGCACACCTCATATCCCTCGCCGAACCCCACGGCCACTCCTCCAACCATCACGCCCATCATGCATCATCATCATGCCCCTCCCCGCGGGCATGACTACACCACACTCCTCCCTCCTAAAAGTATGATTATTAAATGATCAGTATTATAAGAAGCATGCAGAACACGAAGGATTTCGTATAATAATCATGGAAATAAAATGAAAATAACAAAGTATAATAGCACATCACATCATATAATGCGTGGAAGCGAGCTACTGGAGAAGCACAGCAGCACGACTCAGCAAACCCGCCCCCAGGCAGACCTGAAACAGATAAACCTTTCGAGGCCGGACCCCCGCTGTCTGGAACCCGCGGCGCCACCGCCAGACCCAACCGACCTTGGTGGGGGCGCTGAACAGCACCCTTTGCCGGAAGCAACAAATACTCCCCAACCTTCATGCACCATAATCAGTTAAGATTCCACCGCATGGCCAAAACGGCCTTGAGCGCACCAAGAGAGCCACGCCCCAGGCGCCAGGCACGTCTGACCTCGCTGAAAGCAGAGGTGGGGGTAACGCCGACCAGCGCACGAGTCCCGGCCCCGAGTCGATCTCCGAGACCCACACGGCAGTTAGACAGTAGTAATTCCATTTAAACCCCACTTCAACCATAAGCTCGTTATAAATCAATAGGAATAACATTCGAAGCATCGTAAATTCATTTTTCCGTACAGCGCGCTTTTTTGATAAAATCCCAGCACATGACAAAGCAATTACCTGCGGCCTGGAGCAACTGGAGGCTAACAAACCTTCTTTATTCGCCCCCACATCACATTGACCATAATCCAACTCCCATTGACTGATCTTCGCCACATCCACTTTTACATGAGAACTGCTGGCATTTATTTCAACAACGTTAAACTGCATCACTAGAGCAAGGAAAAACACATATGCCATGAACAACAACCCACAACCCACATCACGAGTCCGCTTCTTGGTTGTCGACTTGATGCTGCGACTCGCGACTCCCTTTAACGCCACGGGCCCACCGCCACCTGTTGAAGCTGCCTGAACCACACCGATGCGCATTGCCTCACGAACCTTGCCACAGCGCGGGAACTCATCGCGAACGAAGCGCGGGAACGGTGGCTCCCGCTGCATCGACGCGGCCCCCGCCGCCAGCGCCTCGCCCTCGGTATTCGACGAAGGTCTCGAAGAGAGCACTGGCACATCTGGAGGCACGAACCGGAACCCGTTCCGACCCAAAAGGGTCCGGCTCGCCGAGCCCGGCTCCTGCTCCGGCTCGCCGGCATCATCATGCCCCGGCTGCAGGCTGATCTCCAGGTCACTGGGGTCCTGCTGCGGTGCCCCATCGCTCCCGGTGCGCTCGTGCTGCGGTGCCCCTTCGCTCCCGGTGCGCTCGTGCTGCGGTGCCCCTTCGCTCCCGGTGCGACCGTGCTGCGGTGCGCGCTCTCGTCCCGCACCGCTAGGCGTGCGAGCACCCTGCGGCACTTGAGCCATCGCGCGGACTTGCGCGGTCACCGGTGTCTGCTCAATAGATGAAACAGTCGCGATCGCCGAGTCGAATGTGGTGTCGGTCAATGGCTGCTCGCAGACAATGTCAATGGCTGCTCGCAGACCAGAAATAAAATGATCTCTGAACTGTGCTGGATGCTCCTCTGCCGTGAATTTGCACGGCACAGCCGAATGCGATGCGCGGCCAGCACGAGTGGACTCAACTCGACACCCGATCCGTGCCTCGCTCACTTCCCCCCCCCCCCCTGCCACTGATCTTGTCATTTCCGGATCAATCGCAAGCAGGGTTCGGCGCGGGACGGAAGGATCGCCTCGCACACCGCCATCTATGACCGTAACAATGGGCGATGACCCTCGGCCCACACACCGCAGACGACCTCGAGAGCCCAGACCGCCGTCCGAGTGACTGCATTGCCACGCTCGCCCACGACCCGCGCCGCAGACCGTGCGCATGGCCGTGCGTGCCTGGCCTATCGCGATGACCCCTAGACCATCTGCTGTGTCCCGACCATCGAGACCTCGGATATTCTCCCGAGCTTGCGCGACGTCCAACGCCGCGTTCGAGCCGAAACGCGTATCCTCGACAAAACGAACAAGAAAATGAACCAAATGAGCGAACGTTGCCCACTCGACGTGGCCGAAGTAGATTCCGACGAAGGCGGGCACGCGTACGTTTGCCATGCACCGACCCTTTGCCATGTTCGCGCCGGCGAGACCTTTGGCTCCGTAGCCTGGAACCGCACGGGTCATTTGCCGCCCTTACACACGTCGATCCGCCGATCCTCGTCGCCACTGTGCTGTACTGGGTTGGGAGATGCTTAGCAGGCAGACACGAAGCGGAGGAACAGTCGAGCCGGGCTGTGTTGCACGAGTGCGAGCCAGGGCGTACTGTGCCCGCGGCTCTCCTTTATTCCGTACGCGGTACACTCACGAGCCGGCCGACTCCAGTATTACTACCACGCCTCAGACGGCGTGCACACCTCATATCCCTCGCCGAACCCCACGGCCACTCCTCCAACCATCACGCCCATCATGCATCATCATCATGCCCCTCCCCGCGGGCATGACTACACCACAAATTCCGGTTCACTACTCGATTCCTTTGTTGGAATAGATTCCACCCACCACTATTGAGCATTCAAGCAAGCACTCCAACTTAATAGTTGATAAGGAATGGCTGGCTGCGTCATCCCAAACACCGCCCAGAACCGTCAAGAGAATCAAACAATGTGCGAATCGGACAAATGAACACTTTTTTTAGCAATGGAAAATGCTGCCAAGTTCAATTCTGCAGTTTAAATTTTGAAATTCAGCTCAGGTTAAGAGATTCTAGAGCTTATCACATTTCAGCTGTGATGCTTATAAACGTCCAGATAGTTTTATTTTTATGGGGATGGAGGGGGAAGAAGGGGCTTTGGATGAGGTGGGAAGGGGTTTGGGAGGAGTTCAGCATGAGGTGAGAGGAAGGGAAGGCAGACATGCGGTAGAGTGTTAATTACGATTCATACCATCTCATCCAAAAGATTCTGCAGAGAAGAACAGTGAAGATGGAAACAAAATAATGTCTGAAATCCATTTTATACCGGTCATACTATAAACACAACCCAGAGAAAAATACCGCCCGGACACAACCACTGTCCAGACTCGTCCGGAATATCAAATAATGTGCAACTACAACTCTGGACATTTATAAGCATTATAGCCAAGATGTGATAAGCTCTAGAATCTTCTAACCTGAACTGAATTTCAAAACTTAAACTGCAGTATTGACCTGAGCAGCAGGTTCGACTGCTAAAAAAAAAAAAAACATAAAACAAAATAAGAAAGGTGTCAATTTGTCCAATTCGCACATTGTTTCACACTCTACTCTAGACGTCTCCAGACGGTGTTTAATATGACCGCGCTGGCTTGGCAAGGGATTAGTTATAACAACCATCACCCAGAGACGCCCGGAATGTCAACAATGTTTAGTTTGGACAAATGACCACTTTTATTTTTTTATCAGTCAGAACTGCTGCTAAGGTCAATTCCACAGTTTAAATTTTGAAATCCGGCTTAAGTTAAGAGATTCTGGAACTTATCGCATGGGCTGAAATGAAATAAAGCCATGAACACTGGCACCTCCGGGCGTTTATAAGTAACGACATGAATCCAGCAATTCGTAGGCATGATGATCAGGTATTCAGTTTTATCGTTAAGAAAGAAAACGTTTGATCGTTAAGAAACCGTCACGGCCTGTTCCAAGTAAAGTCAAAGCATTGTTGAGCAGGCCAAACAAAATGGCAAATCAAGACCCCCAGCAAGCTGACAGAGGGCTGACTCAGGGGCTGACCAAGTATGATCGCTTAAGGGATACTTAAATAAGTCCATTAATTATCTTCAAAAGGAGTGTTAAAAATTAACCCAATCATCAAATTTTGATGAATGCATTCCCTTGGAGATCCCTTAGTATGCATGCAAGGTTTGGGGGCCGCGAGGTTTCATCGTTTTGGAGTTATTGAGGAGACACACTGATGGACTGACTGACAAACGCTGAAATTTATGATTACAAATGTTTAATACGTGTATAAAATTTGCATAGTATGTGTATAGTCACGATTCATGTACACGTACAATCACAACCCTGCTTGTGTATGTATAATCACGATTCATGTTTGTGTGCGTATGTGTGTGCACGCATCGCCGCCACTGGTCGGCATCTCCACTCACAAGTCTCTAAGAACGAACCAAGTCTTCCCAAATCCCGAAGCATCCATCTTCTCCCCAGCAAGGAACGACGGCTCATGGAGCAAGCAGTCTCCTTACCTGTGCTAGGTTTCCCCCTCCATCCCAGAAGTGGCTGCAATGTCAATCCGCACGACCTCAGGTGTGACCTCCAGTCTTCCTTCATCGATGGGATGGAGTCGGCAAAACTCAAAAAGTCGCAAGGCGAGGCCGCATCCCAAACACATATCGAGCAGTGCAAGTCGAGCCGCCACTTGGCCTCACCAAAGCTTCCGAATTCAGTTCTCACATCCATCAAAGTTGGTGTGTCTGTGTGTGTCACCATTTTTCTCAGAGATGGCCAAATGGATCTTCAGCAAACTTTCAGAGGTTCATCAGTAAGTGCTGGTGGTGTTTTACACAAAATAAAAAATAAAAATAAAAATAAAGTTGGATTTTTATCTTGCCAAAACGAAGTTTTTGCAAGATATGTTAGTGAGCTTGTATGTTTTTTTGTTTATTTTTATTTTTTGTCTGTAATCACGTATCGATCACTCTGCAGAGCACAGTTATCATTGGAAATTTTTGTAACTTCGCATATTAGAGGCCTATAGAGGTCCCTTTCAGCGCATAAAATTTTCAAGGTCACTGTCGCAAATCAGGGGAGTCGACGAAACCCTTATTTTTTGAGTAATTTTGATCGGATCATCTTCAAACTTCATGGGAATATAGTTCATGGTCTGGCGCTCAGCTGATTAATTTTTGGTGGCGATCGGCCTTGACCTTCATGATTAGCGCTGGAGGTCGAAAGTTTTTCACCCCAAGGTCAAATTTTGAAATCTTGGATACCATAATCGAGTAATACCTCATATGAAAGTGCTTGATAAGTGCTTTCCAGATCTGTCAAAAGTTTGACGCTATGACGTCATGACAAAAAAAAAACGGATTTTTCATGAAAATTTTATTTCCTCAGTTCTCATCAAAATCTCTTGATATTTCATGTACAACGGTCCTGGAGAGATACCATTAACCGTACGAAAATATAAAGGTCAAGGTCAAATGTAAAGATCACTTTGAAGTCAATTATAGAGTTCGATGAAACCCTTCTTTTTGAGTAATTTTCATTGAATCATCTCCAAACTTTGTGGGAATGTAGTAAATGGCTTAGCGCTCAGTTTATTAGTGTTTGTTTGTGATCGACCTTGACCTTCAGGGTTTAGCGCCTGAGGTCGAACATATTTGACCCCAAAGTCAAATTTTCAAGTTTTAGGAACCATATCCTGCAGTACCTCAAATTGAAGTCCTCGATGAGTGTTTTCTAGATATATCAAGCTTTAGCCATAATGACGTCATTGGGTAACGTTATGAGGCAAACACGTATTGTTCATGGTCACTCTGTAAAACGATTATCATCAGAATCTCTCGTAGGCAGATATTCCTCAAGGAGTCGCTCCGAGTGGATAGCAGTTCTGTTCACCTCAGTGTGACCTTAAATAAGTCACTCATGTTCACATTTTGGCAAGATACTGGTCACCCTGGGGGTGACATTGGTTCTTTATTTTTTTTATTGCTCTGTACTACCCAAGCCCGAGTAACTACCTGAAAGGTATTGATATTAAATGATCCCCGACCCCATTCTGTCGTAGGTGTTAGGAAGCGTTTTAGGCCCTGACAGAATAACAGAAAAATAAAAATACCAACAGGATTAGAACAGTACTGGACAACACCGGGTACCCCCGCCTGCAGTAAATAAGGCAGGGTGTGTGTGTGTGTGTGCGTGCGTGTGAGTGTGAAGTATAGAAAAAAAAAACAGGGCAAGGCAGATCTCCACCAAATTTTGCATACACGCTGGTGGTAAGTAGTTTACTGACCCCTGATGCAGACAGGTGGGGATTATTAACCACGGCACAAAAATATATTTGCCCCACTCAAGAGGCACACACTTCATTGACGACACTCGAACAAGAACACCCACGTCACCACATGTCCAATCACCCACCTCATTCCAGACACAAGAAGACCTAAAAAAAAACAACTTACTCTAACACCTGTTCAAATGTGCCATCTCCACCTTTAACTACATCTTGGAAGAAAAAAAAACTCACAATCAAATCACCACAATTGCTTTTCAACAGCAGAACAACAATAAAATACTCAACAACCCACACTCCATGATCCACGCATCGAAACAAACCCTTCCCACGCCTCTCCAGAATGACATCAGCGAGACTTGTTCCAATTACGACCCCACACTTAAAAACCTAACAACACAAACTCGACCCAACTCAGGATGCATTATGCCGGCACCGTCACCATTAACTCGACGATATACACCACGTAATTACAACTTGCTCTCAACTCACACAACACAGACAACTATTTAACATTTTTCTTTACTCTATCTCCGGGGGAATCAGGTCAGAGTGGCTGGCTTCCTCATGGCCATGGCATCCAGAGAGAATGCCTGGGGCTACCAATGATGATGATGATGATTAACCTCGACCACTTCAAGGAAATCCAGACGGCGGCATTGTGCTGGGAAACTGCCTCCCAGTCATGTCAGGAGTTAACATCAGCAGTACAAGTTAAGGTCACAAAGAGCCACCTACAAATCTACATATTACATATGCACTGGCCAAGTGACAGGAGAGGGAGAGGAAGTGATGGGGCCTCGAATTGTAAAAATTAAGAAGGGGGAGAGGATAGAAGGGAGGAAGACGAGTTTAAAGGTGAGACGAGGTTAAGGGGAATCTATGATGAAGGGCAAATAACCCTCAAATGTATCACAGTTGGAACAATTCAAATCAGTACAAAAGCAAGAGAACAGTTCCTCAAAATACATAAATAAATAAAAACTTGTACATTATGCACAAAAAGCCTGATTTCCATCATGTCATGATGTACGTAAAAAAACAACAGTTGCTAGGGCAGCCTTCAAAACTCAAATTGCAACATTAATGTGACACAAAGCAAAAATACCACAAATCATGCCATCACAAACTCGGGGGCACAACAATGCACGGAATTTATCAATACTCACCACACGTTTCCGTTTCAAAGTTCAAAAAGAACAAATCGGACCTGCAAGAAAGGAAATGGAGAACAGACTCGAGTAAAAACAAACAAATAAATAAATGTGTGTGTATATATATATATATATATATATATATATATATATATATATATATATATATATATATATATATATATATATATATATATATATATATATATATACTGTATCTGCAGAAGTTTTCCCTGCTACCGAAAAGCCCGACTTTACCACCAAATACCCAAGTGGCTCAAAGTACCTGCGGTTTGAGCAGTACTTCAGACCTAATGGCCAGGGATCGCGATACCAGCCCACAAACAATACACCCTCATCTCCACGAGCCCAGAGGGCCTGTGGCAAAGGCAACACAATGGATAAGAGTGATCTGCTTCACAACACTTTTCATCAAGCCAGCACCCTCACCAGTCAATCTTGGGCTATTCTGCACCTTATCATCATGCTCACCTGTCCTGGGCAGACACCATGCGGGACTCTCTCCAGAACCTTCACAGCACAACTCTGGACGTCCAGGACACACAAAACCCCACTGATCTTCCCCACCAGTCCCTCTCCCCAATCTTGTTGAAACACAAACTTGTCACCCTGGCAAAAAGAGAGCAAGAGACAGAGAGATGGAAACACCATATTGTGCACAACTTAACTCGTTCATGTAAACAACAAATGTCAACCAATTCTGCAAAACCAACGAGCGAGGCACCACTCAGCTTGCACACAGCTCAGTTTTGTTATCACAGATTACTCAATCAAAATTGAAAAGTACTTCACTGCCGAGTCAAACACAACATGTGCACATGTTATACCTTCAAACAAAAGGAAAAATTGAGGCTCGTCAGTGCACTTAGCAAAATTTAGGTTCGATCTAAAATGTCAGGCTTCGATGAAATAACTCTGCTCTTGTTTACAGAGCACAAGCATGTGCGATCCGATGACTCGTGCCGGGATCGACACCTTGGGAGGGCATTCATCTCCATCGGTCCGAGAGGTCACAGCGGATCCAAAAAAAGATGGGGCTTTGGGGACACGCCTCTCAGCCACATAAAGCAGGTGTTTCTCAGAATGGGACCATGAAAGGCACCCAAAATGGTCTGGAGGAGAAAAACAAAAAAAGGTGGTCGACCATTTTTATTATTTAAAGGTCCATCGACTGACGGTTAAAATGAGATCCGCAAAAACGATTTAATAACCCACATATCCTCAAATCACCAAATGTCGACAGACATCAAGATGCTTAAATAAATAAAACAAACAGCTGAAAACACAAGAATGCAAAACAATGAAACAAAAGGAAAGACAAAAAAAAAAACCAATGTCACCCCCAGGGTGACCCGTATCTTGCCAAAAGGTGACCACGTGTGACTTCTTTAAGGTCACACTGAGGTGAACAGAGCTGCTATCCACCAGGAGCGACTCCTTGAGGAATTTCTGCCTACGAGAGATTCCGATGAGAATCGTTCTACAGAGTAACCATGAAAAATATGCGTTTGCCTCATAACGTCACCAAATGATGTCATAATGTCTCAAGCTTGACATATCCAGAAAGCACTCATCGAGGTGTTCAATTTGAGATGCTACACGATATGGTTCTTAAAACTTGAAAATTTGACCTTGGGGTCAAATATGTTTGACCTTAGGCGCTAACCATGAAGGTCAAGGCCATTCGCCACCAAACATTAATCAGCTGAGCGCCAGACCATGAACTATATTCCCATGAAGTTTGAAGACGATCCGATCAAAATTACTCAAAAAATAAGGGTTTCGTCGACTCCCCTGATTTGCGACAAAGTGACCTTGACCTTTGACCTTAACCTTCAAAATTTTGTGCACTGAAAGGGACCTCTATAGGCCTCTGATATGCGAAGTTACAAAAATTTACAATGACAACTGTGCTCTGCAGAATTTTTTATACGTGATTACAGACAAAAAAATAAAATAAAAAACATACAGGCTGACTAACATATCTTGCAAAACTTCGTTTTGGCAAGATAAAAAAAAACAAAAAAAAATGCAGGGCATGCAAGTAAGAAGGCAAAAGATAAGATAAGTTCAAAATATTCAGAAGAACAGTGGAGTCGGTGTTGTTATGTGGTGCTGACACTTGGACATTCACCAACAGACTGTGCTAAAGACGAGATGGCACATGCACAAGACTGTTTAGAAAAATCTTACATATCAGCTGGAAAGATCACATTCTTTATGATTACATCCACCACCCAAGCAACCCCACAGCCAGAAGTAACCAAGTCATTGCCGGGTCATCGTCAAGTCCTCGGCACTGGGATTGCGTTCCACAGCCAATCTTTGCCAGCATTAACATTTACAGACTTTCTCACATGTCAAGTTAAGCTATTGCCTCACATGTTCTGTCTCTCCTATCCACTGTCTCGGCTGCTGTGGACGCACAGACTAAAAAAGCAACTGCAGACATGCACCTCCTTCACTCTTCCTCTTCTGCATCACACTTGCACCTCATTTACACCTCCCACTCACGCACCATAGACACCCCTAATTTTCTTCCCTCCTCCCCCCCTAAGCGACTGGGAAGCGTAGGTCCATCGGTCGCGTCAGGTATTGAAAGAGGTCGTGAACACAACTGTCTCTCAATTTCTTTCTTGCTCGCCAATTTCCTTGGGTGTGTGTCTGATGACGCCTGTATTGTTTGCCCAAGATTGTACAATTTTTATAAGATTGTACAATTTTTATATCGGTTTAGCTCTGCCCTGTGTCTTCTCTTTTATTTGTATGCAACTGAATTTCTCTTTCCCCACCCCACAAATCCTTGCTTTCCCCTGCCGTACATATTGCCTGCAATAAAACCTTTCATTATTGCTCACGTACTTTTCCTCACCCTCGCTTTATAAATAAATTGCTTATGTTATAAATGTACCAAGCCCGTTCTGCCTTTTTAGCCGCGTTGCGTAGCGAACGCTGGCTCTAAGAGAGCTCCGCGTTGTTCTTCTTCTTCTGGTGAAGACAAAACCTTTCTGGGGGTGAAAATAGGGAGTGAAGCAGGCAGGGAGGATACATGGAGGTACCTGATGCCCTGAGGCATCTGATGCCCAAAAGGCACCCGATGGCCAGGGGCACCTGATGCCCTGGAGGAACCCGATGCCCTGGAGGCACAGGATGCCCTGAGGGCACTTGATGCCCTGGGGGTACCTGATGCCCTCGAGGCACTCGATGCCCTGGAAGCATCAGCAGTGCAAGTTAAGGTCACAAAGAGCCACCGAGCAAGGAGATTGACTGGTGGAAGATTCACATAGCAAGGAGATTGACTGGTGGAATGACGTGGCTCTTGGACACATTTGTCCTTGTTCTTCATTGGTCCAGCATGGTCCACACATTAGTTTAGCCAGGAAGGTCTGCCCACTCTTGGCTCTTGTTAGCAAGCGCACACTATCGCTCGGCAGTAATCTGGGTATGCGCTGAGGGCACGATACCCCCCCCCCTTTGTTTCGGCCATCTCCAGGTAAGGTATCACGTGAGGTAGTGTAACCCTGCCAGGATTGGCATGGCCAATCCCCGCGTTCATGGCTGCTTAGCAACCAGCCGGTGCATGGAGTTATCTGTGCCCAGCGGTCTCAAGACCCGAGTGCTTTGGGAATGACCCGAGTGCTTCCCCTCATTGCAAGTCTTGAATCCCAAGTCCCTAACAATACGAATATAAAAGACATGCAGGCAGGGAGGAGGAAATTAAAACACAGAGGTGGTGAAGGAGGAAGGGGGGGGGGGTGGAAATAACATCGGGAGAAAACAGCATGTGACATGAGCAGTACAACAAAGAATCCTGCCGTACCATCATCATACACCTTGCCATGTTTTTCGAGCCCCAGGAGATCCACACATGTCTCCTTGCAGCTCTGACTCCACACCTGCCCACCAAAATCGCAAGTTGCAAAGATTTCAAGTAGATCACAGCCCAGGAACCCCCTTGAAACGGCTTGCTATTCAGCACGTGGCGAACGGAACACACTAAAGCTAAAATAAAATTACCACTTTATAACTGGAACAAGACATCACCACAAAACCAAGATGGATAAAAACTTCCAGTCTCTACTTTAAATATTAAAACAAACAGTACTGTACCTCCAAAAAATTCTTATCATCTCCACCCTTGGTGGGAACTTTGCGCAAAATGGCAGTTTGGCTGCCAGAAGGGGACACCCGTCGCCATAACCTGCGGACAACATTGGACGACAATGATGATGATGATACAGGTACATGAGAACAAGTCAACGAATACCAGTTGCTGTGTAATCAAGTCATCCCCAGATAAACGAGTCTTAGCGACAAGTCCCAATGTTCTACATCCAAATGACAATATTTCAAAAGGATTTAAATTTAAAACAACAGATTTTTTCCAAAAAAAACATACAAATCCAGGTTTTATGGCAATACTCTGATATTTTATTGGGTGATTTCACCCACAAAACTATGGACCTGCCGCAGACCAGTGAGGTGCTGCCGCGACTTACGCACAAAGTTCCACGAGAGTTCATAGAATAGACCGCCATGTCCGACTCCCATTGATAAATAAGCGTTTATCACAACCAAGGAACCCGTAACCAGAACAGTGCAAACTGCCATCGGAACATCACCAATCATTGCAATCTGAAAGGTGATTACAACAGGTCACCAATCACCACAACGTTGTACTTTTCCATAACTCATGACATTTTACCGTAGGTTGAGCACGCAATGGCTGCACGAGCCCTTTAGGGTGCGCTCAAGCCAACGCCATTCCATGCTTACTGGCCATGGAGCTCTGTAGCTTCATCTCCACTGGTCGTTTCCATCTCCATTGCAGAATTACCATGCACCTGGTAATGTCGGCAAAACATCACCGACTCGCCCCGTTCAACATCACGCTGAGTCCATTCTGCAGGAAAAATAAAACTTACAAGTCATGGTCAAGCATGTGTGTGAGCAACATGCTCACTGCCTGCACCATCATACAAAAATACTGTAAATGTGAACATGATCGATGTTTAGTTGCGTCAAGAGAATACATACTAGTATACCAGTGTAAAAATGAAGTGGTGCATGTTGAAAGTGTTGGCTAAATGATATTTTGGAATTGCTGTTTCCACAAGTCTCACTTTAACATCATAATTCAAACAAATACACATATATATATATATATATATATATATATATATATATATATATATATATATATATATATATATATATATATATATATATATATCTTCTTCTTTCGGCTGCTCCCGTTAGGGGTCGCCACAGCGGATCATCCGTATGATCCGCATAGTGATTTGGCACATGTTTTACGCCGGATGCCCTTCCTGATGCAACCCTGGTCGCCTCTTACGACACAGGGATATGGTACACCTATTTTAACCGGGGTATACACCGGCCCAGTACACTGGTACTCACTTCGCTGACCTCGGAAGGATGACAGGCTGAGTCAACCCCCTGGTGTATTAATTCAGTGGCCCAACGGGGCTTGAACTCAGGACCTTTTGGATCCCAAGCCACTGCCCTAACCACTGCGCCAACACCAGGCTCATATATATATATATATATATATATATATATATATATATATATATATATATATATATATATATATATATATATATATATATATATGACCAGTTTTTTACAGCCATTTTTCCCTGCTGTGCAGGGGTTTGGCTTTTTTCTTGAGGCAATGTTTTATGGCCGGATGCCCTTCCTGACGCCAAACCTGGTCGCCTCTTACGACACACAGGGATATGGTACACCTATTCTAACCGGGGCATACACCAGGACCAGTACACTGGCACTCATTTCGCCGACCTCGGAAGGATGACAGGCTGAGTCAACCCCCTGGTGTTAATTCAGCAGCCAACGGGGCTTGAACTCAGGACCCTGGGATCCCAAGCCACCACCCTAACCACTAAGCCAACACCAGGCTATATATATATATATATATATATATATATATATATATATATATATATATATATATATATATATATATATATATATATACACGAGGTCCGTCTAAAAAGCAATGGGACTGAGCCTGCTGTGTGCTCCACTTACACAACTTGAATGAATGGGTTGCGTCACAGTCTTTCGCAACATATATATATATATATATATATATATATATATATATATATATATATATATATATATATATATATATATATATATATATATATATATATATATATATGATTGGTGATGGTTGACTGCACTCATTGTGTGATTTTTTACAGGTCGTGCTTTACACGTTGTCTAGTCTGAGTCATCGTGCTACGAGTCGTGAGCAGAGAGCCAATCTGAAGTTTCTTGCCAAGCTTGGCAAAACACCTTCTGAATCCTTCGCAATGCTGCAGCAAGTCTACGGAGAAGAAACGATGTCACATACAAGTGCATTTGAATGGCGCAAGAGGTTCAAAGAGGGATGGGAGGTTGAAGACTATCCATGGGCTGGAAGACTTTCAAGGAGCAGAACGGCGGACAACATCGAGCATGTGAAGCAGATGGTGCACGCAGATCATCGACTCATGGTGCGGATGATTGCTGAGGAACTTTCCATCAACAAGGACATAATCACTGAATCTGTCTGGATATGTCTGGAGCATAATCACTGAAAATATCGAAATGCGCAAGGTGTGCACAAAGATGGTCCCCAAGCTGTTGTCCGAGGACCAGAAACAGCAAAGAGTCACTGTCTGTCAAGAAATTAGAGCGCCTCGAGGACGATCCAGACCTGCTCGGGAAAGTCATAACTGGCGATGAATCGTGGATATTCGAATACGATCCTGAGACCAAATGGCAGAGTAGTCAGTGGAAAAGTTCGGCATCACCAAGACCAAAGAAAGCAAGGATGTCGAAGTCAAAGGTCAAGGTTATGGCTCATCGAGTTTTTTGACATCAAGGGCATCGTCCACTTCGAGTTTCTACTACAGCGTCAAACAGTGAATCAATACGTGTACAAGGAGATCCTCCGGCACCTCATGAGATCAGTGTGGGAAAAGAGGAGGGATCTGTGCAAGAACAATGCCTGGGTGCTCCACCATGACAACGCCCCTGCTCACAGTGCCCTGAGCATCCGACAGTTTCTGGCGGAGAGGAACGTGCCAACTCTGGAGCAACCCCCGTATACTTGGCCCCTTGTGATTTTTTCCTATTCCCCAAGCTCAAGGGGGTGATCAAGGGGACCCGATTTCCTGATGTGGTGGCCATCAAAAGGGTCGTGACTCCGAAAGATTCCAGAAGAAGCCTTCCGAGAGTGCATCTAAGCGTGGAAGAGAAGGATGGACAAGTGTGTGAGAATGAAGGGAACCTATTTTGAAGCGGCATGCTGCGATTTCAATATATTTTTTGGAATAAAATTTCTGTGAAGTTAGTCAGTCCCGTTACTTTTTAGACAGACCTCGTATCTATATGTGTGTGTGTGTATATATATATATATATATATATATATATATATATATATATATATATATATATATATATATATATATATATATATATATATATATATATCATTTGTGTTCTCAATATTTTTATAATAAAGGTTTGTTGAGGATTTGATGACAAAATCTCAAAAAAAAAATGTTTTAACTTACAGCATAGACAGACACACTGAAGCTCAATGGTGAATGAATAAAGAAGCACAGAAGCGATTATAAAACAGGCTGTCAGGATGTACCATTATATATCATTACCACTACAATTATCACTCTGCGGTTACCTAATCCTAAGAGGTGGACATTATGGGTGAGCTCAATTTGAGAAGAGTCAAAAAGATTCGTCTATTTCCAAATGGAGGGGTGAGTGGAGAGTGGAAGGCCAGTGAGGGGAAAGTGGAGAGGGCAGAGAAAGGAGGGGGAGTAGTGTGGAGAGAGGAGGGGCGAGGGATAGTGGTGGGGCGAGGGAGAGAGCGGTGGGGCGAGGGAGAAAGTGGTGGGGCGAGGGAGAGAGCGGTGGGGCGAGGGAGAGAGCGGTGGTTTGGAGAGCCATGTGTAGGTGAAGGACTCCAAAGTATTTTGTAATAATTTTCTTATTAAAACTTCAAAAGTTATCAAAAAGAGAAGTTAGCAAAGACGGAAGCCCTGAACACTTCTGTTTGTTTTCCCCAAGAAATAAAAAGTTTACAGGGAAGAAGTCCTCCATGTAATCAACTTTGCCATAGCAACTGCATTTCCAGAACTCTTCTCCGAAGCAAAAAAAAAAAAATTAAAAAAAAACCTCACGGTGTCACTCTGAATGCACAGCAGCTGCACTAATAAAGGCTATTTATACTTACTATGACTTTGCCCTTTCACATTTTCACATTGTACATTCAGTTATTAAATATTTTCTCCATATTCTCATAATAAAGGTTGTTGAAGATTTGATGACAAAAACTCAAATGACAGACAGTCGCACACAAATGCAAAACCCGGTCTTCCGCTGTGTGGGGGTGGACAGGCCAACAACAGAGTTTTATCATGCCAAGAGAGTCCATAAGAAATGAAGTGCACGCTAGGCTACAGCCCCCCACCCCACCCAAAGGCTAAAAAAAAACTAGGCCTTGGACAAAGCTGTTATGGATATTTGAAGGAGTGTCCCAGTAACCTCCACAGAGGAAAGTAAAGTCCAATGGCTCTCCTGCTCAGGGAATGTCCAAAATTAAATTACACAAAGGCTGCTGTGGATGAGAGTGCCAATGCTGCATGCTGAAAGGGGAGGCTCAACAGGCCAAGTAGTCCGCATTATGGTGGCTTATTTGCCGAGCAGCATGGGAGGTCAGTTTCCGGACATCAAGTCTCCAACATCAATGACATTACAATCGGAGTGCAGAATATCAACCTTGCATACTAGTCCCCTCAGTTGTTTTTCTATTGAATAGATGTCAGGTTCCCATATGACCACGAGTCCGATAGGTTGCCTCCTCGAGCAGGAGGATGGGCCGCTGTAAACGTTACGAGTCAAGATGCTCTCCGACCAGCACCTTACCGCTGATACAACCACAGCATCCACTCAAGAGTATTCCCCCCTGAAAGTAAGGCTCAAATGTTAATATTTTCATCATCCAATCACAACAACAATACGACAAGGATTAAAATTATTGCCATCAAAAACAACGACTTTGTCATTTCTCAGCCGAGTGTTTTTGGCTGAACATTTAAATTAAATATTCACACCGAGCATGCATTATGGAACTTCAATATCAAATCAATGACCTGTGTAGATGTTCCTCCAAGTCTTCTCTTTGCCCGTTTTCTGGTGTCTTACGTGGGCAGCACAAGGCACAGGAAAGCGTGCAATACGACGATACAAATCCGCCAGCTCATCCGCACTGCAGCATACCTGGCAGCACGCAGAGAGAGAAGCAAAATAATTTTAAAAAGTAAAAACTTTGAGATAAAATGTACAAATGGATAAATTTAATCACCACTTGTTTTGTTTGAGTCTTTTTATTTTCTGCTTTGTCAAGGGATGATGACGACGACGACGACGACGATGACGACACTAAAGTTACAAAACAAGGAGGTAATTGGATTTGGATTCAGGGGTCAGGATGTTTCCACACCACCACCACCACCACCACCACCACCACCACCACCACTATAAAGGGCCTAAAATTTCCCATCTTCTTGTGGAGTCCGTCAGAGAACGGCTTTGGCCATCTTTAATGGATTAGCTGGCCAGGCCTCACATTTGACTGAAGGAGAAAGAAATGAGTAATTTGATGAGAATGCGAGAGAAAACTCACCTACTGTTTGCAAAATATACTGTGGGGTCTTTAATGCTCACCAACAACTTCCCAGGGTTGTGCACATGCCCAATTATAAACCTTCCGACACATCAACGCTCAACTAAGTTAGTCGTATATTTTGCAAGTATTTCACCAAATCTCCAACTGGATACCAACATTCCCACTCACACTTACGACTTACCCCGGTTCCCACTCACTCAAGTAATCCCACCCATTCACTCAAGTCACCTTGTGCCCAATGTGCATACGCACGCATGCTTCACCCACTCCTCAAGCACTCATTCACCCCTACCCACACACACCCATCCCCACAAACTCACTCACTCACCCTCCCCACTCACACACATTCACTCACTCCACCCATCCTTGCATACTCACTCACTCACACACACTCACCCATCCCCACAAACTCACTCACTCACCCTCCACTCTCTCACACACTCACTCACTCACCCTCTCACCACTCACTCACCCTCACCACTCACTCACCCTCAACACTCACCCTCACCACTCACCCTCACCCCTCCGCTCACCACTCACCCTCACCACTCACCCTCCCCACTCACACACTCACTCACTCCACCCATCCTTGCATACTCACTCACTCACACACACTCACCCATCCCCACAAACTCACTCACTCACCCTCCCCACTCACACACACTCACTCACTCACCCTCCCCACTCACACACACTCACTCACTCTCCCCCCCCACTCACACACACTCACTCCCTCACCCTCCCCCCTCACACACACTCACTCACTCCACCCATCGTTGCATACTCACTCACACACACTCACCACTCCCCACAAACGGAAATCACCCAGTCCCAACTCACTCACTCACTCACTCCACCCATCTTTGTGTACTCACTCACTCGCTCACACACACTCACCCCTCCCCACCAACTCACTCACACACACACTCACTCACCCTCCCCACCAACTCACTCACTCACACACACTCACCCCTCCCCACGAACGGAAATCACCCAGTCCCCACTCACTCCACCCATCCTTGTGTACTCACTCACTCGCTCACACACACTCACCCCTCCCCACCCCCACACTCACACACACCCCTCCCCACCACTCCCCCCTCCCCACCAATTCACTCACACACACTCACTCACTCACCCCTCCCTACAAACTCACTCACTTAAATTCACACTCACCCCTCCCCACGCACAGAATCACCCCGTCCCCACTCACTCACTCCACCCATCCTTGTGTACTCACTCACTAACTCACAATCACTCACCCCTCCCCACCAACTCACTCACACACACCCCTGCCCAACACACACCCCTCCCCACCAATTCACTCACACACACTCACTCACTCACCCCTCCCTACAAACTCACTCACTTAAATTCACACTCACCCCTCCCCACGCACAGAATCACCCCGTCCCCACTCACTCACTCCACCCATCCTTGCGTACTCACTCACTCGCTCGCTCACACCCACCCCTCCCCACAAACTCACTCACTCACTCACCCCTCCCCACCCACCAACTCACACACACTCACTCACCCCTCCCCACCCACCAACTCACACACACTCACTCACCCCTCCCCACCCACCAACTCACACACACTCACTCACCCCTCCCCACCCACCAACTCACACACACTCACTCACCCCTCCCCACCCACCAACTCACACACACTCACTCACTCACAACTCCCCACCAACTCACTCACACTCACTCACTCACTCACTCACCCCTCCCCACCAACTCACTCACCCCTCTCCACCAACTCACCCTCACTCACCCCGTCCCCACTCACTCATTCCACCCATCCTTGCGTACTCACTCACACTGACCCACAAACTCACACACACACACACACACACACACACACACACACACACACACACACCTCCCTACAAACTCACTCACTCATACACACACACACACTACCTACAAACTCACCCCGACCCACAAACTCACTCACTCACTCACCCCTTCCTACAAACTCGCGCGCGCACACGCGCACACACACACACACACACACACACACACACACACACACACACACACACACACACACACACACACACACACACACACACACACACACACACACACACACCTCCCTACAAACTCCCTCACTCACTCACACACACACACTACCTACAAACTCACCCCTACCCACAAACTCACACTCACCCCGTCCGCCATCAGTTCGGAGGGCATAATCACGTGGTTCCACGTTTCTTCTCCACCGACACGATGTGAGAATGACGAGGTGAATCCGTGAGGTAAACGAAGGTTTTATCGATCAAACACTTTCTCTGTTCTCTCGTTAAACGGAAAAAACTCAGAATCCGACTTCCTCTTCTTCTTCTTTTTCTTCTTCTTCTTCTTCTTCTTCTTCTTCTTCTTCTTCTTCCTCGACCCGCGTTCTCATCACAATCATTTACACTTTGTTCCTTTCACCAAACACATTCCGCTCAGTAAACGATTTATCATCGCATTTATTTTTGTTTTTCCTTTTTTTCTTTTCACTATTGATAAACAAGTTGTAAGGGAGACGATAACACATCGTGCTGAAGGAAACAAAAAATAACTTACTTTAATGTTTGTTTAACCCATTTCATCGGAAATCTCAATCATTAAACCTTCCTTTCATCGGGTCATACTCGCCTTACTATTCCTTGGACATCATGATAGCACGGACGATGTGAGTAACCAAATGACGTCTGCTTATACACCGCTCCTGGCGATGCCCTCGGCCGAAACGCGGAGCGATGACCGATGTGCTTTCGGCTTTATCTTCAACGGCTCTGATATAATAAAACAATCTTAAAATACACAACATCAACTGCGATCCCTAGTTACCGTTAATTCAGGTTAACCAGGTGGAATATATAATTACACTGTTATTCATCAGTGAAGGATCGAAGGGAATGTTGGAGCGAAAAAAAAAATCATTAACTTTTTAAACATTCATCATAATTTACCACAAAGTTACATTAAAAGTTTGCAAAGTTCAGTAAAGCGGCGTCTTTTATCACGTGTACAGGTATGTCTAAAATGTTGGGTTTACCACACTACCAGTACCAGAACCAGAACCAGTACCAGAACCAGTACCAGAACCAGTACCAGTACCAATACCAGTACCAATACCAGTACCAGTACCAGTACCAATACCAGTACCAGAACCAGTACCAGTACCAATACCAGTACCAATACCAGTACCAGAACCAGTACCAGTACCAATACCATTACCAGAACCAGTACCAGTACCAAAAGCAGTACCAATACCAGAACCAGTACCAAGACCAGTACCAATACCAGAACCAGTACCAGTACCAAAACCAGTACCAATACCAGAACCAGTACCAGTACCAAACCAGTACCAAAACCAGTACCAAAACCAGTACCAGTACCAGAACCAGTCAGGTCAGGTATGGGAGCATGTGCCAGAACAGCGCGTCGCTGCGTCCACTTTCCGCCGGTACTCCAGGGGCCTCCGTCTGGCCATCCCCCAGGCAGATGCCAGGCCCATCCCCATCTCCTTGAGATGATGGTCAACCTGCTGCAACCATGAGGCACGTGGTCGGCCCACTGGCCTCCTCCACTCATGAGACTCCCTCGCTGAGAGAATCTGGTGAGCAGGATCAGAGTCAGGAAAACGAGCCACATGTCCATACAGCCGCAACTGACGCTCACGGACTATGCAGGTAACAAATCTCATCCGAGTCTCTCTCAGCAACCGCTCGTTGGACACAAAATCCGACCAGCGATAGCCAAGGATTCTCCGAAGAGACCTGGTACCAAAGGAATTAAGTCTCTGTCTCAGATCCTTGGTCAGAGTCCAAGTCTAGCATCCATAGAGCAAGACTGGAAGTACCAAGGACCTGAAGACTCGGACTTTCGTCCTCCCTCACAGGGACCGGCAGCGCCACACCCCATGATCCAGTGAATCCATGACTACCTAGGCCCGACCCAGACGTCTATTGACCTCTGACTCGCAGCCAGCAGAGACATGAATATCACTGCCAAGGTAAGTGAATCTCT